>NW_021621323.1:9607023-9711519 GCF_004785775.1 Grammomys surdaster | reverse complement strand
ACCGGATGGAGCCCGCCCCGGGCCAGGAGCGAATTCCTGGGTCCCAGTGGGTCCCGGTTGCTCCTTGTTTGGGGAGAGTGTTGCTTTTACCTTACCTGGGATGCTGCGTGAGTTCAAGCTCCTGGGAGTCCCTGTTTCTCTCGGTTTTCTGGGGTTGAGTACGGAGCTGCCGCCTGCGACCTACTCTATGCTCGGGCCCCTGTTTTTTTTTTTTTTAATGACCCAACTGTGAAGCTCTTTATTTTATCATTAAATTGCGATCATTTTCATAGGTGTCAGAATTTTTGAAATCACTTGCACTTGAAACATAAAAAGCAATGTGGAAATAATAAAGGCATCTGGACTTTCTACCTTTGTCTTCAGTATCTTGGGAGATTGATAATCACCTGCTTCATGCACTGGACTCTCTGTTCCTCAAGCGTCTTACAGGGTTTGGCTAACAGGAGATCCCCATGGAAGCTCCAACAGCGAGAAGTGAGGACTTAGCAGCCACATCCTCTGAGTTAGCCCTGACCTGTGTCATTTGGTGGAGGGTGTACTCCACGTTTGCTCATGCTAGGGTGTACAGCACCTAGTTTGTATCAGCACAGGCTTCTCTGGGCCCAGTGGTGATACCTTCTGGGTATCCAGTCCTCGATTATTCAACGCCCCCTTGCTTCCTGTCTTTCATAAGTTTCCTGCCTGACACCAGCCACCCTGAAACCTGACTCTCCATCTCTCCCGTCTGTTGTTCTCCGTCCTCATCTATGGAAGTAGGGATATAGCATCATAAGGTTGATAAATAATCAAAACCAGGGCTCTGTCCAGCTTCCAAGAATTTTCAATTTTGTCCACAGAGTGCTGGCTTATGTGCCAATTTTAAGAAACTTTGTATCACTTGACAACTATGTATTTCTTCTATAAAATATGGATTTCTTTTAGATCGGCTTAGAGAACAAAACAAAACAAGGAAAGCAGAAAATCAAAACAGAATCCCTGTGTGCTGTAGAAAAATTCTGGGCCTGAGTTTCTGCTTGGCATACGTTAGGGGGCCAGAGAGCAGAGTTCTCTCATTCTCACACCCTCTCTTTTGCCCGCCACGTGACGTTTCACATGCCGGTTTCTTCTTTTCTAATATCAAATGCAGGTCTCAAGGTCTCCCATCACCCCTGCTTGGCTTCCACATATTACACCCTCTGGTCAATCTTTCTATCCTTACTTCTACCACTGTTAATCTCCTGTCCCTCCAGCCATGCTTAGTTCTCTGGGTTTTGGAACTTCAATCTCTCCCTGCTTCAGCTTTTCTGATCCTTATGTTTCTATCTAGATAGGATAAACAGACATGGTGGCCACCGTCTCACTCCCTAGAATTGCCAGGCGCTACCTCTATAAAATGGTGGTCCTTTGCACTCTGCTGTTCTCCATTATGAGAGAAGATTCTCACCTATAGGCAAACAACTCCTGTGTCTTGTTCTGCTTTTACTTTCTACTGATCTGATTATCATTTTCTAAACTTCCACATCACTGCCTTCCTGCATCATCCAGTAAATCCATAAATTGTAACACCAAGCGAACTGATACTGCATGAGCTCTAAATGGCCCAGATTGTGGTTGTGCCTTCAGCCCTTGGATTAGAGGTATAAGAGTTATAGTGTACTATGAAAGCCAGATGATGTTATTTTAATCAGAGTAGTGATACTTTGTATCCAGGAAAAGTGCAATAATAAAATGAGACTATACCACCATGACCATTAAAATACACCAAGAATTGGAAAGTGATTACATTTGACTATCCATGAATGTTTTCTGTGCTAACGCTCATCTCCATTATAGCCCTTGTGAGCTTTTCCTTTCCATAATCTTGTATTTTTCTAGTTCTTTGGATGAGGAGGCAAAAATGTAAATGTCTTCAAAAGCACATAGACATCATTTGGAGCGTGCATTATTGGGGTCTCTGTGTGTGTATGTATGTGTGAGAGAGAGAGAGTCAATTTGTTTCCTATGCACATAATGTATATTTTCTAAAGAGAAAATAAATAAAACAAAAGGCAAATCCTCCTTCTGGAATGTTATTCTTGAACGGTTCCCCTAGGGATAGTAATATTTGCTTTGGGAGGGGTGACTGGAGCAAGTTGATCCCCTAAGTAGAGCAAGGTACTTAGGTCTCCTCTAGCCACTTTAACAACCCACACGCTCCCTTTTTCCTTCTGGCTTCCCTGAATTTTAGCACTTCCATGTCCATCTCTGGAGACCCGAGCATTCTTTCTGTGTTCCTGACACGTATGCATTTATACATTGGGGTCGGTTCTCCCTCATCCATTAGATTTTAAATTTATGATCCACCAAGAACTTTATAACTTCCCACTCCACTTAGTAGCCCCAAAGATGTAGATTGAACTCCCCCGAAAACTACTCCAAGCTGACCCCAGTGAGCCTTTTCTTCCCTGCTTTCGGGTTCCATTTCTCACTACAGCTCACTCTACAGCTCTTGCTGCAGTGACATTTGCTGAGTGCTTGTTCCGTAATATGCTTTGTATGTGTATACATTCCTTTTAACTCACACTGACTATGTGTGTGAGGTCCTCCTCCTGACAATTCAAAGGATAAGACTGAAATATCAGCTGAACAACATTAGTAAATGAGAGTACCCTCTCAGGCTTCTGAATCTGGAGACTGCCCACCCCCTCCTTGGAGTATGGCTATCATCACACTGTTTTTTCTCGTGTTCACATTGGGTTTTTTTGTTGTTGTTGTTGTTTTTGTTTTTGTTTTGTTTTTAAACACTTGGAACACTTTATTTTTTATTTTTTTATTGGATGTTTTATTTACATTTCATATGCTATCCCCTTACCCCATCTCCCACCCACCCAGGAACCCCCTATCCCCTCACTCCTCCTCCTGCTTCTCTGCAGATGTACCCTAACCTATCCCCCCACTCCCACCTCCCCACCCTCAAATTCCCACCCACTGGGGCATCCAGCCTTCATAAGACCAAGAATCTCTTCTCCCACCTATGCCCGACAGGGCCCTCCACCCTTATAAATACAGCTGAAGCCATGGATCCCTCCCTGAGTGCTCCCAGGCTGGTGGTTTAGACCCTGGGAGCTCTGGTTGGTTGGTATTGTTGCTCTCCTCAGGGGGCCACAAACTCTTTCAGCTCCTTCAGTCTTCACTCTAACTCCTCCATTGGGAACCCCATGATCAGTTCAATGTCTAGCTGTGAGCATCTGCCTCTGAAAATGTCAGACTCTTGCAGACCTCTAAGGAGACAGCTATATCAGGCTCTTGTCAGCATGCACTTCCTGACTTCCACATCAGCATCTACCTTTGGTGACTGCACATGGGATGGATACCCAGGTAGAATTGTCTCCAGACCTCCTTCAGTTTCTGTCCCTCACTTTGTCTCCATATTGGCTCCCTTGAGTATTTTTGTTGCTCCCTCTAAGAAGGACCAAAGCACCCCCACTTGGTCTTCCTTCTTCATGAGCTTCATGTGGCCTGTGAGTTGAATCTTGGATATCTCAAGGTTCTGGGCTAATATCCAATAATCAGTGAGTGAATACCATGTGTGTACTTTTGTGATTGGGTTACTTCACTCAGGATGATATTTTCTAGTTCCATCCATTTACCTAGGAATTTCTCGAATTCATTGTTTTTAATAGCTGAGTAATACTCCATTGTGTAAATGTACCACATTTTTTTGTATCCTTTCCTCAGTTGAAGGACATCTGGTTTCTTTCCAGCTTCTGGCTATTATAAATAAGGCTGCTATGAACGTAGTGGAGCATATGTCCTTGTTATATGTTCAAGCATCTTCTGGGTATATGCCCAGGAGTGATATAGCTGGATCCTCAGGTAATGCTATGTCCAATTTTCTGAGGAACAGCCAGACTGATTTCCAAAGTGGTTGCACCATCTTGCAGACCCACCAACAATGGAGGAGTGTTTCTCTTTCTCCACACCCTCGCCAGCATCTACTATCACCTGAGTTTTTAATCTTAGCCATTCTGACTGGTGTGAGATAGAATCTCAGGGTTGTTTTGATTTGCATTTCCCTGATGACTAAGGATACTGAACATTTCTTTAGGTGCTTCTCGGCCACTCAAGTTTCCTCAGTTGAAAATTCTTTGTTAAGCTCTATACCCCATTTTTAAATAGGGTTATGTGATTGTCTGTAGTCTAATTTCTTGAGTTCTGTGTATGTATTGGATATTAGCCCTCTATCAGATGTAGGATTGGTAAAGATCTTTTCCCAATTTACAGGTTGTCGTTTTGTTCTATTGACAGTGTCTTTTGCCTTACAGAAACTTTGCAATTTTATGAAGTCCCATTTGTCAATTCTTGATCTTAGAGCATATGCCATTGGTGTTCTGTTCAGGAACTTTTCCTCTGTGCCCAAGTATTTGAGGTTCTTCCTCACCTTCTCTTCTATTAGTTTCAGTGTATCTGGTTTTATGTGGAGGTCCTTTATCCACTTAGACTTGAGCTTTGTACAAGGAGATAAGAATGGATCAATTTGCATTCTTCTACATGTTGTCCTCCAGTTGAACCAGCACCATTTGTTGAAAATGCTGTCCTTTTCCCACTGGATGGTTTTAGCTCCTTTGTCAAAGATCAAGTGACCATAGGAGTGTGGGTTCATTTCTGGGTCTTCAATTCTATTCCATTGATCTTCCTGCCTGTCTCTATGCCAATACCATGTAGTTTTTATCACTATTGCTCTGTAGTACAGCTTGAGGTCAAGGATGGTGATTCCTCCAGAAGTTCTTTTATTGTTGAGAATAGTTTTTGCTATCCTGGGTTTTTTGTTATTCCAAATGAATTTGAGAATTTCCTTTTCTACGCTCACAACCAAAATATAAGAGTTCTCATTGTTCTTGGTCTCACTATTTTACAGCAACCATTGCTCAACATAAGCTGTTTTTGCTTTACCAAGATATAAAAGTATCCCAAATTCAGTCGAAATTCTACTTTAAACTTTGAACCTTCCTCCAGTACAAAATGAAATTTTGATACAATATTTGCAGTTCACAGCAGTTTCATAAATACACAAGCATACTGCAAATCATGTATAGATAAAGTTAATTCATCTGTCAATGATAGCTTATAAATCTAGTGAATCTCTGACTAAAGTCATCCTACACTCACATCTCAGTGTTCTGGTCTATACTCCAGAAAACAGTAAATCTACATCAGTGACAAGCTGCAGTTGTCAATTAACAGCCTTCATAAGAGTCTTCGTTGCCTCACATCAGTACACCAAACTGAAAGGAGCCCAGTTTTCCTAGTCTGTGAAACATTTGCATTTCTATATTTATGTCATGGGAGTATTGCAAACATATGAAATCATGTCATGTAAATGAGATTATTATTTTCAAGATCCAATAAAGTAATGGAACCTACTGATTGTTTCTATCACAGAATAACTAACTGGCAATGTAACATGAAATTGTTTACTTTAATTTGAGTCAATAGAAGCAATAATAAAAGAGAAGTTTTGTTGCTGCATTAAACTTATAAAATATTTTACATGTTTGTATGTGTGTGTCTAAGTATATGTATGTTCACCATGCACATCCAGGAGTCCATGGAGATCAGTCCTGGAAATGGAGGTGGTGACACTTGTGAGCTGACATTTGAGTGCTGAAAAGCAAACTCAGGTCTCTTGTTTTGCAAAGTCTTGCAAAGTCTTCTAGTAGCCACTGAGTCATTTCTCCCTATGGTGTTTTAAATTTTTATTTTATATTATTTCTTAATTAAAAATAGATTTTCCATATAAACATATTTTAATTATGTTTCCCCTCTTTCAACTCCTCCCCACCTTCCCACCCACCCAAATCCATCCATAACTATGTATTCTATTTCTCTTCTTAGGGAGATCCATCTCTCCCTCTTAGTCCAACACTCTACACCTAACCACTGTAGTTATTTAACACAACAGTGGGCATGCCAAAGTGGATGAAGGAGAGCCTAGGAAGCCTCAACACTACACAAAAACCTGAAAGCAACAAAAGAATGCTGAGAGTGTTCCCCAGTGAAAAGCACACCAATTTGTTATCAAATATCAGTCAATCCTGAAAGCATACATACAAGTAACATTATATAGATCTAGCAGGTTAAAATGAGGAATATATATGTATATACATATATGCATGTAACAACACTTAAAGAAAAAGACCACCATGAATTTGAAGGTGAGCAAGGAGAGAAATATGGGAGGGTTTGGAGAAAAGAATAGGAAGGGAGAAATGATATAATTACATTATAATATCCAAAAAGTTAAAATTGTGTTTTAAAAGAGTTTAAGCAAATTATTCTCAGGACTAGGCTACCCATGTAACTTTCCTTCCACTCATGGAAGATCTCTTAAATGAACAGAGACCCTTCATTGTTCAAAACATTATGGGATTCCTTTTAAGCTTCTGTGTCCTTTATTAAACCTAATCTCTTCAGAAATAGGAGCATCCTCTTTCACTGAGGCTAGACAAGGCAGCCTTCTGCCACAGATGTGCCAGGGGCTTCAGACCAGCCCGTGCGTGCTCTTTGGTTGGTGCTTCAGTCTCTGGGAGCTCCAAGGGTTTCAGATTACTTGAAACACTGTTGGTCTCTCTATCGGGTTACCATCTCCTTCAGGTCCTTCAATCCTTCCCCTAACTCTTCTATAGGGATCTCCACTTCAGTCTAATGCTTGACTGTAAGTATCTGTATCTGTCTCAGTCAGCTGCTGGTAGAACCTCTCAGAGAACAGGCACAACATAGCAACAGTAATAGTGTCAGGGATTCTTGGCAGTCCATAGGATGGATCCCAAGTTGGGCAGGTCACTGGTTAGCCATTCTTTCATCCTCTGCCCCATTTTTATCCCTGTATTTCTTTTAGACAGGAACAATTTGAGGTTGAAAGTTTTGTTAGGTGGGTTAGTGTCACCATCCTTCCACTGGTGGTTTGTCTGATTGTTGGAGATGGTATCTTCAGGTTCCATATCCATGCACTGTTGAGCATTTTGGCTAAGATCACCCACACTGAGTTCTGGGAGCCTCCCCCATTCTAGATCAGTGAGGTTCTTCCCATGCCTTAGTCCTAGCAACTGCATGTTTCAATTCATTCTCCTGGTCTTCTAGGCTTCTCTCTTGTCTCCCCAATACCTGATCCTGACCCTTTTCCCCATCCTACTCCCCTCTCCCACACAGGTCGCTCCCTCCCTCTGCCTTCCATGATTATTTTCCTCCTTCTAAGTGGAATTTAAGCAGTCTCCTTGGACCTTCCTTCTTTTTTAGTTTCTTAGAGTCTGTGGGGTGTATCATGGGTCTTCTGCACTTTTTGACTAATATCCACTTATCAGTGAGTACATACCAGGCATGTCCTTTTGGGTCTGTGTTACTTCACTCAGGATGATATTTTCTAGTTCCATTCATTTACCAGGAATATTCACAATGCCCTTGTTTTTAATAGCTGAGTAGTATTCCATTGTGTGGATGAATCACATTTTCTGTATCCACTCTTCAGTTGAGGGACACCTGGGTTGTTTCCAGTTTCAGGGTATTATGCATTATGCTGCTATGAACATAGTGGAGCACATGTCCTTGTGATATGGTAGAGATGGTGGAGCACCTTTTGGGTATATGCACAGGTGTGATATAGCTGGGTCTTTAGGTAGAACTATTTCCAATTTTCAGAGGAACTGCCAGGTTGATTTCTAGAGTGGTTTTATGAATTTGCAATCCCAGGAGCAATGGAGGAGTATTCTCCTTTCTTTACATCCTTGCCAACATGTACTGTCCCTTGAGGTTTTGATCTTAACCATTCTGATTGGTGTAAGGTGAAATCTCAGGGTTTGTTTTTATTTACATTTCTTGATGACTAAGGATGTTGAACATTACTTTAAGTGCTTCTTGGCCATTTGAAATTCCTATGTCAAGAACTCTCTGTTTAGCTCTATACCATTTTTAAAAATCAGGTTATTTGGTTTTTTTGGCATCTAGCTTCTTGAGTTCTTTATGGATTTTGGTTATTAGCCCTCTGGTGTATGTAGAGTTAGTGAAGATCTTTTACCAATCTGTAGGCTGCCATTTTGCCAGAATGGCATTGTTTTGTTTATTTGTTTGTTGTTTTGTTTTTTGCCTTACAGAAGCTTTGCAGTTTCATGAGGCCACATTTATCAATTGTTGATCTTAGAGACTAAAGCATCGGAGTTCTGTTCAGGAAATTTTCTCCTGTGCCAAGACGTTCAAGGCTATTTCACACTTTTTCTTCTCTTAGATCAGTGTATGTGGTTTTATGTTGCAGTCTTTGATCCACTTGGACTTGAGCTTTGTGCAGGGTGATAAATTTGAATCAATTTGCATTCTTCCACTTACAGACTGCCAGTTAGACCAGCACCATTTGTTGAAGTTATTTTTACCCGGCTGTATAGTTTTAGGTTCTTTATCAAAAATCAGGTGTCTATAGGTATTTGGCTTTATTTCTCAGTCTTTGATTTCATTCCATTGATCACCATGTCTGTCTTTGTACCAAAACCATGTTGTTTTTAATCACAATTGTTCTGTAATACAGCTTGAGGTCATGGAAGGTGATTACTCCAGAAGTTCTTTTATTATTCACAATTGTTTTGGCTACCCTGGGCTGTTTTGTTTTTCCCTATGATGTTAAGAATTGCTCTTTCAATGTCTGTAGAAAATTGTGTTGAAATTTTGGTTGGAAGTGTAGATGGCTTTGGGTAAGATGGCCATTTTCTACATGCTAATCATACCAACCCATGAGCATGGAAGATCTTTCCACCTTCTGAGGTCTTCTTCGATTTCTTTCTCTAGGGACTTGAAATTCTTGTCACACAAACCTTTCAGTTGCTTGGTTAGAAATATACCGACATATTTTATATTATTTGTGGCTATTGTTCTGGATGTTTTCCCTCAATTTCTTCCTCAGTCCATTTACCATTTATATAAAGGAGGGCTACTGATGCTCCTCTTGCAAAAAATGTTTCTACTTTACAACCCCTAAGGATCCAGGTAACCTCCTGTATTCTCAGGCACATCATAGGGATCTTAAAGAAACTGAAATCACACTGGAGAGATAGCTAAGTGCTTAAGAGCACATGATAGTCTTGTAGAAAATAAAAATTTACAAATATCTGTTTAAACGAAGCAATGAAATCTTGTCATTGATACTATTTTCTCGTTTGTTTCTGGCTTTTGGGAAGATGAGATTCAAATGTGAGCCTCATTTCTGGAAAGCAGAATCTGAGAAAATAACTTACCCTCTAAAGTGTTTGCTATTCAAGCATAGGACCTCAATTTGGATTCCTGGTGTTCTAACCACATCAATAAGATGAATACTCTAATATGAATGTGTAATGCCAGATCTATGTGACAGTACTGAAGGAAATCTGGGTGTTGCTGACAAGCCAGTCTAAGACAAGTAGTGAACTCCAAGATCCATGACAGGCTCTATCTCAAAAGAAGAAAAAAGATGAAGAACTAGGAAGATACCTGACTTTGACATCTGGACACCACACAGAAGTACAATCACACCCACATAAATATTCAGTGATGTACACATATATATACCATACACATTCATATCAAAAAATAAGGAAATAATAATAATAAAACACAGACTCATCAACAGATGCTGAAATGGGGGCAATGACTTCCTAAGGTACTTTGTTCTGAAACCACTACATCTAAGGTCATGATATTATTAAAAATTAATAAGTCTTAGGTAGTAAAAAAAAATGGGTAGTGCAATAGTTTTAAAGCTAGAAGTTTTGATGTACAAGCCAACTGTATTTTTACAAAGAAGGAGGGTCAAGTAACAATGCATTTGCTACCATTTCCTCAATTATTAAATATGGATTTTAAAAATGGAAACTCTAAGATTTTGACATAGAAGTTTCATTGATATTTAGCTACAGTTTTATCATTCACTGTGATAATAAACATTTTTGTAATTGTCTTACCAAAATGTGCTGTGACACTGCTTGGTTTATGACTTGAATGGAATAATTAATGCACACACATCACCGAAGTGGATTCCACCTAGTAACCAGTACCTTTGTCTGAGTGCAGTCCATCAACTGACAACACAACACATACTTTTATGTGTGCCTGGTAGCTTTCTTCCCTGCCAGTAGCCCATTGTTAAAGACAAATGTTTGAAAACATAAGATTTCTCCCATGAAAGCATAAATCTGTGTTTGTGGTATGGTCTAATCTCTGTTGTGGGAATGGATATGACATCACCATCTGAAAATTATAGCTTCCCTCAACTCAGAACCAGGATGCAGACGATGATGAAGAATAATTTCCCCTTTCAATTCAGGCAAATGTCGCACTTATGTATAATTCTGCTGCCCATGCTGTGAGGCAAATGGACTTAGGCTTTATGATCCTTTAATCAGAATTATCTTTCCGGAAATGTCATGGTTTATGCATTCACTATAGCAATTCAACTGAGCTCTCCTTCCCCTCCAGATAATCCTGGGCTGGAGAATGCAAATGTCATCACTGTAATCTTACAAGTCATGGAAATGGCCCAGAAAGGAGGATTTTCATCCAAGGGTTCAAATCAAGTCCATATTTCCAGGTCCCCAATCACTTCCCTGTGTTTTTTCATCAAACATTTCCAATGCACATCACACCTTACTAGAAAGAGTTTTTAAAATCCCACTTTGTCAGAAAGACATGATGCAAAAGTTGTATTTTATGCCAGGAAAACAGTCTACCACCTACTTATCTGTTTATGCCTTCCTCAATACCTGAAAACACTCTCCCAGAAAGTACAATCAGAAAGCTTCTTTATTTCTGATATGAGTATATGGTAGAAGCAATGACATCATGTGCTGACCTTCCTCTCTTCAAGTGCTTATACCTTTCAGAGAAGAAGTTTGGACTAAATGTTAAGCATACGTCCTATCTCTTTTCTGCTTTTGGTTAGCGATGTCCACAGTGCCACAGAGAAGTTGAATTATGGAAGGTCACTCAATGGTCTGAGGATGCAGCTGGGAAGAGGAACCAGAGACCCTACCTTTTCGGTAATGTGTTCTAGCTAGAAAACACTCAACTTGTTCTCCCAGGGAAGGAAGCATTCTCTGAGAAGAAACAGGAAATTTTCCTGAGGGGAGGGTAGTCAGGGCTTACTCAGCTCAGCATGAGCATTCATACCTTCACAAACACACACAGTAGTTTGAAAATAGAAATAAAATGTCAAAATTCATCCCTCAAAAAAGAAATAGCAAAAGCTGGAGAAGAACTACTCTACCTAGAAGATTCCCTCACCTACAAAGGAAACAAACAAACAAAGAAAAAAAGCAAACAATTATGGAGAGGGTAGAAATGGCTCCACAGTTAAGAGCACTGGATTCACTGACAGAAGGCCCAGGTTAAGTTCCTAGCACCCACATGACAACTCACAACTATTAGTAATTCCAGTTTTGGGGGAATCTCAAGCCACCTTGTTATTTCCTCATGTATTACGCACACATTAGGTACACATACATACATGCAAACAAAACACTTCCACACATTAAACAGAATAAATATAATTTTTGACACTTCAGATATTGTTTACTTAATAAATAGTTTTATCTGACTTTCTCAATTAGATATTATTTGCCCATTTTTCTCTTTACCAGTAGTTCCTTTCTTTTTTTTCAATTCGATATTTTATTTATTTACATTTCAGATGTTATCCCCTTTCCCCACCCACCCCCACATTAACCCCCATCCCATTCCTCCTCCTCCTTTTTTTGATTTTATACCATTTAAATTACATGCAAGTATTAAGGTCAGCTCTAGGTTAAGAAACCAGCAATACAACAGATGCAAACAGTCAATGAACAAGCAAGATAATAAACCCAGATAGCCAAAGAATAAGCAGGACAATAAACAGAATCTTGTGATGACTCCTATGATCACTATTTCTAAGGGCCCGTTAGGATGACCAAAATATCTGAGCCTACTTTCCTGTCCTAGCCCAAAGTCATTCTCATGCCTGAAGCCTACTTCTTTGTTCTAGGTTAAGATTTAGATTCCTGCCTATAATTACTTCTTTGTTCTAGCCCAAGATTTAGATTCCTGCCCTAAACTACTTCTCTGTTCTAGCTTAATGTAAGATTTCTACCTAAAGTCCATTTCCTTGTCCTTGGCCAATGTCAGATTCCTACCAGGCAGTCCCAAAAGCTCTCCACATCTCCCCCTTTTTTTATTACATAAATCAGATAGAGCTTCTCTTAGGTTTTTCTGACAAGAATGCCTTCCTTATCCATCGTGAAATATGCATTATCAAAAGCAATGCACTTCTGTCTTAGGTTGGTAAGGCTCTGTGCAGAATTTTACCTGTCCTTGGCTTGCCAGCCTGTTAAATTAATAATTCTGTCTGGGGGTACATTTTCAGTTTCAAGTCATGTACTTTGGTTGCCAACGTGTTTATGTTGTTAGAGACAAGCTTTAACACGATGGGCAGGAATAAAAGCATTCCCAGGACAAAAAAGGCTAGCATGATCAAGCTATATATGCCATTCTTGAGGTTTGACCAAAATGGAAATACTGACTTCAAGCCATGGATAATTTTATCAGCATTATCTGCAGCATTAACGCTCAGCAGAGCAGCATTCTTTAAATTCATAATCTCACTATGCAAAGTTAAAACATCCAGACAGATGTTAGAATTATGCCAAATTCCCTACAAGTGTCTTTAAACCTTTTTTCTAATTATAATGACTATCACTGTAAATTTTAGCAGTAACACAACTCCAATGGTATTTGGCAGGACACTCGAGATTGTTCCTAACTCTTAAACCCTGAACCTCCTTTTGATATGATAATTTGAATAGGATATAGGGCATCAATTCATTGTTCCAAACACCTATATAAGTCCTCTTGTATACTCAATACATTAGTAACATTTTTCTGCTAAATGATTAACAAAAGTAGCTGTCTTAACTTCTTGTGTCAAAGCTATTGCAGAAGCAGTGGTGCTAGCAATTAATGTAATTAAAGCTGGTATACCAGCAATAATCAAGCCTACTACCCTCTTGCTTCTGCTTAAAGCCTAACTCACTTCTTCCAGCACTTGCAAGCTTTTATCAGAAAATCAAGGTTTTCTAATACTCAGGGCAGTAAGACAAAAGCTGGTTGATAGACCCCCATAACAGACATGCCAGGTTTCAACACATTAACACTATTAGAAAGTATACAGGCAATGAAACTTACAATAAATACTGTAGAGGAGACAAAAGTAATTTTAACTTGACAATTAAAAGAGCCTTAACACATGCTCTAATACTTGTTTGAGATCCAGATCCTGTCCCAACTTTATGTCTTGCTATCATAACATCATAGAGAACTGTCGGTAACTTCCAAATATGTCTCTAAAAATGTTCAGATCCAGCCTTCCAAATGAAGACTGTTATTCCCGATATTGGATTGATTTCTAGACTAGTACATGATTGAGTCCGAATAACTGGTCACCTTTAAGAAAAATACAAGAGTCATTATAACATCTCTTTTTTATTCTCTGTTCCATAAGGTCTAACAACTTGAGGCAAGGCAGCTTGTCCCATTTGGGATATAGGCAAGCAAATGTGGGTCAGGAACATACGTCCAATACAGTTTCCCAGTCACCATTGTCTGGGCATTCAGCAAGCTCACAGGTCAGCATCATTCTTTGTTTCAGCAACATCATGTATCACTAATCATTCTGGCAGCCACCATGCTCCTTCAGCATCCTGCAGAAAAAACACAATCATGCCCTCTTCCTCATAGTAGATACCTAAGATCCTGGCTGGGTTAGAGCTCCTGGGAGTCTAGCCTCCTCTGGGTTTTGTAGGATTGGGTGCAGAGCTGACTCTCAAGATCTGCTCAGTGCTCAGGTGCAGACTGGAAGACATTTCCTTTCTTTTTATTTTTAAATAAAAAATATATTCCTATCACTTTCCCCATTCTCCCAGTTTTCCCTCAATCCCTCCCATAACCTTCCTCTCACTTTCTCTCAAATTGATGACCTCATTTTGCTTATTGTTACATGTGTATGTATATCTATGTGCATATGCATAAATACATAAATACAACCTTCTGAGTCTGTTTAGTGAAGCTTGTGTATATATGATTTCAGGAATGAATGATTATTGTTTTATCAAATGGCCAATTGTGGGGCTCATCTTGGGAGAGGCTAGTTTCTACATCTCAGAAGTCATTAGTTGCCTGTGATTTTTTTCTGTAGGGGTGGGAGCCTCTGAGATTTCCCTTCTTCCTCCTTAGCATGTCTATTGCTGTTGTCATTGTTTGCTCTCTGTTTAGGCTGCCATATTGAGGTACCATGAGTGTAGTTTCTCTGTCTGTTCTTGGACATATATTTTGACATTATTTGGTTTCCATCTGTATTTCCAGTTAAGATATAGGTTTTCAATAAATATTTCTTGACTATTATAATAAAATTGCTAGTAAAACCCATGCCTATGGAGGATGGTCATTCCCTACCATTATTTTATAGGAAAACTACATTGTTCAGAGCAGTTGTATTTCATGAGACACTAAAAAATTTTTTTATTTAATTTTTTTTAACCTATTCACTTTATATCCGGCTCTTTGCCCCCCTTCCACAATCCTTCTGCATCACCCTTCTCCTTCTTCTATGAGCAAGTAGGGGCCCCTTGGGTAACCTCTACCATGGCACTTCAAGTCTCCGTGATGCTAGATATTTCCTCTTCCACTGAGGCCAGACATGTCAGCACAGCTAGTAGAACAAGGCAGCAGCTTTGGGAATAGCTCCCATTTCAATTGTGTAGGACCCACATGAAAGTCAAACAGCACATCTGCCACATATGAGTGGGGAGGCCTAGGTCCAGCCCATGTGTGCTCTTTGGTTAGTGGTTCAGTCTCTGAGAGCCCTGAGGATCCTGTTAGTTGATTCTGTTGGTCTTCCTGTGGAGTTACTATCCCCTTTGGGGCCCACAATTTGATAGCAACACAAAATATTTTGAGATGTGTTAATACTCATACAGAGGCAGATGCCATTACTGACATTAGAGTGTCATTAAATCAATTAGATATTTTCATCCCATCAGCCTTACTGTAATTAACAAAAGTAATGAAGTTACTCTGTCTACTTCATTTTTCAGAAAGGTAAGACTCAATAGAGTAAAACATGAGAATTTGTTTTCCAATTTACTTTTTAATTCTAATTTCAAAGTGTCCCATAAAATGACCCCCCCCCTTAAATAAGGTTGTAAGAATTTAAGTTAAATAGCCATATGGAGCCAAGCAACCATTTGTTAACCAGTCGCCTGAAATCCAGTACACAGTGCCATAAACTTGTATTAAGCGGTGATAAACACAGTTTAATTGTTGGGATGATGGGAAGTAGATGGAGGGGGCAGGGAACAAGGCAATCATGAGGCTGGTAACCTTTCACCTGACTCACATTGGTCAGAAGCCAACGGTGGCCAGAGGGACTGGAGCTCATTCTGATGACGTGATGGTAAAACTCTGTGAGCTCAATGTGTCTGGTGGTCTTGGCACTTTTCCCAGAGAACTAAAGCTCCCGGTGCATTAGTAAAGACCTCAACTTTGGCCCAAATGGCAGTCTTTGTTCTGTCAAAAAAAAAAAAAAGACTCAGCCTGGAAATGGGCTATGGGGACCCAATTTTTCCTTCTTACTGACAGGCCCCATCTCTGAATGAGTGGAAGGGACTCTGGTGGTCACTTCTGGAGAAGTGATGGCCAGGACCTCAGTCTCACGCTGACCCTGGTGGTGGTGGAGTTGGACTTTGAAGAAGTCCTTCTTAAGACACAGTGCTATCTTTGGGGAGCAGAATGAAATATAAAAGTTATCACCTGGAAAGATAGAATGATTGCATGTGCAGCCTTCACATCAGAGTCCTCAAGGAGATGTGATGGATAAGCTGAGAAATTTTATTCAGCAGAACTATCCCCTTGGGTATGGGGAAGAGGGAGCCATCCTCATCTTTATTAGAGGTTAGGCACCTGTAAGCTCCCAGACTGAGTGAAAGGGTTTGCATGAGTCCGCTTTAAAATACTTCCAGAGAATCTTTAGAATGTATTAGCGCATTAATACATGGGAGGTTAGCTCTGATGGCCTGATATGGAGATTCCAGCTGCTCATCTTTTAAAAAGTAACACTTTCCACTCTTGTGTCCCCCCTCCCTGCAGGGGTTTTCTTTTCTTTTAGTTCATGTATTTCATCTGTAGAGTCCTTGTGTGGTTATTATGAATAATAATATTGTAAAAGAAGACTCTCTTCTCTCAAGTCTTTGAATGTGGCAGGTGCACATGATTCCTGTTCGTTTGCTGTCTCTCCTCCCCACTCTCTGCCTCTACTGTATCGCATACATTTCAGGCTAGGTTATGGCAAAGTGATAATGGTCTCTATCGTTCCATTAATGTGCCAACATTATATAAAAAGGATAGTGAAAAATGTTAAAGGTTCTCTAAAGGGGTTCATTACTAGTATGGAAAGGTACAGATAATCAGGAAACAAATCATATATATATATATATATATATATATATATATATATATATATTAGAGATTTAAAAGGACTACTAGAATTTTTCGTAAAAGAAAAAGAAATGTATACTATATAACAAATTGTGAGCTGGAAATTCAGTGAGTTCTGTACATGTATCTCATTTGACTTCCTGGTATAGTTTTCAGTGGTTTGGGGTGATGTGTCCTAGAGCATTGTCCTCCCCTGAATACTTACTTGTCCTCCTATCTAGGCTTCTGTTCTATCTACAAAGCCTTGAGTTTTTGAAGGACCTGTAAATCTTTATTCTTCTCATTTTGCAGATTTTCAAGGGGAATCCTGTCCCGTTGTTTGGCCTTACATTGCATCTGTTTGATGAATGTGCCTGGTCGGGAATATGTCAGAAGCCAATAACACCAATTCAAATAAAAACAGCTTGATTTCAAAATAAGATACAGAGTGGATTATCATCCAAAGAAAGATCTAGCTTTAGGCACAGTGAGGTTCTCACTGCACTCATTTGTTCAATGGTTTTTATTTTAAAGAAGAATTGATGGCAAAAAGGAATATTCTAAAACTGAGGATGGAAAAGAGAACTAATGAGCAATTTCTGGTAGTGCTACATAAGTGGCTTACAATAAAATACATATATAAAGTTTTGGTATGGAAACAAAATACATGTCTGAGTATGGTAGGCTATAGAAAGACCAAAAGAGGACCAGGCTCATTTCAAAAGAAATGACTACTGGATGTATTGGATCCTAACAGTGAGACACCTGACAGCATTCTATGTGGGATTTTATAAGAATTGTTTTTATTTTGAATGAAACTAAAGCTGTAACTATGTTTGGCAGGAAAAGAGTCACATCCTAACACACACGATGAGATTATTCTAGTGGTTAGAATGAGTGAAGAACAGTTAGAATCAGGGAGACTAGTGAAGTGGTACATTGTCTCAAGACTTGAGTACACATTAACTTCCACACAGGTACTTTTAGGTCATCTGATGCCATCATTCCCCATTAAGGCCAAGCTCTCTTCTGTGTGTGTTTGGCTGAGATTTTCTATTTATGACTTGAATATGTGGTGTCTTCATCAAAAAGATCTTTCTGTTAAGTATTGGAGGATAACCAAAAGTAATGCCAACAGCCTCTAATATCTCTGAGTTTATGGGACTCCACTGGCCAACAACCCCCAAATAAGTAACCCATTCCTGACACTGGCCATTTTGTTTGTTAGCTTCTAGGGTCTGACAAGGACATCATTGCCCAGTTGTAGGAAAGCTTCATTTGATTTCTCTCTCTCTCTCTCTCTCTCTCTCTCTCTCTCTCTCTCTCTCTCTCCCCCTTGCATGTGCATGCACACACGCCCACGCACATGTGTGTGTCTATGTGTGTGTTTGTCTGTCTGTGTGTGTGTGTGAGTATTCATAGCTTCTACATTAGTAGGTTTCCATATGTCTTTTGGAAACGTCTTTAATGCTATTTGTCTCTCTCCATATTCCTTCCTTTACACTATTCTGTGCTTCCTATCCCCAGTTTACCACTTCCTATTCCTTTATTTCCTATGTAATCCTTATTCCAGTGTATTCTGTCTCTCATCCTTATAACATCCCTCCCCAACTCTTCCTTAGTAATGTCCTGACCTTTATGGGTATTCCAAATGAAACACACTTATCTGTAGATTCAAAATTAATATCTCTGTGTGAGAGAGAAGATTCAAAAGAAACATCCACAGGAGAGAGAAAACATATGACCTTTGCCTCTCTGTGTCTGTCTCTTCAATCAGAATGATCACTTTCTGCTGCATCTATGAATTACATGATTTCATGTGTTCATCTCAGAGCCATTGAATTCAACCATAAACCATGAATAATATGAATAGAGACAGAGGAGTAGTGGTGGTTTCTCCAATAGAAGGAGCAAAGTGGCTCACAGAAGTTTAAAAAAGGATGTCAGATGGGCCACAGTAGCATGTATTAACTGTAGGTCAACAAGCATGGCTCCTGTTAAGAAATCTCACTCTGTGCCATGTACCTTGGCATCCTGTCTCTTTAGTATCTCACAGACACTGCTAGCCTTACATCAAGCAACTAAACTTTTTTCTTCTTCCCTGACAACACTCTATATTCTCTCTCTACACCAGCACCCCACTGTTTATTAAAGCAAAAGACTCTGGGAAGCATAACTTATTTCTTCCCCTAAAACTCAATGAGCCATGAAGTGTTGTGAATTATTATGGGTTGTTAGTCTGGACCAGGATCCACAGGAGTCTCCTTTGCTCTTATGGTCATGCTTTTCTTATAATTGATTCCTCATATCACGAACGATCAATCACGATCATGTTTCTTCCATATGATTCATTTGCATATTAATTAATGCTTCGGTGTCAACCCATTTATTCTCTTTCCTCTATTTAATTAGCACATGTTTGTGTAGGCAACCATACACATATCAGTGTACGTGGCATGGGGCACATTGGAGGTCAGAAGATAACTTGCAGGAGTCAGTTCCAGTTCCTTCTTTCCAACATGTGGGACCTAAGGATAGAACTTGAGTTTATCAGGCTTGGTGGCAAGCACCTTTATGTACTGAGCCATCTCACCAGCCCCAGTTTACTCTTAAAATAACGGACTTTTAAATATCCTTTCACCCATCAGTTTCCTGTTCTGTTACTTCTCTCCTCTTCTACATTCTTCTCTGCATGATAAAAGCATGCCATTCCTTATAAAAACTCGTCTTCCTCTCAGTTTATTGCATATTCTATTACTTTTCCTATCTACCAAGCCCATACGAAGCTTACCTTTGTCATTTGAAGCAAGTATGAGAACCCAGCTTCTGTCTTACCCAGCTAACTCCCTGGAGACTTACCCTTGATGAGGCTTTTTATTTGCTACACCATATCCTTCGATTAAGCTGTTTCTAATCTCTCCCTTCCTTGCCTCTCAGGGGTCTTGAGGCTCCTGATTCAGCATCTTTGCTCAGGGAGATTTGCTACCTGGCACTTCCCATTCTGAGAGCAAAAGATTCTATAAAGGATGGATAATCTTGATTGAGGACCAGCATTTACTCTCAGACTCACAAATAAGCCGACTGGATAAGAACTGATTTTTCATTACAATAAACTTCCATCAGGACTAAACAACTATATCGAGAGACAGACATAGCAGTGACGTTCCAGAGGGCACTCCTCCTTCCCACAGTGCTGATGTGAGGGAAACTCACCACGCACACGTTTTAACACTCACACTAAGGGTGCAGCCAGCCAACAAGCACAGCTTTGAGAAATTGTACACCTGACTCAAGTTAGTGCCCTTCAGAATGAGAAGTTTTGACAGCTACTTTAATACGTTAAGCATACTAAAATCATGAAATAGGAAAAATAAATACTAACCTGAAGTTTTCAATTACTGTAGGTGTTGCTTTTAATCATTCTTAAAGAACAATGTCAAAACTTTGAATTCAAGCAAAAAACAGCAACATCTGGAGGTGCAGCAAAATCAAAGCAAAACTTGGTGCATCCACACACGCACGGCTATAGGAAACCCATTACTCATGTGAATGTTTTACACAGATATGTTGTAGCATCTCTCATTTTAAAATAAATTTTAAAACATGTTACTCACATAACCTAGGATTCGGTTTTCATTTGGACCTTTGGATTTAGCATTGGCAATGTTGTGTTTTCAGTTTGTCACAAAACTTCATCAACTTCAGAGCTCAGGAGAGTATCCGGGCCCTGCGATTAACAGGACGCTAAATGTTCATCCAGCAGAGGGCAGTGGTTCTGCTTTCAGCTCAGCTCTGCTCTGCATTCCCAGGATCTGCTCCAAGGATTGTGCGCAAGTTAAGCACAATCTGGTTAGAACTTGTAAACATCCTCAAGGCTTCGGATGGAAGGAGAAGAGAAGGAATCCTAGATCGTCCATGGCTCCTGAGTTGCGGGTGGTGGAAGACCAAGTAAAGAGAACGTGCTCTTCTACGACGGTTCAGACCTAATGCAGGCAAGACTTCACAACACTGAGGAAGATGTGTCTTTTTGTTTCCTTTCTTCTTAACCTTTAAATTCTATGTGAAAATTTCAAAGAAGAAATTTACTTTAAAAACATAAAAGAAGAAAGAAAAAGGCAAGCACCGTTTACTCTCACAAACGGATACGTTCCGGAAGCCATCATAGACTGAAGTCTATTCCTGATGGACTGAGCTCTAGGATTGTTCTCACAAATGATTCCCAGGCAGAAGAAGAGCAAACACCTACTTATGTGTTTGTTTCCTTGCTCGCTTGCTTTTCCTTAGCTTTAGAATTTTTGTTGTTCATTTGTTTATTTATCTTTTGAGACTATTTTTACATATAAAAATTACATTGCTTTCACACACACCCCCCACACACACATATACATTGTCTTAAAATTCCTTATTCTGCTTTCATGGTCCCATTTCTTCTTTTATAATACAAACGAGTTCACACACGCACACACACACATAAACACATACAAACAACCACACATACACAAACACAAGCAGACCCACAAATACACACAAGCACACATACAAGCATATAAACACAAGCATACACACAAGCACACATACACACACAAGCACACACATGCAAGTGTACACATATACACACTTTAAATACAGATTCTGCATATGAAAATAATCGTAGTATTTGTCTTTCTGAGTCTGGCTCTCTTCATTTCACACACAAATTTCCAGTTCCATTCCTGCAGAAGCCATGTTTTTATTTTTTCCTTATGGTGGAAAAAACATTCTACTGGTTATAAACCACATTTTCTTTACCAAATGACCATGCAGTGCTCAGACTCAATGGATACATCTATAACACGAACTCCTTCACCTCAGGTCCAGGGAACATTCTAGAAAAGAGTACAAAAAGACTGTGTGAACCAAAGGACCAGAAAAAAAATGTTGTAAGATTGTGTCTCCTAGAAAAGAAATGGAAGCTTCATTCATGATACTCCAACAACATGGCACCTAAAAAAGACATGGGAAAGTATAACATCAACAGACATGCTAACTTGTAAGGGGGAGATCTCATGGAGCCCCATCCCTAGCAAAAGAACTACAAGAAATTAGGGAATGAGGAAAGCAGGAGAAATAGTCGTTCCTAAAGATATGCCTCCAAATTGTTTATTCAGTATGTAGAGGTCAACCCTAAAGTCATATACACACAAGCAACACTAACCAGACTCAGCAGGTTGTGTTTATAAATCTAGGCATTTACATATACATGTAACAATAGCAAAGTAGAAGGGGCCATGGATTTGATAGGGAATTATGGGAGAATGGGAGGGACTAGAAGGAGAACAGGAAAGGGGGTAAGATAAAATTATCTTTTATTAGTGCTTGCTGACAGGAGCCTGATATAGCTGTCTCATGAGAGGCTCTGCCAGAGCATGACAAATACAGAGGCGGATGCTCACAGCCAACCATTGGACTGAGCATGGAGTCCCCAATGGAGGAGATAGAGAAAGGACTGAAGGAGTTGAAGGGGTTTGCAAACTCATAGGAAGAACAACAATATCAACCAACCAGACCTCCAAGATCTCCCAGGGACTAAACCACCAACCAAATAGTACACGTGGAGCGACCCATGGTTCCAGCCTCATATGTAACAGAGGATGGCCTTGTCAGGCATCAATGGGAGGAGTGGCCCTTGGTCCTATGAAGGCTTAATGCCTCAGTGTAGGGGAATGTCAAGGCAGGGAAGTGGGAGTGGGTAGGTATTTAGGGGAACACTCTCATAGAAGCAGGGGGAGGGGGAAAGGATAGGGAGGTTGCAGATGGGGAAACTAGGAAAGTGGATAACATTTGAAATGTAAATAAATAAAATATCTAATAAAAATAAAAAAATATTAATTAAAATTAAAAGTATTTATGCTATTTTAAATAGTATTTTATTAGTTCTTCACTAATTTTAAACAAGGTATTTTCATTATATTCATCCCCTTCCAACTCACTCAGATCCAACCTCACAACTCTACTGACAATTCCAATTTTTATCTTTTTTTCTTCCTTTGAGTCCAGTTTGTGCTGCCCAACTGCTCTTTGGGTGAATGGTTTAGCTTGGAGTGTGTTCCAAGCTGTCCCTTTCCCAGAAGCTAATGAATGTCAACAGATCCCCAGCTAGTGGTGGGATTTAATGACCACCCTCCCAGTGCCTTTCTCCTCAGGTTGAATCATGGCCCTTGAATTTCCTCAGGCTTTATTCATGTTGCTCAACCACAATAAAATCATATGTGCAAGTGCCTTCTTGTGTCCAGAAAACACCATTTCTTTGAAGTCATCCTCCACCTCTGGCTCTATCAATATTCCCAACCCCTCTTCTGTGAAGATACCAGATCCTTGGGGGAAAGAGTAGTATGTGTGTCCCACTTAGACTTGAGGACTCCATAGTTTCTTATTCTACTGTGTCCCACTTAGACTTGAGGACTCCATAGTTTCTTATTCTACTCATGTTCAACAGTTAAGGGTCTCTATGTTAGTTAACATCTACTGCAAAGAAGTTCCTCTGAAGAGAGTTAAGAGATGCATAAATATACGGGCATTACCAATAAATCATTAGCAATCATCTTCATATTACATCCAGTCAGCAGAATAATAGTATTAGAGTATCCCTTGGGGCCTATAACCCACCTGGCCACAGTTTCTTGGCCATATTAACAGTGCCAAGTATGGGTTGAATATCACAGAGTAGGACCTTAGACCCAGTCACTGGGCTGGTTACTCACATAACATCAGTTCCACTGCTGCTTCAGTGAGGATATTTTGGCAGGCCAGGTCCATAGTTGCGAAATACTGAACTCTCCTAGCATGCATAATCCCCTCTGGCACTATGAACACTTGCCAGTAGAGATGAAGCTTCCAAGTAAGGACCAGCTTTATTTCTCCAGTCTTCTACTACTCAACCATGTACATATTTCTTCATCTGATCATCTTCTGATGAGCATCTTAGTTGCTATATAACGTATACCAACATGTAAATGTGTCATATTCCCTTGGGGGGCTGTTTCTGGGATGTATTTAAAGATACATTTTGTGGTTGAGACCAAGGTTGACCTCAGGTTCATAGTCCTGCCTCAGGATCACAAGTACTGAGAATGCAGCTGTCAATACGATGTCAAACCTATAATGTTTAATTTTAATCTTTGTTTTCTTCTTTGTCTGTGTTTTTCTGTAATTAGAATATTTTTTAATCTTTTTTGTTTCCTTTTTTTAATAATCTTTTACCTTAACCACTTTTGTTTGTTTATTTTAGCTTGCTTTTTGTTTAAATATTATTGAACTGTCTTGTTTCTTTCTGGTTCCTCCCTTCTATTTTTTCTTTTTATTCTTTTCTCTTATTTTTGGTCTCACTCTATAGTATTATTACTCCCAGGTTTATTCCTATCTTTATTAACAAATATAATGCTATTTCTTTAGATATTATCTTCACTTCCCCTCAAATATTGAAGTTGTGCGTTATTATTTTTCATGGATTACTGCTGTATTCTAATAGGTAGTTTGTTTATTTTTAATCATTTCTCCAGTTAGTTTTCCAGTCCCTTAGGGCTGACCACCACAAGCTGGCCTCACTGAGACTAACAGGGCTAAGATGGTATATTGTGGCTCTATGGGCAGTGGAAGCACTCTAGGATACAGAGACTAGAGGATCCATGGGAAATGGCTGTGGATTATGGAGGGCTAGATGGGATAGAATCCTCTACTCATGCCACTGTACATAACAGTTGAGGAAAGAATTGATACACATTGGAACACAGTCATGTTTAATTTTTTGAATTCTCTAAGCTGTCCAAGACTTATTGATGCTTATTTACTTAGAACAGATGGAGAAAGGTTTTCAGAGACCCTGTCCACACTCTAAAAATAGCCATTCATTTTTAAAGAGCATTTCTAAAAACTACAAGGTTGTTAAACTTTTTGGTAGACAAAGCAGGTTACTACACTATGAGTTATTGACCAAAAAGGCTCCTGAAATCCCCAAAACCACACAGGCAATTGCTACTAATTACTGACCACATGCCAGATCTAGATAATAAGTCCATATTGAAAAAAATACCACTTGCTTTTTCTATAAGATATAGGGAAATTGGCCCTGGATAGAGCTGAAAGCTCCCTCTCTGTTGCCTAGTTTAGCTCTATAGGTACTATGCAGATTTCTGGAGATAATTTTTCACTGGTACTCTTGCATGTATATGTATATGTATATGTATATGTATATGTATATGTATATGTATATGTATATGTATATGCCATGTGCTATACTACCAACAATCTAGGCGAGATGTGCCTACTGATGTAATAGTGCCATGAGTGTTATGTTTGCAACTTTCTGCTTGAATTTACAGCCCATTCCACAAAAAGAATTATATCTAATACTGTAAGCCAAGAAAATATCTGTGACTTGTGAGAACAGAGGCCCTAGTAAGGAAATCTCTGCTATTGTTTAGGGATCCCCAGGAATGCAGCTTGCAATAGCTGTACTAATCGTGTGTGTGTGTGTGTGTGTGTGTGTGTGTGTGTGTGTGTATGTGTGTGTGTGTTCCAAATAGTCTAACATTGGCTGTCTCCTGATGGAAATTCCAAGGAGGATCCGGTAGTTGTTCAGTCCTTAAAAGTAGATGTCTCAGTCCTCCCACTTTGATGCTTGAGTCTTGGGGTATCTTAGAGAGCTGCCAGTTTTTGTTCTATATTGGAGTCCTGAAAAATGTAAGTTTTAACATTAGCAAAGGGGTGTCTCAGGAACAGAATAGAGGATATTTCCAGTGAAAATGAGGGCAAACAGGGAAAAAAATCAAAATGTCCCTTCTTCTGTGTCCTTTTATGGGATGATGTCCAAAAGCTGTGGCCAAGATTTAAAGATAGACTTCTGACCTCAAATGATCCAGATTTAGGGTGAGTCTCAAATAATCCAGCCGAGAAAAAAATTACTCACAGTCATGCCCAGCTGCTTGGACTTCATCTAAGGCAGGATGTAGTCAAGTTGATAATGAAGGTTATCCATCACATGAGTCATCACCCATACTAGGATAAGCTTGTCAGTGATGCAGCTGCCTTTGAGTCACCCCCGCTTCTGTAAGGAACCCCTCCCCTCCCCAGCCTCACTTTGCAACTAATGCCAATAAACTCACTGCTTGAACAAGCTTGACTCCTTATCTCCTTGGATGACAGTCTGAGATGAATAAAAGTTTATTCACATGTCCCCAGCAAAAGTCATAGCAAACCTCAGACCATGAGCCTGAATAAACCCTTTTTTCTCCAAGTTCTTCTTGTTAGATATTTTGCCACAGGGAAAAGAAAATAAAGTCAATAAGTAAATGGGGACCAGGAAAGGAACAGATATTGCAAAGACAGCAAAGAACAGAAATTAGCATATAAATTTTAATAGTATCCCTGAATATAATTGGTATTAATTCTTTAATGCAAAGATACGGACTGGATGATTTCATCACACACACACACATATATATATGCATACACACACATATGTATGTGTGTGTGTGTGTGGTATTTGTGTATTATATATGCTTGTGTATTATATAAATGTATACACACACACATATATATATACATATATACACACTATACATATATGAGTGTTATATGTTACGTATATATTATATATAAATATGCATATCATATATGTATATATACATACACATATATAAATATACAGATATACAGCTATAATATGAATTATATATATATATATATGTATAACCCATATGTACATATATAACCCATGTATGTGTGTGTATATATGTGTGTGTGTGTGTGTGTGTGTTGTCTGTAAAAAAACATACTTCACTGGCAAAAATAAATATTCTGAAAATATTGGGCCCCCAAAAATCATAAAATAAAGAAAAAAACAAGTCCAATTTATTTTATTTATATATGTACCAGCCTCACCAGTCTAAAGTCTAACAGCCTTCTGAGGGGGAGTGAGGATTAACAATAGAAAGGTAGAAAGATGATGCAAGAGACAGATGTATGAGGGCTGTAGGTCTGTACCACACCAGCAGAGAGTGTATTTTTTCCTTTTTATATTACACAGCACCATGGCAAGCAAAGCCTCAAGCTGACAGAAACAATGCTGAAGTATACGCACAAGACATCTGTTCCAATCCAAAAGCCTCCCTATTCCTTCCACCAGTGTCAATAGAATCTTCATCCCCTTGCCTTGAGCCTCAAGTGTACCTCCCCTTTTAAATCCATGCCTCAGTAGGACAGAAAGTCTGCCAACAGACCATGACCCACCTTGACTCTCCCTGGCAGGCAGACTTTTCTCTTTTGTTTTTTCCCTCTGCCTTAGAGAAGCAACAAATGGCTCCAAAACATATATACTCACTGGAGCATGATTAGACTCTTAGTGGCCTGCCCCTTAAATAGAACTAGCCATCAACTGTGGAGCACATCCCTACCACATTTTGGGGGCAGTGTGTAGGAGTTGTCACAAAAGCCTTTCATGTCTCTCTTTCCCGGATCTGTATCTGAAATCATCCATATCACAACAGAAGTGGCTTTCTTGCATTTTAGTGTCAGTACAAGCACAGACCATGAGCACAGAATATCCGCATGGTTTATCATGATAGCACAGACCATAAGCACAGTCCTTGACTACAATTGGACCACAGACCTAGTCAAGGCTATCGGGGCAACCTGGACCATGGACATCACCATAGTCTTGGGTATCAGTGCCAAGTCATTCACATCAATATGGCATCCACAAGACTTGCATGGCCTTCATTGGTAACATGGACCATGGACACCAACATAGACCCCAGCTGCAGTAGGACCTCAAACCCAGACATGGCCCTCAGTGGGAGCATGGACCCTAGCATCTCTACGGCCTCAGGTGGCAGCACAGGTCACTCAAATCAGCCTGGTCCTCATCACTGTAGTTGGCTCTCCAGTTCTGCCTCTCACTAGAATGCACATTCTGTTCCATTTTTGTTTTGGTTTTTTATTATTTTTTTATTAATCATTCCATTTGTTTACATCTCAAATGATATCCCACTGCCCGGTTACCCCTCCACTAGTGCCCCATCCCACAACCTCTCTCTCCTCCTTCCCCTTTGTCTCTATGAGAGTGCTCCCCCACCCCACCCCTCCAGCACCCCCCTATGCTGGAGCATCAAACCTCCACAGGACCAAGGGCCTCCCCTCCCACTGATGTCAGACAAGACCATGTTCTGCTACATATGTATCTGGAGCCATGGATCCCTCCTGTATGCTCCTTGGTTGGTAGTTTAGTCCCTTGGAGCACTGGGTGGTCTGGCTGGCTGATGTTGTTCTTCCTATAGGGTTGCAATCCCCCTCTGCTTCTCCAGTCCTTCTGCCAGCTCCCCCACCAGGTTCCCTGAGCTCAGTCTGATGGTTGGCTCCAAGCATCCACATCTGCATTGGTTGATTGCTGGCTGAATCTCCCAAGGAGCAGCCACACCAGGTTTCTGTAAGCAAGTGCCCCTTGACAATGACAACAGTGTTGGGTTTGATATTTGCAGACAAGATGAATCTCCAGGTGGGGCAGTCCCCACATGGCCTTTCCTTCAGTCTCTGCTCCATTTTTTCTCCCTGCTCTTCCTTTGGACAGGAACATTTCTAGGTTAAAAACTATGAGATTGGTGTGTGACCCCATCTCTCAATGAGGTCCATGCCTATCTACTGGAAGTGGTCTCTATAGGTTCTCTATCCCCCCTCTCTGCTAAAATCATCCCCATTGGGTCCTGGGAGACTCTCGTTTCCCTGGCATCTGGTCCATTTTTCTATCCCTTTATCATATATTTGTTCATCATATTGGTGTCCACCAGCCCCATCCTATGAGACAGTGTGGCCTCAAATATCTATAAAATCTTAAGAGTGTTGATCATTTTATCAGCTTTAAAGGGGGAGCCATTAGGCAATGTGAGGAATACCACTAATGACAATCCAGAGAGACTTCAAGTCCAATGTTCTCTTATTTCTAGAATCCTAGGATGTAACTCTTTTTTTTTTTCTAAGACATTTTTTTCACTATATCTGAACTAAGGAATTGTATTGGTTACTGCTATTGTTGCTATGACACAAAACCTGATGTAATCAGTGTAAAGTAAGTAGGATTTACTTTGGTTTTTGATTTGCAGTGATAGAGTCCATCACAGTAGGGAGAGGATGAATCTGTGCCTCTTCACCTTTCACATCTCTTACAGAGGGCATAGAGACTGGAAGCACAACCTGGCTGTAAATGCTAAGTCCTGTTTCCCAGGAGCAATTGTTCCCCAGGTAGCCCAAGTAGGGTCCACTTCTTGAAAGTTCCACAGCTTCTCAAAATAGCATCACCACTTTGGGACCAGACATTCATATAAATTTGTAGAGGAAATGACACATAAATATTACACCAGGAATCAATATTTTGTCTGTTAGTCACTTGGGAGCATTTATTGTATGCACTGTCCTCAGTCATAGAATTCACTCTTAATATCTAGAACATGATTCTCATTAGTGAAGTTCTTAACTCTACCCATTGCCACTTTTGCCTGCGTAGAAATCACTTAAGTGGGTTAAAGGAAATCTTAGTAGCTTGTAATAGTGTTTGGAATCAAGCAACTCAGAGTTTTAATTGTGTTCTTGCCATGTTCTTACAGTGTAACAATGGATTTGTCACTCTTCTCAGGCTAATTTTCCTGTTTGGCGAAGATGAGGAATAACAACAGCATTGACCACAAAAAGTTGTTGAAAGGAAAAAGAGAAATAATTCAAGTGCCTGACATTTACTAAACACATGATAAATGTATTATTTACAATATAACTAGGAGAACAAAATAGTTATTTCCAAATAGCATTTATACATTTTACAGAAGTTAAACACTACAGAAAAACACAAGAAAATAAAAGTTAGCCCAAACGCAATTCACAGATTGAAAAAAAAAAGAATTAAAGTTGTAACAATCTGGAAATAAAAACTGATTTTGAAAGTGAAATTATTTCCTGATACATTTGTCATGGTTGGTAGGCTCTATAAGCTACATTTCAGTTTGCCTCATCATAAATGTGTTCCTGGATAACACTGATATAAATGACAAAGATTTTAGAAAAAAAAATGTGTAGGAAAAGAGTGGCCAGGAAGTAGTCCTGTAATGCAACATTGTATCACAGAATGATTATCCTTGTGGCTTGGTCATCAGGACTAGTTTTTCCACTTCATTCTGTAAAATTGTATCTACCAAAAACTTCCTCATACTCTATTCCTCAAACAGTTCATTTCCCACTTTAGCTTTTTGTTTTTGCACTTTAATTTTCTGCTTGAACGTTAACCAAATTTAGAACTTTACAAATAATTACATTTGCTCGTAGACACATGGTCACAGTGTTGGAGGAACACTGGGGAAGGGCAGAGCTATTGATATGGTTGGGTAGAATCTTTGTGTGAAGATTTAAGTTCATATCCAGCCAATTTTCAAAAACAATGGAGAGCTCCTAAATTACATTTTGATATCTAGCTCGAGGTGAGTTAGGAAAGTTTTCTAGAGAATTTGCTGACAGCATTGAGAGAAATAAATAGTAAGACCAGGAAGTCAACTCAGGGTTAAGATCATTTGCTGTTTTCCCAGTGGACCTGTTCCCAGTACCTACATGGTGGCTCACAACCACCTGTAGTGGAGTTTCTAGGGAATCCAGTGCCCTATTTTTGCCTCTGCAGGTACATGCACACATGTGGCACACATACATTCACTTAGACACACAAACATACACATAAAATACATCAGCGTGCTTTTAAAAAAAGAAGAATACTTTTGACTTGTGATGAATAACCCAGGGCAAGAGCAGTAGCCCATACTGGTTTCAGAGTTACTTGAACTCCTCGGACCAAAGACTTGAAAGGAAGCTTTTCATTCCTGCAACTGGGGTTTTCATTAGATAGTCTATGAATCTTGGGAGCATCACCCTAAGTGACATGGATTCATTTTATCTGTGTATATTCACCTACAGGTATCTATATGTTATATATAACTTAGGTAAAATATAATAACTCCCTATAACCTTTCAAATGTCCCTAGTATCATTCATTCCCCCCTCAAAACTAGACCCTCCTCAATTAACTCACTCTTGTTTTCCACTTTTCCTTCGTAGCACCTGTGACATGCTGTTCTCCTCTTCAGAGTACCCCTTCCTCATGGTCCCCTTTTACTTTCCCACTCTTTGTAGTTACTCCAAGAGAGAACTCATGGTAAGGAGCCATCAACAACCAATGATGCTGAGAGAGGTGGAAGCATCCCTTCCCAGGGAAGAGCCCCTTCATTCCTTCTCCAGTACCCAGTGGTCAGCCCTGAAACCCATAGATGTGAGCAACACTAGATGTGCTTAGCAGGTGGCGTTTATACATTAATTAGTGTATATAAAACTAATCATTAAAGAAAAAGACATGAGTTTGAGACGAGATGGTGGGTGGGTGAAGACATGGGAAGAGTTGGAAGGAGGGGGAGGAAATGATATAAATTCAGTACACATATGCAAAGTTAAAAACAATTAAATGAGAGAAATCTACCCTTGATAACAACACGTGTAGTACAATGTAGAAATGTATTATACTCACAGTGCACATACACCTGTTTAAGGAATACTGAAGCAAGACTAGTCAGTCTGATTAGCTTTGTAGTCCTGAAAGTCCAGCTGTGTTCATGTTTTGTCTGATCAAGGAATGAGAAAACAATGTGTAGCTGGTTGCTCTCATTCTATTCCTTTTTTTTAAATTGTGTGGACCATTTTTTCTCTATTTTATTTCCTTTTTTTAAAAATCAATTCTTAAATATAATATATTCTGATTATTGTTCCCCCTCCTCTAGCTAGCCCCAGATCCTTCAACATTTCTCCACTTACCCGAAACTTTCTCTTTCCCTTAGGATACAGACAGGCATGTAAAAATAATAATAAAGTAAAGTAAAATAAAATTAGATAAAATAAAAAGACACAAACTAGAATAGACAAAACAGACAAACAGTAGAAAAATAGCCAAAGAAAAAGCTCAAGAAATACATATTAATACATGGAGACAAACACAGAAATTCCATAAAATCATATTTTACAAACACACACACACACACACACATATATATATATATACACATATATATATATGTGTATATATATATATATATATATATATATATATACATGTATACACATATATACAGAGAGAGAGAGAGAGAGAGAGAGAGAGAGAGAGAGAGAGACTCCAAAAATGTCATCGAGTTCATTTTGAGTTGAGCATCACTGTTGGGCTGGAGCCTTACTTTAAGAGTGGAATCTTTCTATCAATTTTGTATGCAGTGTTTTGTTTAAAGGCAATAAATCCACCCACCTCTGACATATCCATATTCTTATTAATTGACCACCACAAGGTCTAGTCTTCCTGTGAGAAAGGAGGTGAAAATTCTCTTTAGGTTTCTAGATACTGATTTTTGTCCAAATTCATGTCCTTAATAGCTAGTAGAAGCTATTTCCTGGGAAGGAGCTATATTTGGAGAGATTTAAGGATCATGAAATTTTATAATACTGTGAGTTGTCTATTCTAGATTTTAAGTATATTAATTTATTCCATTGAATATTATAATATTCAATATTGTGCATTATGCCAAATAAACTGGTGACAATACTTTCCTTTTTCTTTCTTTATTCCTTCATTCTTTCCTTCTTTCTTTCTTTCTTTCTCTTTCTTTCTTTCTTTCTCCCTTTCTTTCTTTCTTTCTTTCTTTCTTTCTTTCTTTTTTTCTTTCTTTCTTTCTCTTTTTCTTTTTTCTTTCTTTGTATATGTACATGAGTGTGTGCTCTGTATGTTCATGTGCATCCAGAAGCCAGAAGACATCTTTTGATATCGACTACAGTGGCTTTTGACACAGGGTCTAGCATTGGCTACAGAGAAAGAAAGAGAGAGGGAGAGAGAGAGAGAGAGAGAGAGAGAGAGAGAGAGAGCGAGAGCTGAGCACAAGTTAGAGGAGCAAGCCAATAAAGTGCATTCATCTCAGGTTTCTGCTTCAGCTCCTGCGCTAACTTCCCTCAATGATGGACTTGGATGAGGACACAGAAACTGGAATCCTCTTTCCTCCCCTAACTTGTTTTCAGTCTAAGTGTTTTCTCACAGTAACAGAGAACAAACTAGAACACTTTTAGTATCTCTCCCCATGAAAATGACTGGTTTTATGTACTATCTGTGAATTATAAATCATTAAAGTTTTCCTCATGGGAAATTGGGTTTGGCCATTTCACATTAATTTTTCTTTGGGAAAATTAATAAAGCACAGGGATATGTGAAAATTTTTAATTAAGTGGATGTTCCCTGTTTTACATAATGACAGAATTAGAATATTAGACTGATACATTCTAGACATGTTAATCATCACACGGAATGCCATGAACCTTGAAAATTGGACAAGTGTTTATATTTGTACAGCCACATGCACAAAACATACATAGTGGAAAAATAGCTGTTATATAGTATTCACAACATATTATCAATTTCTAAAATTAATCTCATATTCACAGAGGGAGTGAATTAAAAATACATAGATTCTTGAACATTCAAATAATTCACTTTTCTATTTTGGTTAGTTTCCTATATATGCATTGTCTGATGTTTTAAAAATATAATTTTAAAATTGTTTTAAAACATTAAGAGTATACTAAATAGAATGGATGTATTAATTTGGCATCTACAGTTGTAATAGAAAGCATCGCGCATGGCTAGTGACCCATAAGAAACAGCCATGGCTAGTGACCCATAAGAAACAGCCATGGCTAGTGACCCATAAGAAACAGCCATGGCTAGTGACCCATAAGAAACAGCCATGGCTAGTGACCCATAGGAAACAGCAAAAATGCATTTTGACTTACTGATGTGAGTATAGTACCTGATGAGTGTTTGTCATCACTTGCATCATTATAACTGTAGGAATAAGTGATACTACCAGTATAAAACATAATCCCAAAACATACTTGTGACAATTTTCCATGTGGACTTTGAGGCAACATTCTTATTTTTCCTCTACATTGTACATTCAGTTCTTCTTTTGACATTACTTTTAAAAAATGATGATGATGATGATGATGATGATAATGTTGATGATGATATGTGTGTGTTTGTGTGTTTGAAGAACAATTAAAGAAAAAAGGCCATTAATTTGGGAAGAAGTAAGGGCTGGGGCACATGGGAGCAACTGGAAGAAGAAAGAGAAAAGGAATGATGAAATTATATTTTAATTTTAAAAAGTAAATAAATATTTAAATTAATTGTGTGCGTATGTTTATATATCTGCATATTCCCTTTGCTCTTCCTCAAAACCTCCCATATACCCCTCCTTGCTCACTTTCAAACTCATGGTTTCTTTTTTTATGAATTGTTGTTCCATGTAAATGTTTATGTGTATACACACGTATATTTCAAACTACCTGCCTAGTCTGTGTAGTCTTACTTGTATGTTTTCATGGCTGACCACATTTTAGTAGATAACCAGTTGGTGTCCTCTTCCCTGGAGAAGACTATTTCTCCTTCTTTCAGGATTTTCGTTGCCTGTAGTTCTTTGTGGAAGGTTGTGGCCTCATGGGCCTATGACTTTTGAAACTGTTAGCATTTATACCTTGGATTTGGGTTCAAAAACAGACCTAATCCAGATTTTTAATGCTGTCTCTTGAGCTTCCATATTCTTTGCTAAGGTAGATGAAAGGAAGACAGAGAGACATGGTGGAGGAGAGAAGGAGGAGGAGGAGGAGGAGGAGGAGGGGAGAGAGAGAGAGAGAGAGAGAGAGAGAGAGAGAGAGAGAGAGAGCAAGAGCTAGATAGAGACAGAGAAAGAGATAGAGATAGACAGAAAATACAGAGGAGAAAGAAAGACAGAAACAGAAAGGGGGAAAGAGTGTGCGTTGTATAAAATACACATTTTGCACAATATATGTCTCTATTCTAAAGTAATCTCCCTTATTTGAAATACTCCTTTCTTCGTAATAGATTGGTGACACTTTAAAAGTAAGCGACACGTTCAGATATTTCTCTTGATGAGTTTCAAGATATTGAAGTGTAAAACCAAATGCCCCATTGGGAAATTACAGTAGAACTGATGTGCCAGTCATATTTCTATCTCTGTAACAACATATGTGTCACTTAGGAGGTGACAATTTCAGGGAAGGTTTGCTTCAGGTCACAGGTTCAAGATGGTCATGTAGCTTTACCACTTCTGGAGACAGTGAATTGCAGCAGAAGAGGATGTAGCAGAAATCTTCACACTTATGGCAGCCTGGAAACATACAGAGACACAGAAACCAGCAACAGCCTGTAGTCTCGGGGGTACATTCACAGTGACCCACTTCTTTCAGCTAGGCTCCATTTTATAAACTTCCCACGACTGGTCAATATTACCACCAGCTGGGGACAAGTCTTTAACCAAAGGTGAGCATCTTACACACAAAGCTCAACTGGTAATATGTAGAACGGTTAAGGAAAGGCATGAAGACTCAGGAAATAGAATGTCAATTATCATATTGACTACATTCCTGAATGCCTGAACATCACAGTAGTTGCCTCCAAACAGCTGACTCTTGACACATTGTTTTTCTGTCTTAACATTGTCCTCATCCTCATCTCCTCAACACTTATATAAGAGCAGTAGAGATCCTCTTGGTGCTTCTGGTCATGTCCCCTGGTCTCCATTGCTGATAGACCACTCACAATAATGACCTTCGTTAAGTTTGTGCACCTTGTTTTCACATGCTGGGCATCTCATTCAACCCATGCTCTTAGACTTTGGCTTTTGCTGTCACTGTACCTCGACCCTCCATTAGTACCTACAATAAGCCCAAACCCACTGGGCTTTATTTTCTTGGACTGGGATCAAGATTCCTAGCTTTTCTCGCTGCTGGTCTTCAGAGTGCTGATCAAGGGCTCCCCAGTGGACAAGGATCTACTTGCCTGTTTAACTTCTGTCCTCGGCATTTCAAAATTATTAGTCAGGGTCTGGACTGGGGCCAAGAGAATATGAATATTTTAAGATGCACACTTACTCCTGTACTTTCCTTACCTCCAGCATCTGGAAGACAGATAATGACTCCCCCAGAGTCTTGCTTATCCATAGCCCATATTAATTTTGGTTATACTCCTAAGTTAATAGTTCATTCCTGGCTATTAAGTTTAGGAAAGCTCAAGTGGATCTGAAAACTTCTGGCACGCTGAATTACCACAAGATGGGTTTTGGACATTGGACAGACAAGTGGGATGGGAGGCTTGTGCCCTGGAATACTTACAGCTTAAGGTACTCCCCAATCTTTTCTTCTCATCAGTAGATTCTGCCATTTTCATTCCAATAGGATACATCCATGACAGTTAGATTAACTCTAAGATAAGTGCAGTTTCAAGCCAACTTATTGTCAGAGCAGGTTTCCATTCCTAAAACCCTCACAATCCCCAGGCACTCGTGCCTCCAGCTGCATCACTATAAATACAAGGTCCTTGTTATGAGCCCAACTGCTAAACTCATCTGCAGGTATGCAGCGTCTGTCTCTTGGAAGCCCAGTCTCTCAGCCACCTTCCTCTCTCTAATTTCACTGGCCTCTAGTATTTTTCTCTCTTGGGAAGGGTAACTCTTTTTTCACTAGGTTTTGATTTCTAGGGACAACAAAACATAATTTGAGTCTGTGCATGAACGAAGAGAACCAGCAATGAGCCTATTACCCAAGGCCAGATACTCAAGCACCTGTCCTGGCTTTGCTCTTCAAGGGATTTCTCCTTTGCCAGGCTTGGCTTCTTGGTTTTTCCTTTGACCACTGAAGACTTCTCTTGTGCATCTTGGTTAAGCTTTTCTATGATTCCATAAGCCAGATTTCACTGTTTTCTTTCTTGGCACCCATTATCGTTTCTTTCTCTGGAAGATTTCCCAGAAGAGTACACCTGCTGAAGAAGCCCACCTTATCTGCCATGTTTTCTTTTCTCTTTTGATTTATACAAACTCAAATAAAAAGTAAAACTAATTTCTCTTGATAATAAACACTTAAAATAATTCCTGAATAATAGTAAAACTTGTCACATGATTTGTGTATACTTAAGCTTACAGCCCAATCCTGAGTCAGGTCTCCATAGAATTTTAATTGTAGCAAACATTAAAAAGTTGAAAAGAAGCAACCATTGTCTACAAAGACATGGTGTTATTTATTTAGTAATTCAGAGTAGCAAAGTACTTATATGAGACAAAGAGAACATGCAGTCTGAGTATTCTGTTCTGCAAAAATGAAACAAAACTCATGGAAGTTTATCATGGAAGAAACAGTTTTCTTCTTGGTCTTCATTAATGACATAGGATAGAACTTACAATAAAAATTTAAATTGCATATGAAATCACTGATTGTATCATACAGGATGAAATCTATTTTGTTTCTTACAGTCAACGAAAAAAATGTGACCCAGCAAACTTTACTTCCTATTACATCTAAACTCTTGATTATATATTATGTGTAACGTATCTGAAATAAAGCTTGAATCAAAAAAGATGTTATCATAAAAATATGCAATAAACATGATAGGCATTATCTTTTCTATATTTTTCCAAAAATAAAATTTGAGTTTGTTTGACATAGGATGCAAAGAAGAATTCAACTGTAAGAGTGGGTGATTAATAAAGGCTGAATATGTATGACTTATCTTATGTGTCAAAAAGTCAAAATTATTATTCTCTGTTTACAAGTCCATCCTAATTATAATTCACTGTATATGACGTCAAGCACATGATCACATGTGTATTCATTCTAATATGCACTTGAATTCTGATGTATTTGAATGGCTTTATGTTACCTGCACTCCGAACACATGAAAAATATTTTGTTACTGTGAACCTTACTTAAATTTGTCAGATACAACTAAAAGTCAAATAATATCAAGGTATGTATTAACAGAGAGGGTATTTGAGCTATCAAAACAAAACAAAAATATAAGATGGAATATTGTGATAAATATAAGGAGTTAATTAAGTACTGAGACTATATATGATACAAAATCAAATTGAGAAAAAATGGAATATACAAAGAAAAGACACATTTCATATGGAAAAATGTGTTAAAATATTTCTAAACTTTGCCAACAGTAGATAAATGCCAATGTTCAGGTTGTAACGGCTATCTACAGAGGATTCTTAAAAGTTAGTGAAAATGAGGACTTCAGGTCTGGGCCCGAGCATAGAGCAGGTCACAGGCGGCAGCTCCATACCCAACCCCAGAAAACCAAGAGAAAGAGGGACTCCCTGGAGCTTTAACTCAGGCAGCATCCCAGGTAAGGAAAAAGCAGCACTTACCCCAAACAGGGAGCAACCGGGACCCACTGTGACCCAGGAATTCACTCCTGGCCCAGAGTGCGGGCTCCATCCGGTCTGGGCCCAAGCACTCGCAGATCCCGGGAGGCAGCTCAGCACTCAATCTCATAGAAACCAGAGGAAGCAGGGCTCTCAGGAGCTCTAACCCAAGCAGTATCTTAGGCTAGGAGATGGCAATACTTCCCCCAAACAGGGAGCAACCGGGACCCACTGGGACCCAGGAATTCACTCGTGGACCAGAGCGTGGGTTCCTTCCGGTCTGAGCCCAAGCAGATCCTGGGAGGCAGCTCTGCACTCAATCTCACAGAACCCAGAGGAAGTGGGGCTCCCAGGAGCTCTAACCCAAGGAGCATCTTAGGCTAGGAAGTGGCAATACTTGCCCCAATCAGGGAACAACCGGGACTCACTTGGACCCAGGAATCCACTCCTGACCCGGAGCCGGGGGCCCCTTCTGGTTTCCACCTGAGCACGGAGCACATCTTGGGCCTTAGCTCTAACCCCAGCAGCAAAACCCATCCCAAACAGTTCTGACACAACCTAGATAATAGGAAAGACAGGCTCCAATCAGAGACAGCACAGATAGCACAAAGTTGATCCAGATGGCAAAAGGCAAGCACAAGAACACAAGCACCAGCAACCCAAGGTACTTGCCATCATCAGAACCTAATTCTCCCACATTAGAAAGTCCTGAACTCCCCATATCACCAGGAAAGCAAGAACCAGATCTAAAATCACTTCTAATGATGATGATAGAGGACCTATAAGAAGGAAATAAATAACACTATCAAAAAACTTGAGGAGAACACAGGAAAACAGGATGAACTCCTTAAAGAAACACAAAAATCCTTTAAAGAATTACAAGAAAACACAAACAAACAGATGAAGGAATTGAACAAAACCATCCAGGACATAAAAATGGAAGTAGAAACAATAAAGAAATCACAAAGGGAGACTATCCTGGACATAGAAAACCTAAGAAAGAAATCAGGAGTCATAGACACAAGCATCACCAACAGAATACAAGAGATAGAAGAAAGAATCTCAGGTGCAGAAGATACCTTAGAAAATATTGACACAACTGTCAAAGAAAACACAAAATGCAAAAAGTTCTTAACACAAAACATCTAGGAAATCCAGGATGCAATGAGAAGACCAAACCTAAGGATAATAGGTATAGATGAGAGTGAAGATTCCCAACTTAAAGGGCCAGTAAATATCTTCAACAAAATTATTGGGGAAAACTTTCCTAACCTAAGGAAGGAGATGCCCATAATCACACAAGAAGCCTACAGAATGCCAAACAGACTAGATCAAAAAAGAAATAACTCCCGTCACATAATAATCAAGACACAAAATGCACAAAACAAAGAAAGAATTTTAAAAGCAGTAAGGGAAAAAGGCCAAGTAACATATAAAGGAAAACCTATCAGAATTATACCTGACTTCTCACCAGATACTATAAAAGCCAGAAGATTCTGGACAAATATCATACAGACCCTAAAAGAACATAAATGCTAGCCCAGGCTACTTTACCCAGCAAAACCCTCAATTATTTAATATAGTATTGGAAGTCCTAGCCAGAGCAATTAGGCAACACAAGGAGGTCAAAGGGATACAGATTGGAAAGGAAGAAGTCAAAATCTCACTATTTGCAGATGATATGATAGTATACTTAAGTGACCCCAAAACTTCCACCAGAGAACTCCTAAACCTGATAAACAACTTTAGCAAAGTGGCTGGATATAAAATCAACTCAAGCAAATCAGTAGCCTTCCTCTACTCAAAAGATAAACTGGTTGAGAAAGAAATTATGGAAATGACACTCTTCACAATAGTCACAGATAATATAAAATACCTTGGTGTGAACCTAACCAAGCAAGTAAAGACCTATATGACATGAACTTCATGCCCCTGAAGAAAGAAATCGAAGCAGATCTCAGAAGATGGAAAGATCTCCCATGCTCATGGATTGGAAGGATTAATATAGTAAAAATGGCTATTTTGCCAAAAGCCATCTACAGATTTAATGCAATCCCCACCAAAATTCCCACTCAGTTCTTCACAGAGATAGAAAGAAAAATCTTAAAATTCATTTGGAATAACAAAAAACCCAGGATTGTGAAAACTACTCTCAGCAATAAAAGAACTTCTGGGAGAATCACCATCCCTGACCTCAAGCTGTACTACAAAGCAATAGTGATAAAAACTGCATGGTATTGGAACAGAGACAGGCAGGAGGATCAATGGAATAGAATAGAAGACCCAGAAATGAACCTCCATACCTATGGTCACTTGGTCTTTGACAAAGGAGCTAAAACCATCCAGTGGAAAAAAGACAGCATTTTCAACAAATGGTGCTGGTCCAACTGGAGGTCAGCATGTAGAAGAATGAAAATTGATTCATACTTATCTCCTTGTACAAAACTTAATTCCAAGTGGATCAAGGGCCTCCACATAAAACCAGCTACACTGAAACTAATAGAAGAGAAATTGGGGGAAAGCCTTGACCACATGGGCACAGGAGAAAATTTCCTGAACAGAACACCAATGGCTTGTGCTCTAAGACCAAGAATTGACAAATGGGACCTCATAAAACTGCAAAGCTTCTGTAAAGCAAAGGACACAGTCAATAGGACAAAGCAGCAACCAACAGATTGGGAAAAGATCTTCACTAACCCTACATCTGATAAAGGGCTAATATCCAAGGTGTACAAAGAACTGAAGAAATTAGACTCTAAACAATCAAAGAACCCTATTAAAAAATGGAGCACAGAGCTGAACAAAGAATTCTCAACTGAGGAAGCTCGAATGGTTGAGAAGCACCTAAAGAAGTGTTCAGCATCCCTAGTCATCAGGGAATTGCAAATGAAAACAACACTGAGATTCCACCTCACACCAGTTAGAATGGCTAAGATCAAAAACACAGGTGACAGCAGATGTTGGTGAGGATGTGGAGAAAGAGGAACACTCCTTCACTGTTGGTGGGACTGTAAACTGGTACAACCACTATGGAAGGCAGTCTGGCGGTATCTCAGAAAATTGAACATAGTGTTACCTGAGGACCCAGCTATACCACTCCTGGGCATATACCCAAAAGACGTTTCAACATACAGCAGGGACACATGCTCCACCATGTTTATAGCAGCCTTATTTATAATAGCCAGAAATTGGAAAGAACCCAGATACCCTTCAACAGAAGAATGGATGCTGAAAATGTGGTACATTTATACAATGGAGTACTACTCAGCTATTAAAAACAATGAGTTCATGAAATTCTTAGGCAAATGGATGGAGCTGGAAAATATCATCTTGAGTGAGGTGACCCAGTCTCAAAAGAACATACATGGTATGCACTCACTGATAAGTAGATATTAGCCCAAAAGCTCACAATTTCTAAGAAACTACATATAGAACACATAAAACTCACATAGAAGAAGGAAGACCAAAGTGTAGATGCTTTGGTCCTTTCTAGAAGGAGTATCAAAAGTTTCAACCAGAGCTCCCAAAGTCTAAACCGCCAGCCAGAGAGCACAAAGGGAGGGACTCATGCACCTGTATAGGGAATTGAGGGTGACCTTGTTAGACTTCAGTGAAAGTGGAGGGCCATGGTCCCCGAGAGTTTGGATCCCCTACTGTGTGGGAATTTGAGAGCAAGGAGATGGGACTGGGAGGATGTTTGGAGCGCACCCTCACAAAAATTAGGAGGAGGGGGTATGGGATAAGGGGTTTTGGGGGAGAATGGGAGAGGAGATAACATTGAAAGGTACATACGTATAATATCCAATAAAAAAAACCACACAGATAACGGGTCTAAAAAAAAAGAGAGAGGGAGAGAGTTTATTTATTTTAAATTGTTTCAAAAGTTTCTAGGAGTTGCTAATTGGCTAAGATCCTATTTAAAGCTCTCCACAAAAGAATTTAAGTCTCTGTTCAATATTCTCAAGACAGAGGTAAACCCTAATTTTCTTCAACAATTAATTGACAAAAGAGAGATAATCTCACAAAAAGTAGAAGAAACTATTACTAATCATTATATTATATAGTCTGATTAGTTGTCGGTGGTGCTATAACAGTCCTTTGACAAAAGATTATTAGTATGGATTTATATATCCTTAAATAGGGTCTTCATGACTCTCTGAGTGTGGAAGGAGTGACTGTTGGCGCTTCTGCCCTGATTTTACAAGAACTCTGAAAAATTGGCTTTGAAAACAAAAGAGGGGGAATGGTACCCCCTCAGAAGGAGTCCTCCTGAAATACTCTCCATCATGCCTTGTTCACTTTTATCTCTCTAAAGCTGAAAGCTCATGGCAAATCTGCTGCTGACTGCCTCTGGCACCACCGAGACGAACAAAACTTTGCCACAGACATGGGGAAGGACCCTCTTACCCTTAAAGGGAATGGCCCAGACCCAGTTCCCTTATGAGGCCGAGGATTGATATGCCTGTCTGATACCACAGAAGGCACAGCTAACTGGCTACCAAAAAGATTAATGAAAAAAAAATAGATACCCCCACAAAGCCAGGCCCAACCATAAATACGATGAATACCAATTTACATCCAGGGAAGAGAAATCTCCCTGAGAATCCCCTTCTTTTTCCTTTCCAGGTAAAAATGAATCACCCATGATGTCTGCTGTTAGAAGTTCTAATCCAGATGCTGGCCTCCAAACTTATACTACTCAGACCTTTGAAGGGCCACTGACAAGAACATCAAACAGCTAGAGATTGACATCACTAATCTGAAGAAATCTCTCGTTTTGCTGTCTGAAAAGACCTGCTAAAATCGCAAAGATCCTTATTGGACTTGATTTACTCTAGTACAATAGAAAAGGCTGTGTACAGCTCTGGACTGTGTACAGCCCTTAAAGAAGAAGGTTGCCTTTACATAGACAAGACAAGGAGGGTTAAAGAGAGCATGAAACAGATAGTGAAGGCCCTAAGAAAAATCAGAGAGAGACAGATGAAGGCTGGTACAAGAATTGGTTTTCAGCCTCTCCAAGGTTGTCAACCCTATTTCCTTCCATCTTGTGACCATTATTTGGGCCCTTTTTGCTTTTTTCTGCTGGTCCCTGGCCCTCAAATAGGCAGACTAACTCTGTGATACAACAGATAAATAATTTGGTAGCAAAACCTACTCAGATACATTATCATAAGTTAGCTATGGAGGACCACGAGACTCCAGATGAGGTTGTTACGTTATACAGGGTGTTTCCAAAACCCATCTCCACCCAACCTAAAAGAGGGGACTACTGCCCCTAGACCAAGCAGAGAGGGTGCCACCCAGAACGCCCTCTGACAGGCGATCTGAATTCTTCCTTAGGCTGCGAGGCTAAGCAGTGCAAGGGAATATAAATAAAAGATAAAAATATCTCTCTGGGTTCCCTGAGGGACAAGCCTGACTGCATAGGGGTTGATGTCAAAAGTATCCCCTCTCCAGGAAAAAGACATTGGGACGGGCATGGCCCTCATGCCTCACTGGACAACGACAGGGGAACTGGAGCCATTACAAGGTCCCCTTCAAATACTGGAGGTCAGGCCTCTATCCCCGCCTTTGCAAGTTTAGAATTGCCACAGCCCTTCTATACTTAGAGAAGGGAGGAGATGTCAGGGGCAGCCCTGCTTACACTACTGAAGGCCTAAAATCAGCCATAGGCCTAAATTAAGCAATAGGCCTGTCATACATGTATACTAACACCAAGTCTTGGGTCTCAGTGGAAAAACATTGAAACAGATGGCTAAAAGCTAATGTAAACAGGCAGCTTTTGTGGAAATTTAAAAGCCTGAGTAGCCATAGACCTTGTAAATAGGTAGCCTTGGCAGACAATACCAACTTAGATAAGGACAAGCGAGTCATAGGCAGAGTCATAGTGAATTGTCCCCTAAACCTTCACTCAGCCGATACCTGGTTCTGAAGATATCTGTATTCCCCCTGAACACCCACACTCCAGTGTCCTTCCCCACATCCTGCCTTTCTGTGTTTATAACCCCTGTGTGAATTAATTACAATTTGAGAAAAAATAAATTTAAAAAAAGTTACTGAAAATATAAAACAGGATCGTTTCTACATTTCTAACCCATGGCTTATCTGCTCAGGGACCCATCGTCAGCGAGAAGACCTGACGCTTCATGATTTCTTGATTTTGTATCAGGGCAGCAGAGCACTTCAGCGTGGTCCCCTTCTTAACAGCACTTCTGTGAGCAGCACATGCTTGTCTCTGGGCAGTGTTCACTGTGCCACAGCTGTGAAAACTAAGCAACTCTCTTCGGCAGATACCCATTTTCTTCAGTGAAGCTGCATTGCTACATCACGTGCTGGTATCCTCCAGCACAGGCGTACTTGACTGACACAAATGGGGCCCCACATTTTGCTTTGTTTTGATTTTAAGAGAGAGAAAGAATATGAAATTAGTTGGGTAGGGAAATGGAGGATCTGGGAAGACTTGGGGAGGGTGAAAAACTATAATAAAATATATTACATGAAGTTCTCGAAGTATAAATAAACACAGTTTAAATAAGATATATAATACTTGCTTTGTGGGTTCTTTGTGGCGGTTATTTGGGCCTTATTGAGATATAATAAACTTACCTAATTTTAGCACAAAGTTTAATGAACCTTAATAAGTTCATAAAGTTGTAAGCTACAACCACAATCAACAATGCCCACACCCAAAGTGCATATGCTCACTCACTACACACTGACTTCTAACACCCCTGCTGCTGAGGATCCAACCTTCTGTGTCTCTCTCTGTCATCTTGATGTTGCTAATGTGAGACCACATTGTGTTCAATGTTTAGCCTAATGTTTTTTGGTATCTTCCTTGTTCTGTATAGCTGTGGTGTCAGGACATAAATACTTTCATGTTTCTACATGATTACAATTTTCTGAGTAAACTTTGAAAAATACTGGATTTTGGAGTGAACTTGGAAAGTTGGATAATGAAAAGTGGTATCTTTAGTCTCAATGAAATGCTAAAATGATTTAACAAACTTGGGAGTCTAATGTTTCCTTTCTGAGAAAGAAAATTCTCTCTCTCTCTCTCTCTCTCTCTCTCTCTCTCTCTCTTTCAGATATAATTTATTTATTTTTTCAAAAAGCAATAATATGTGAAGTGGTGAAGTCAGTCTTTTAATTTCTAAAGGATTTTGAATAATGGGAGAGTTCTGTTCTCTCTCAGAAGTGGCTGTGTACAAATACCCATATTCCTAAATTCTGGTCCTTAATTGCAAAGGAAATCTCCTGTATGCACATTCAGGGTGCACCTATCTCTCAGCACAGTTCCCCAGAGCAGGGTGGAATTGGGGTGTGAAGAAACAATACAGTAATTACCAATTGAATATTAATTACCTTTTCTCAACTCATAGTATGTTTGCATTCAGAGTAATATAATGTTAGTTATAGATGTATAGTACAGTTAGTTATAGATATTAGTAGAGAATGTAGATGTTAAAATATATTAAAAAGCTCAAATTGTTAAGAAATTTCTCATTTCTTTCTTGTTTCCTGTGGTATCAAAGATGTCCCACATGCAAGGTTATGACTCCAGTGTTAAACACCATAGCTAGCCAAGAAACTGTCCACTTTATAACAGTATTCAAAAGTCAATTGCTATTTTGACTGTTAGTATTTTTTACATCTTTAGACACAATGCTAATATCTTTTAAATGATGTAACCATTTATATTTAATTATTACTATAATTAGGTTAAAATTAATCATCTTGCCATGTGATTTTGTATCCTTATGATTGATACATACCAAATTAATATTTTCTTTCTCTTTTTTCCAGTTATAGAAAATGTTTGTTATTTAATTTTGTGACCATTTAATTCTCTTACTGATCACTATGGAATAAAATCTGCCTTACTTTTTAGTTTGATGCAGTCTACTTTCAAATGGTAGTGTGTCTTTTTAAGAGTCTTGTAATAACTTCATAATACTATACTATATACTGATGTGTGTGTGTGTGTGTGTGTGTGTGTGTGTGTGTGTGTGTGTAGTTACCGTTTGTTGAAAACAGCATTAGAAAATTTAAAAATATGAAAGACAATTACATTTATGTCATTTTCTGTAACATACATCTAATTTTGAGAGGTAAGGAGGGAAAGATTATATATTAAAGGGGTGAAAGGTAAAAGGTGGAAGGGAGAAGCGATGTAGTCATATTCTAACTAAATAAATACTTATTTTAATGTGTTGAGAGTGAAATATAAGCTATAAGCAGAAAAAGGTTTTGAATAGGAAAATTTGTAATGAAAATGTTTAACCAGAATACACATAGAACCTTAAAACACAATAAAAAGAAAATTAACAATTGAATTAAAAGCTACATGTCCTCTAGAAATGTCAGAGGCTATACCCATGAAGCCTCACCAACACGACTGCCTAAACCTGACTTGAAAAAGCTGACACCAGCAGATGTGATCATTTACATAGACCTATAAACCCACATAGGACTTTTAAAATTGATTATAAATCAGGAAACAACATGTATCTTACATATTTTCTGGAAAAACTTGTGCATGTTCAATACCCTCTCCATACTGAAACAGAATTAGGCAATACCATTTAAAGAGGAACAAGCAAGCAGAATGCTTAGCCATTTAAAATTTAATTGTACACCTTTAAACATATTTTTGTTGTAGAATAGATGGAAATTGCACTTCTAGACAGTTTCAAATTTGTAACTGCATCACTTGCTATGAGACACATCCAAGATGGGAAAAAAGAAATATTGTAGCCTTGAATGCTCCTAGTATTAATCAGAAAAGAATGAAAACAAATTCAATATTCAACTCAAGAAATTAACCAAACCACCCTACCCCACAAAAGCCAGAACGTTTGTGAAACACATGGGGAAGCAATAAAAATTAAGAGCAGAAGCTAACAGACATATCATGGAATTGGCATTGTCTTTAAATAGGTTTTTGAAAAGACCCATGACATAGACAAGACTCGCAAATAGCAAGTAAAAAAGTCATGACTACAGGCATAAGTTAAAATGGAGTATTAAACATACATATATAGAGAGGGGAATCATTAAAAATATATTTTGGATCAGGGCCTATAGCTTTGTGATAGATGTGGTTGGCGAGCATGGACAAGGCCCAGGGTTTGATCCCCAGCACTAAAATAAGCAAACACACACACACACACACACACACACACACACACACACACAATACATGTATTACGAAAATAGCTATACAATTTGAAAATGTACATTTCTTTAGTGTATCTATGGAATACATAAACAAACCAAATCTGCTTCTCATACCATAAAGAACATGAAAAGTATTGCAAAGGAACTAGACCAAAGAGAGATAAGTTCTATTAAACCTACAACAAATCTATATCCTAGCACACATTTGAGCTCAGTAAAAAGATGTGCTACCTTTACTTTTAAAATATAGTTGAATATTTTATTTTGTTTTGTTTTATTATTTTATTTTGTTTGAATTTCATCAGCACTCAGCTTCTCTTTCTCTTGGGAAGCAATATCTACTATTACGCTTGATCCTAGCTCTCTTTATCTGTGGACACTACTATTTTCATCATCAGTCAGCTCATTATAATTCAAGTTATTTTTTAGTCATTATTGATTATATTGGACATAGCTTTAACAAAAAAAGCCCTATGGTTTTGAAATATGATATGGGTCATGTTGTGTTTTGGTTTTTTGGTTTTGGTGTGTTTTAATTTGTTCTAATAACCTATAGTACTTCCTATCCCATCCCAGGGCCATTTTCTTTTTTGTGCTGTACTTGTACTGGGTTTTGAGTAGTCTGGTATCTTCCGACATAATACTATATATGATACATTTTTGGTATTTTTTATACATTTCATAGGAGTTTGTACTTAGAAGTAGTCATTCTGGCTTATCAAAGTGAGATATTTATTCTTTCATATTTTTCATTGGTTCCAATGATGTCTTATTTCTCCAAAATAGGAAGGAAGTAAGACAGTCTTATGTTTTATTTGTTTAGCTTGTGTTATGACTAGAATTTCAGACCATGGAGCCAGCCTGCCTAGATTCAAACTACAATCTTATTGTACACTATCTTTTCTGTTTCCCTTTCTTTATTGGTAAAGTCAGAGTAATACAACACCAATGTCTCCATTATATGAAGCTTTCCAAAAGTTAAATGAACTCATTTATATTTGAGACTTAGAAAAATATCTGATGTGAACTAAGCAACATAGAAGTGTAGCAGTTTTGACTTTGTTGAAAAGTGCCCTGAATCAACAAAAGACAGGGGTCAATGTTCAGTTGTCCAGCTCACTCTACTTTTGGAAAGAATAATCTATAATTGTATGTGTCATCTGCTCTTCTCCCTGTGACTTGACTTCACGAGTAACATGATGAATGGTTGAATAATTGAGAAGGTAATATTCTCAAGAAAGTAGATCAGTGGTTCTCAATGTTCCTAATTCTGCAACTTTTTAATACAGTTCTTCATACTGTGGTGACCTCAACCATAAAATTATTTTCATTGCTACTTCAAAGCTATAATTTTGCTACTTTTATGAATACTAATATAAATATCTGTGTTTTCCAATTGTCTTACACGACCTGTGTGATAGGATCATTTGATAGCCAAGGGAGTCTCTTCATGATGAAAACATTGAGTCCACATAATGCAATGGCTGTTTCTTTTCCCTTTTGCTTAGTTGTTTGCTTCCAGTTGTCAATTTGAAACAAATGTAGGAATAAAATAAGAGAGAACTCCCATCTTTTGTGATATGGTACCATTTAGTATCATTTATGTCATTGTCACTTGTGCCTTTTACTTAATTTCAGAATATTTGCCAATTTTTTTCTTTGGAAAAGTAAAACTGATTAATTGAAATCAATAGAAACAAATGACACAGTCATTTATTCTTTTTTAATCCAAAGTCCCTTTTCACTCAATTTTAGCACCCCACCATTGCCTTTACTTACCATTACTTACGGAGTAAGTAAAAAGAAACAATGGAGAATAAAAGAATGTAATTTCTTGACTCTTGTTTAGTTCTCTGGCATTTAAACTAATACCATGTATAAGGATCTTCATGCTAAGACAGGTGCAATACAACGCAAAATAAAGGAGGAACGTGCTCTATTATGGAATTTCAAAATCCCCTTTCTCTTGTTGAACTCTGAGCAGTCTTACACTTGAATCTACCAAATATTTTTTCCAACTCCAGTAGTTGAACCTCTTGTTAATTGAAAAGTAATGTTTGTGTGGTTGGCTGGTATTCTAATCATGCAGCAGATGGATGTTGTGCACAAACACGTCAGGAGTTGCATGGGACAGCAAATTTTATGGCTTTGCTCCCCCGAGCTCACTGCCATTGTCTGACATGTTTTCCTGAGGAAACACTTTGGATAACAGGTGTTGATAGCCTTTCACACTGAAAAACTATCTCAGTTGCGTATGCTTTGCATATTTTTAAGTAGTCAGGAAGAATCGCCTCTTGTTTATAAAGAGCACTGCACATATGGTCAACAACTGGAATTCACACAGGCTTCTTCAGTGTAAACAATCACCAAAATAATAAAATTGGCTATTTTGGTCCTCCCAGCTGCTTTGTGAATCAGAAAAAGCAATTAATCATTTCCACCATTCTCATTAAGAAATGTGAACTTAAAATTTGAGTTTTTAAGAATTACTTTTATTTTTAATTATGAGTGTATGTATGTGTATGTTTGCATACACATGCATGTGCACATGCTCACACATTTGAATATGTGCATAGCAGTACTGGTGCCCATGAAAGTCAGAGACACAGGGTCCCCTAGAGCTGGTTCTACAAGCTGTTGTGAGCTACCTATTGTACGTGCTGTAATCAGGACTTGGGTCCTCTACAAGAGCTGTATATACTTTTAACCTGTGAGCCATTTATCTATACCCAAAACTTAGATGTCTAAGAAAACTCTATCATTCATTAACACAGCCCGCATTTACATTTCAACTATGAAAATACTATTTAAAACCAAATATACAATTCACCATTCTTCTACTCAAAGATTGCTTACCATGTGAAAAGATTATTAGTGTCATTTTTTATAATACTAAATTCATGCTTCTATTATAATTTAATTTCCATCCTTATGAAACCAATGTGGATAGCTATGTATTTATGTCAGAATTCAGACCTAATGACAGAAATCAAAATTTGGAAAATCTATCAAGAATATGAGTAGACAAGGTTACCCTATAAATTCATAGCGTTAAAATGTAATCAACAAGGAAAGAAAGTGTAAATGCATTTCAATATAATTAAATATGCATACATAATCTTCATACAGAAACATGCATTAATTCTTTCAACATAGGAAAAAGGCATGTGAGAGTAAATAGAGAATCTTAGTATTGGTATAAAAAATATGCAAGTTGATGAGACACACTTAAAAGAAAAATACTGCTTTGAAACAGAAAAAATATTATGTTTTGGACCCCAAATTAAAGTGATGGAATTTTCTTTAAATTTAAAAATTATAAAGAAAAATCCCATGACTGCTGCATCTAAGATTCATGGAGCATAGTGGTTGAGGGTGCAGAAAGACTGTAAGAGACAAAAGACAAGAAGTCTGCTGTGAGTTGTCTCTCCTAGAATTCACAGCATATCTTCGTTCAATGCTATGGCTGCTTAAATAGCACATGAAAAGCAAAAAAATAGACATGCTAGCATGGAAGGGTAAATCTCACAGGGCCCCTCACCTAAAAAAAGAACTGCAGGAAACTAAGGAATGCAGAGAAAAGGAGAATAGTTACTCCCAGGAGTGAGCCCTCCATTTGGTTATTGAATAGCAGTTGCCCATCCCTGAAATCATATACATAAAAGTAACACTAAAGAGACACTCTCTCTCTTTCTCTGTCTCTGTCTCTGTCTCTGTCTCTCTCTTTCTCTCTCTGTGTGTATGCGTGTGTGCATGTGTCTGCTAGCACATGTCTGTTTGTGTATATAAAATAATAGCAGAGAAAAAAGAGGTCAGGAATTTAAAAGAGAATGGACTCACTGAAGAATTAAGAGGGAGGAAAGTGAAGGGGAAAATAATATTATAATTATATTTCAATATCCTCCATCCAAAAAATTAGACAAAAATTTTAATAATTTGAAAAAAAGATGAGGAATAGAAGTTAACCATTTTAAGCAAAATATAGGCAGCAGACAGAACTCGGCAGAGAAGGTAAAACTCAAGAGAGAAGTAGAAGGAAATGCAGTCACAGTAGAAATGGTTACATGTGTAAAAATATAAAGAATAATATAGAATATGTAGAATAGGAAAAACTGACCCAATCAAGTAAAACATATGACCACAGAGGAAGAAAGTGAGAAAAATGAATTTGATTGTTAGTTTTGAAAGATTTATTTTCATTATTTTATTTATGTGTGTATGTGTTTCCTTGTGACTGTTTACCTCATGTGTGCAGGTGCCCATGGAGGCCAGAGGAAGGCTTCATTATCTGGATATGGCTGAACTCACTGTCATTCCTGTTGAAAAAAATCTTAGATCCTTTGCAAGAGCACAAAGCGTGTTTAACCTCTGAGTATCACTTTTTATTGCTTTAATATTTTTACAGCTTTATTTTTGAGATGCGATTATGACACCACACCTGGCTTAAGAAAAATGAAACAAAAAAAAACCCATAATTAAATATAATTTATAAAGCACAGAAAAAGAAATGGTGACATAAAAATAAGTAACAAGACTGAAATTATGCATAAACTGATGCTTTGACATAAAATACATCTAAAGATAAAAATGTGAAAACCTTGCTAACACAAGAGAACTTGATTTTATAAATATTAAATATTGGTGTATGTCAGAGGAAGTATACCAAGAATATAATAATAAATAGTACTAGGAAGCCAGATTAGAAATGATAATTTCAGGTTGCAAACATCAAGCTACTGGAAACATGGAGTCTATAACACACCCATGCTTGCAAAATAGTGAAATAAGGACCAAGGATGAGGGGCTTTATAAGGAGGAAGCTCAGGTCAAGTAAGAATATTACAATTTGAATGTGAATGAATATAAAACATACTTTTCCCACCTGCTTCTTAAAAAGTTCTAGAAGACGAATTTAAGCCAAACAAGAAATAATTTCAGAAAGAGGCAAATCACTGGGAAGAACATTTACTCTAATGTTTGCTGAGTCCTTGGACATAGTAGTACATAAATGCCAATACATTCTCAAAAAAGAGGATTAATAAACAACAGGAAGAAGGGTTAACACTCTCCTTTAGTCTGAGCACATGGGAGGCAGCCAGATGTGGATCTCAGTGAGTCCAGCCTAAACTTTATAGTGAACTCCAGGCTAGCCAAGAGTACACAGCAAGAGCCTGTCTAGAAAATGTGGTAATGGAATAAGTTTGTTGGATTTCCAAGGTGCAGATGATGTAACTTATAGCTACCAAATTGTATATTAAAGAATCAGATAAAATGAGAAATTCTCTAACATCTTGTTAAGCAAAGCAAAACAAAAACACAGACCAAAAAAATAGCTGTATTGTTGATAGTGGTTACTTTTAAAGTAAAAAGACAGTGAAATAACTGAAAATTTTATATTTTTAGAAATCATTACTGGGGAATTAGCATAAATTAAAATATTTAATTATAGAATAACTATGCACTGGTAAGAGGTAAGTACTCAGATCTTCTAGAACACTAGTTCTAGAGTCCTGAATGGTGTGGTGGGTCTCAAATATCTCCTTCTCTCTTGCCCAATTGGAATAATGGCTTGTGCCGACATAATGAATCTAGAAGTATTCATGGGCAAACTGTACTAATGTAGCAAATGTTGAGTATGTATTTGTGATGATTTCTATCCAACTGATGGTCTTCACATCATTTCTTTAGTCAATCATGTAGGAACCGTTAGGTTAGGAGAGACCAGTTGAAAACTTGTGAACTTTCCATTTCCCCTAGACCCAACCAAAATTTTATCAGAGGAAAAGCCATAGCCTGAATTGAATTTCAGACTAATATCGACCTTAAAGTGGTGGTTCCCATCATATCCACTTGATAATTCCTGGGTGAGCTTTATGACCAGCAAACTGACTAAACTGAGGAACAGTGAGTTACCAAGATCATGGCCAGTAGTAGTTCAGATATAAGTTACTGTGTTTGTTGTGGGATGTTTTCCTAGTGTAGCTGTAACAAACTATAGACCATGAGCATCACAAACAGCTTGTTTACCCTTTCACATTACTGAAAACTAGAACAAAACCAAAAATACTGGCATCACAATCTGTCTGAGATTGAGTAGAATCATTTTGTGCCTTGTCCCGATAGTTAGTTCTTGGCATTCCTTGGCTTCCAGCTATATCACTCCAATCTCCACCACTGTCATCATATGACATTGTCCCTATGTGTCTGTATCATTTTATAGGGACGTGACTCATATTGTATGGGGATCCATCCTAACGATGTCATCTTATAGTCCCTTTATCCACAGAGAAAATATTTTCAAAGAAAGTAACATTTTTAGTTTCTGTGGGCTAGGATGTTGATACATTGTTCTTTAGGGATCATAATATAGTATGTAACGTGGTATGATTCCTTGGTGCATATAAATTAACCTAGTACCTGATGTTTGTTAGTCTGTTGAATTAGTTATTTTCCCATTATCTTTTTGTAAGAGAATCAAAACATCATCCTCATATAGAAAGGATAAGGGTGTATATTTCCTCTCTTACCAGAGCTGTTCACTCTCAAACCTTTTAGCCTCATGCATTATTTCAGGGATCTTCTTTTTCTGGAAAGTACATATTCTACCATACTGTTTCAATATGTGGATGACATCATTTTATTCAGACTGCATGTATAGGGCAAGCAATTGGATTTTGAGTTTCCCCAAAGGCCCATGTATTAAAGTCTCAAAGTAAAGAAATGCTGTGGGAAAACAGTAAACAGTTTAAGAGGTGTAGCTTGGTGGAAGCTCTTGGGTTATTGAGGGGATATCATCAGTGTGTTTTGTGGGAACAACTTCTTCCTTGATCTTTGCTTCCTTGATGATGATTGGTGATGCCTAGATATTCTACTTTCTTTGATATGTTGTGTCACCATAGAAACCTAACAATGGGGCCTGTTGACCATGCACTAAAATCTCCAATACAGAAAGCAGTTAGATAATGCTGTCAATGGTAACTGAGTGTATCATGTTCATGAAGAATAGTGAAAGGAAATTATTCCAGTGGGTAGAGCAAAGAACACATTCCATCATGCACTACACATGGAACAAAGAAACCACATGTATCTAGAAGCTATGTAAAACTCATAATTTTCTAAATTGACTACTTCAGGTATTTTCTAACCATGAAAATATAACTATCACATATAGTAGAGAATAAGCATTCACATTGCTCTGCATTACTCTGTGTTCAAGAGGGTAAAGGTAAATTCTACAAAGATTCAACAATTGCAAGATCAATGGCATTTTTGGAATGTATCTATAACTGTCCAAGACTTCTCCTTTAAATAAATAACAGTCACTGTGACTCACATTTTGTGCTACTAAAAATTAAGTTAAATCTTTTGTGCATAGATTAGCATATCTGAAAATATGTGTGTGTGCATTAGCTGATTTTGTGTCAAATTGAGACAAGCTAGAGTAATCAGAGAGGAAGAGGCTCAGTTAAGGAAATACCTCCATGAGATCCAGCTGTAAAGCATTTTCTCAATTAGTGATCAATCAGTGTGGGAGGGCCCATCCTACTGTGGGATGTTGTCATCTCTGGTCTTGTAGTCCTGTGCTCTATAAGAAAGCAGGCTGAGCTAGCCATGTGAAGCAAGACAATAAGCAGGACCCCTCCATAGCCTCTGTATCAGCTCTTGCCTCCATTTCTGTCCTGCTTGTTTCTGCTCTGACTTCCTTTGGTGATGAACAGCAATGCAGAATTGTAATAAACATAAACACTTTTCCCCCCAACTTGCTTTTTGTTCATGGGGTTTCATCACATCAATAGAAACTGATTTAATACAGAGTACTTGAAATTGTTCCTTATTTTATTTAGAATGTGACTAGGTTTTTCCCCAAAAAAGAAAATACAAATTTATGAAAACTTATTCATCATACTTAGATATCAGGTAGGTGGAAATCAAAACAACATTGACATTTCTTCTCAGTCAGCATAGCTGTCAAGAAAATAAATGACAATAAAATCTGAAGTGTATATGAGGGAAAATGAATACTCAGACACTGATATTGGGAATATATGCTGGTATAGTCACTAAAGAACGAAGAATTGAACTAAAATATTAAAGGTACAATTACCATAAAATCCAGACATATCATTCACTGGTATATACCCAAATGGATCTGAATTTAAAAAATCATGTTATCACTCTTATTCATATACATGTGCTTTGTGTGCATGTGTATGTGTGTGTGTATGTTTATGAGTGTGTGTGCATATGTGTGTGTATGTGTGTGCATATTATATATAAATAATGTAGTCAATGATCAATGGCATAGTGGAGAAGGAACCATTGTGGGGAGTACTGGGTCAAAAGAGGGTAATACAAGAATAAGAGCAAACTATAAAGATAAGCAGATGTGAAAATTTCATAAGAAAACTTATTAATATATGCAAATTAAGTGAAATTTTAATAATTAAGAAATGTGAGTGGTAAAGACATTGCTTAGATGCAGCAGAAAAGAAGGCACTGTAGTAGCGTAGCACTCAGCTGCAACAAGGTATCCCTGCTACTTAGGTCTCAGGCTTCAGCAGGCCTAATGAGGCTAACTCTTCTCTTTTTCAAATATTGTCTTATGCACAACACCAAAGCCAAGTTAACAACTGCAGCTGCCAACATTTCATGTTCAGTGTATGAGGAAATGTGCTCCTTTTTTCTGCCTGCTGGGATAATTTCTTTTCATTAGTATTTTTCATGACTGTTATACACTGAGTTCTTGTTGGCAGCATTTTAACTAACACCAATACCTCCCATGAACACATTTCTCTCATTGCTGTGACCAAATTTTTAACAAGAAAAATCAAAGCAGGGAAGGCTTATTTTCGCTTACTTTATGAGAAGATAAGTCCATCTTGGTGGAAACCACTCATGACTGTAGAGTTGGGTGTGTGCGATTGGTTGCTCACATCTTGGTAGGCCAGGAAACTGAAACAGTAAAATAATCTGAAGCCCTTCTTCTTTATTTATTTTTATTTAATCCATAACCCAAGTTGAAAAATAAGTGGTGCCACAACATATCAAGGTATGTCTCCCATCCTCAGTTAAGCCTTTCAGGAAGTGTTATTCTAAACCCAGTTCAGTGGGCCATGAAGATAAACCCTCTATGAACCAGGTCTTTGTTTCTTTCCTGCTTTGTAAACAGGTGACAGAACAAATCACATCCCATAAGTGTTAGAAGAGATGAAGGATGAGGTTTGAGCACTCCAGATACAGGTGATGTAGGAATCTCTACCATTTTTCCCCTGTGCTTACCCTCAGCATCTCCTTGAACCTGATCCCCAAAATACTTTCCCACTGTATCCTGGTTTTCAACAAAATGATGAGTCAGGAGATGTGATGATAACTGCTTTATGGTATTCAATTATATTCTCTTTATCACTTTATCAGTCACTCAATCCCCTATAATAAACAGTTCATAGATGTCAGAAAAGGAAGTTAGATAAATGAGAACAGAATTTAGTAGGGTGGTTTGGACTGAAAACATGAATTTATAAGCGGTTACTAAATAGATAGTTGCAAAGCCACATCATTGAATGAGATCACCAAACTAGCTAAATACTCTGCAGTATGAAAGAACATCTGTTGAATAAACTAAGATCTCATTGTCTTCAACATCAAACTATGCTTTTGAAACTAACCTGAATCATCTGTAAATTTCTCTGTAAAAGCATGATCCTCCAATGTGCATATGGGCCAAGAAACTACTAATAAAGGGGGAGGGGACAGCAACCAATGATCTGCAGAGTCTCAGAACTCTCTGGTATTTTAAGCATACGTGTGCTCACATGGATGAGCTCACTGAAACTTTAATTGGCTATTTTCAAACAGTGTTGTTATTTGAAAACCACAGAACCAGAAGATTGGATCCTGGAAGGAAGATGAACATCCTTTGTGAGCTTAATCTTTTTAAAACACAATGCTGTGGGCTTTTATATTTAGTGTATCACTGAACTTTTCTGCCAGCTTAGGTTAACTCTCCAAAAGTTTACTATGTTATCCAAAACATTATGACCCATAAGGGGATTGTAACCCTTATGTAGCAACCAAAATATTTCTCCAGTATCTATGGATAGTCAATGGGTTTCTGCAAAATGGTGTTAAGTGTGGTCCTTTTCATTATCTCTCAACATTTTTTGGAGCATGTACAATGTTTATTTCACATGGCAGTCAGTATTTGATATGGCATATATCAATGTTCATTCATTCAAAAATACATTATCAACAACGTTCACAATGTACAATAGAGAAAAGTAAATACCATTTACAAATGAGCATAAAGTGGTTCCCTCTAATAAATTGGGGGGCATGTTTCATTTTACTACAGTAGTTTTCAGCATAATTGTGATCACTGCGTAGCTATTGTTTACTTCGTGGTTCCAAAATGCATTTGACAAAAGAAAATTGACCATCACTTAGAATCATAAATACAAACCATAACTCCTCAGCTTTAGAAGGATTTATATAGAAAGACATAGGTGTGTAGCAAGTATGTGTGTAGATTCTTAAAGCGTAAAATGCCAAAAGCAATGGGATTTTCAATTCAATTCTATTGATCAGCATGTCTATTTTTAAAATATTTATTTTTAATCTTTCTTTTTACAGTCTAGTCATTATCTCCCTCCTGGTCTGTCCTCTGAAAATTCCTCATCCAATTCCTCCACTCTAGTCTCCAAGAGGATGTCCCTACCCCCACTCCCTAATTCCCACCCCCTTCCCTACCAGGCCTCCCCACTCCCTGGGTTAGGTGCATCTTCTTTCACTGTAGTCAGACCAGGCAGTCCACTGCTATATATGTGTCAGAGAGCTCATACCAGCTAGTGTGTGCTGCCTTGTTTGTGGCTCAATGTCTGAGAGATCTCAGGGGTCCGGGTTAGTTAAGACTGTTAGTCTTTCTATAGAGTCTCCCTCCTCCTCAACTTCTTCCAGTCTTTCCCTAATTCAACCACAAGGGTCTCTGACTTTTGTCCTTTGGTTGGGTATAAGTATCTGCCTCTATCTCAGTTGGCTGCTTGTTGGGCCTCTCAGGACAGCCATGCTAGGCTCCTGTCTGTAAGCACACCACCTCATCAGTAATAGTGTCAGACCTTGGAGCCTCCCCTTGAGATGGATCCCAAGTTGGGCTGGTAACTGGATCTCCTTTCCTAGATTCCACTTTACACCAATCAGAATGGCTAACATCAAAACCTCAAGTGACAGCACATGTTGGCATGGATGTGGAGAAAGAGGAACACTCCTCCATTGCTGTTGGGATTGTAACTGGTAAAACCACTCTAGAAATCAATCTGGAGGTTCCTCAGAAAATTGGAAGTAGATCTACCTGAAAACTCTGTTATACTACTCATTGGGCATATACCCAAAAGGTATACAAGGGCACCTGATCTATTATGTTCATATGTGATAACCAGAAACTGGAAATAACCCACATGTCCCACAGTGGAAGAATAGATACAGAAAATGTGGTTCATTTTCACAATGGAATACTATTCAGCTATTAACAATGAGGACATCATGAATTTTGCAGGCAAATTGATGGAACTAGAAAATGTCATCATGAGTGAGGTAACTCAGACCCAAAGGACATTCATGGTATATACTCACTGATAAGTGGATATTAGTCAAATCAGTACAGAATACCCAGGATACAATCCACAGAACTCAAGAAGGTTAACAAATTCTTCAATCCCAAATTTCTTCTCCCTTGGGAGGGAGAAGAAAGAAATCACATAGGGAAGAGGGAGCGAGGGACCTGGGCATGAGAAGGGAGGGGGAGGAGAAAAGGGCAACATGATCAGGTATTGGGGGAACATGAGTGAAGCCCTGAGGGCCAGCAGAATGAATAGAAATATGCAACCTCAGAGACCTAGGAGGTAAGAGATGCTCAGGATTAGATTGAATGCCCAACAGTGGGGAGAAGGAACTTATAGAGTCCACCTCCAGTAGAAAGACAAGGCATTAAGTGGAGGAATGGGGGGGTTGCCATTCCTCAGACCTCCGACTCAGAATTGTTCCTGTCTAAAAGAACTGCAGGGACAAAAATGAAGAAGCATCTCTCAACTGTCACTGCAGGCTGCTTTTTATTATCTGTTAAAGCAAATAAGATCTCACATGAAAACATAGAAAAAGCCTCAATTAGCAAAGTTTGTATAATTCATGATAAGACTGGGATACATTTTTTTAATCTTAAAATTTAAAGGAATTCTTAGGCAATATAGAATATAAGTGTTGTTATTATGTATGGTTTGATCACATGGCCATGAGTTACAAGAATATTCTAGATTAAATGTATTCTTCTTAGAAATTCTTAAAATAATATATTTTATGGTGGCCATAGATATTTTTATATATGATAGATCCTCTTAAACAGTTACTTTAAACAGGTGTATGAATCAAGCATACCCTGATACTTTTCTTCCTGTACAGCTGTACACATTTTAGAATGAATGAATGCTTTTGTTAAAATGTGATTCAACCTACTCACCTTTAGAAATCTCTGAAGTCTTTGGATTCTTTGGATTCCATTAAACCCCTGACTGACAGATTCTTAGTCTGTATTTCTTTTGCTAATAGGAATACTTGCAGGGCCAGGCAGAATGACTTAGTAAAGTGCTTGCAATAGAAGCTGGAGATCTCACATTCTGTCCTCAGCACTGTGGGGTAGAAACAGGAGGCTCACTCACTAGGATTTGCTTGTTAGTCAGTATAGCCAAATTGGTGAACTACAAGTTTAGTGGGAAACCCTGTGTCGTAAAGAAAATCCACCTTCTTTCTCTATATATGTGCGTACACACACACACACACACACACACACACACACACACCATGCATGAGTGAATACAGGTGCACACCATTTAATTTAAATATATTCTAGAAATAAAGAAGCTTCTCAAAGCATATAGCAATTAAAGCTACCCATAGCTGGGCCATAAGCAGGACTAAGGGACTCTGGAGCAGTCAGTCCTTTTAGAGATGTCCTCCACTCAAAGCTAAGGACTCTACAGAGAAGCAGGGGACAGAAAGATTGTAAGAGTCAGGGATGTGGTGAGTGGCTCCAAAGAAACAGTGTTTTCCAATCACTCTGGAAATCATTCTCGTGTTTTCTCAGAAATTCAGAAATAGTTCTACCTGAAGACCCAGCCATACTGCTCCTGGGTATCTACTCAAAAGATACCCCACTATACCACAAGGACACCTGATCCACCATGTTTTTAGCAACTTTTTTTGTAATAGCCAGAAACTGGAAACAACCCAGATGTCCCTCAACTGAAGAATGGATACAGAAAATGTGGTTCATTTACATAATGGAATTCTACTCAGCTGTTAAAAATCAAGGACATCATGAATTTTGCAGGCAAATAGATGGAACTAGACTATATCATCCTGAGTGAGGTAACCCAGACTCAAAAAGACATGCATGGTATGTACTCACTGATAAGTGGATATTAGCCAGTAAGTATAGGATACACACCACAGATCCAAAGAAGCTAAACAGGAAGGAAGGCCCAAGCAAGGATGCTTGGCTCTCACTTAGAAGGGGGGAATAAAATAGTCATAGGAGGCAGAGGGAGGGGGGGAAATTAAGCGGTAGAGGGGGTGGGGACGGGAATGAGGGTGTTGGATCAGGTGTGAGGAGAAACAGGAGAGAAGACCGAGGGCCAGGAGAATGAATGGAAATCTGCAGCTGTCAGGGATGAGGGGATTGGGGGATCTCTAGGAAATGCCAGAGACCTGGGATTATGGAGGCTCCCAGGAGTCAATTCAGGTAACCTTAGCCAAGATGCAAAACAGTGGGGACATGGAACCTGAAGAAGCCATCTCCTGTAGTCAGGCAATGGAGGAATAAGGACACCAACCCACAAAAAAGAAAAAAAAAACCTACTTTGACCCCAAATTTGTCCTGTCTAAAAGAAATGCAGGAACAAAGATGGAGCAGAGATTGAGGGAATGGTCAACCAAATGACTAGCCCAACTTGAGTCCTACTGCATGGGCAAGTATCGATCCCTGATGTTTTTAATGATACCCTACTATGCTTGCAGACAAGAGTCTAGCATAACTGTCCTCTGGGAATTTCCACCCAGCAGCTAATTGAAACAGCTACAGATACCCACAGCCAAACGGAGGTTTGAGAGTCTTATAAAAGACTTGAGGAGCGATTGAAGGCTGTGAAGGAACTCCACAGGAAGACCAACAGAGTCAGTTAATCTGGACTCTTAGAAGCTTTCAGAGACTAAGCCACCAACCAAAGGGTATACACGGCCTGGACAAGGGCCCCAGCACATAGGTAGCAGATGTGCAGCTTAGTCTTCATGTGGCCCTCCAGCGACTGGAACAGGGGCTGTTCCCAAAGTTATAGCTTGACTGTGGTATCGGTTCCCCAACAGGGCTGCTTCGTGTGGCCTCAATGGGAGAGTATGAGCCTAACCCTGAAGAGACTTGATGCTCCAGGCTGGGAGATACCAAGGATGGGGAGCACTCTCGAAGGAGAAGGTGAGAGAGGATGAGGGAGAGACTGTGTGAGGGGGAACCAGGAGGGGGAGTAGCAATTGGGATGTAAAATAATAAATGAGTGAATTGAATAAATAAATAAGTAAATAAATAAATAAATAAGTAAATGAAAAAGAAACAGTCTTTTTTAAAAAAAATCCAACCAAACATATATGAACTCACAAAGACTGTTACTGTGTGCACAAGATCTGCATAGGTTTGGTTCAGACAAAAATCACACCACTGAGAAGAGGAGCAGGTGGACCCAAACTCTTGCCCATATCTAAGAAGCTATTTTCCAATGGAAACATCCTGGGAAAGGGAAAACCAGTTTTCTCCAATGAAATGTCACTGGGTATATCAACAATACTCCAGGACAAGCCCCATGCCAGAAGTAGTTCGGGGTGTGTACTTTTTGCTTTTGTCTGGTTGGTTTTTGTCTTGTTGATATTCTTTTCCAGTTTGTCTATTATTATTTCTGGATTTTTTTTGTGTGTGTGTTTGTTGTTTTTTTTCTGTTTTGTTTTTTGATACATAGAAAGAACATGAAGTTGAGTGGGTAGGGAAGTGAGGAAGAGTTGAGAAGAGTTGGAAGGTGGGAAAGAATATTATATATATATATATATATATATATATATATATATATATATATAGTCTTGTAGCTAACCAAGGGTCTTATTCACTGGATATCTTAGATACTTTCATGGCTTAAAAAGATAAACTTAAGGTCAAGGCTCAGTAAATAGCCTAAACAATATTTTTTTTAACCTGTTCAAAAGCTTATGCTAGTATAAACTATATCAGCAATCCTTACTGTAATCCTTCCAAATACTCTACAAATGTAGACAGAGAAGGGGCATCATCATAAAAAAAAAATCTTAACTATGCAGAAAGCCTGAGTTTTAGAGATCACAGCAGAAAATCATCTGATACATCTTGTGAGAGAAATTTGCTATCGGGTGCTGGGGATTTAGCTCAGTGATACAGAGAACTCGCCTACCCAGCTCAAGGCTCTGGGTTTAGTCCTCAGCTCCGAAAAGAAGAAAAGAAACTGAAGCAAAGAAGAGACAAAAATAATTTACTTAGTAAATACTTGAGACCTTTCCCCATTCCTGTCAAATTCTCTACATATATATGATAAAAAGCAAACCCCAGAAGCCAGTAATGTGGATTAAAAACCCATTTCAGGGAATTTTAATTGATACATCATGGCCGTATTCTAGGTACTGATAGGATAGTTCACTGCACATACTTTTTTTTACTTTATTGGATATTTTCTTTATTTACATTTCAAACATTATCCCCTCTCCTGGTTCCTCCAGAACCCTCCTATCCCATCCCCCTCCCCCTGCCTCCATGAGGGTGTTCCCCCATCCACCCACCTACCCACTCTTGCCTGCCTGCCCTTTCATTCCCCTACTCTGGGTCATGGAGTTTTCACAGGACCTAGGGCCTCTTCTCCCATAGATGCCCAACAAGGCTACATAAGTGGCTAGAGCCATGGGTCCCTCCATGTGTACTCCTTGGTTGGTGGCTCAGTCCCTAGGAGCTCTGGGGTGTCTGGTTGGTTGACATTGTTGTTCTTCCCATGGGATTGCAAACCCTTTTCCTTCAGTCCTTTCTCTAACTTCTCTGTTGGGGACCCCATGCTCAGTCCAATGGTTGGCTACGTTGCTGCACATATTTACAGAAACATTTCTTGCTGAGGTTAAGTCACCTTTGCCCTCAGGTTTAAACACAAAAACTCATAGTGTGAGGAAAACATACCTGACAAAGGATTTTAAAATGTAAATATATTTTTGTCTATGCCATTCCATGAAAATATCCCTGTGAATATTTGCATTCACCTTCCATATTCAACTGAAGACTGGAGATAATAACCTTTGACGATTGATATCTGCTTCTGTGGCTCACATAGCAGGCTGACGAGTGTATAGCTTTGTGCACTTTAACAAGATTTCTTTCCATTTTTGTGTGTCTCGATTCCTCCAATGGTAATAGAAGGGAAGTATTGTTTCATGTGAGAATGTGTTCTACAGCAATGATTGATCTCCCTGTGGGTCTATAGTCTTGAAGACTATCTAGAAAGACTGGTTCCTTCAGCAAAAGGAAATGGAAGGTTCTCTCAGACTGGACCTACACTATATGGTTTCTTGGTCCCTGGGATGGGAGCTTTTAACCAGTGACTGTAACATCCTGCCTGAGACTTTTTCTTGTGAGCAAAGCTTAGATATTCTACATCTGTGAGCATGTCTACCAATTTACTGATTTAGCAATTCTCATTCTGAACATGTAGATCTTATTTTTTTGTTCCTCCGGATATTTTTATTTTTAGAAATAAGGATCATAATTTTATTGAGTTGAAGCTTCGTGCTTATGTATTAATTTATTCCTTAAAGACTCTGTTTCCAAAAAAATACAGTCACAAAGAGACTGGAGAAACAGTTCAGTGTCTAATTGACAGCAGGTGCATGTGGGTCCTATGTTTCTCAGTGTTAAGATATTCACAGGGTAGAAGGGATCCTACAAAGGGCAACACAAGATTGGGAAGAGAATGTTATGCTTCGTGTGACTAGAGATTTGTTCAGGATGCTTCTTAAGGTACTTCATACAGGAATGCAAGAAATGAGAATTTCATAAACTGTGACCTATCCCAACGAACATGTGTGAAGAAATAAACATTACAATAGACTCCTTTGTCATCAGATAAGGCATATTCTTAGTGATTCATGAACAATGTTTGTGCCACTTTGATTTCTCTCCAAAGACACTCTTGATCTGCCTGGTAACGCAGTTACTTATGGCTGGTGGGCAGGTAATTGATAATGGACATGTAGTGGCAATAAATAAAGTGACAAAAACAGACACAGGACTTATGAAGAGAAACTTGCCATTTAAAATCTTTTCTGAATGAATGTCTTGACTATCTTTACCAGAATGCTGAAATCCAATGTTTTTTCTTTTTGAATTTACTTCTGAGTAATTAGTATTAATGTATTAGTAGAATGCAAGGGTATTCTATTTACATCATTTCCTTCTTTCCATCTCTCTTGCCCCTTACTCCTACAACTCATGATCTCTTCTTAATTATATATATATATATATATATATATATATATATACACATACATACATACATACATGTATATCTTAATTATATATATATATATATATACACTAAAACTCATGATCTCTTCTTAATTATATATATGTGTATATATATATATGTATCTTAATATGTATATATTAATGTACATATATATACATATGTATCTTAATTAGATATATATACACTAAAACTCATGATCTCTTCTTAATTATATATAAATACTATATAAAATATAGTACATATAATTATTATATACATACACACACACACACACACACACACACATATATATATATATATATATATATATATATATATATATATATATACACACACAAATACGTATTATCCCACTGAGCCCATTTAGGGTTGCTCCTATGTATATGTGTTTAGGATGACTGTTTGGGATTGGATAACCTATTGGTTACGCACACACACACACACACACACACACACACCCCTTAAAACACACACATAAAATTAATCATAAAATAAACTCCCTTCCAAATAGTTTTCAGCATTATGCCTACTTAAAAATGGTTTTATTATTCCTGAGGGTAAGTTGATTATAGATAAAAATGTAAGTGGTTTTAAATTTTTGTCACTTAAATAGCAATAAATGTTTTCCCCCTGGTCACATTTTCCAAAGAAAAGAACACTATTGTTTTATCATATAACTGTGACAAGAACTGGTAAATGTGTTTTTCGGATACCAGATGACTTCTATGCTTGGATTTTAAACAGAGCTCAGATGTTACCAGTAGAGCTTAAATTTGTTTACATCTGAAGACTGAGAGAATTACGTACAAATATTTTAACATTTGATTGAAATTGTGTGATCAAAACACCAGTGTGCATTGTAAGAAATAATGAATAACTGTGACCTTTTCTCTCTCAACTCTTCTAGAATGGAAGAGGATCAAGAAACTCCCTGACCCCTAAAAGGGTACACTTAACATTGCCTGTTTTTCACAGTCAACAACATCCCTCAGAAACATTCTAGAGAAAAAAAAATTCATGAAAATGTAACACACACACACACACACACACTCCACAACAATAATACACAAAAACACAAAGAATAATTACATCCCAGAGATTAGTTAGAAACACTATCACAGAATAAAATAAATGTGCTTAGAAGTTCCCCGGGGAATCTTAATTAGAATCTCATGAAGATAAAAAAATGAAAGTTAATGAAAAATTTCATTCGTTTTTAAATGTCGAGAGCCATCGTCAGATCTCCCCCTTAACTAATACATTTCAATATCTTAATTCTAGTTTAATAGATAATACAAACAAGACTCTGTACTGTCAATTATTTGTTTCATGCCCATATATTTGTCCCTATCTTGTTGAAAATAATCTGGAGGTAATTGCCTACAATCTTGTTTTAATTAGCCTGTTATATTACTAATTCCTATTTCAGAACCATCTGTAGAGTTGAGACAGATTGACAGGGAAAATAGAAACATCATCCACATCTTTCTTGTCTCCTGCTGTTTCTGGGCTTCTATCCATTAGTTACTTTGTGTCTTTTCTGTCTCCTGAAAGTTACTATGCCCTGCCCCTTCCTAGGACCTTGCCACAGAAACTTCTTCCCTTCAACTCCCTCCAAGTCTTTCTAACCATAGACTCCAGCTCTGAACCACAAGTTATTTCATCTCAGATCTTCGGAACTCATTTTCTCTTTTAATTACCTGAACTTAATTATACTGCAAAATATTTAGATTGTTCCTCTCTTAAAAGCCACGTTTAAATATACTGGAACACGCATTTGCATATTTAGGTTGAGTGTAGATAGGGACAAACTCATTCTTAACTTTAAACAAATGGAACCATTAGAACTGAGAGTCACTATCCTTGCATAAGCTTAGGCGATTTTTTAAAGAAAGACATAAAGTTTTCGTGTACTCAGTACCCTGGCAATTTGAAAGAACTACATTATATAAGCTACAATGGAATTAAGCAATCATTGTAATGCTTATGCACAATTATTTTCAATATATCGCCCTACTGCTGATAGCTCAGCCCTAAACAGAACATCTTTTTCACCCACTCCAAGATGACAGAATGTCATGAAAGAGAAGGTGGAGAGACCATAATAGCCAGAGGATCGGAGGAAATCAACCATAATTTTCTGTCTTCTAGACTTGGCATGACTGTTTGCAATCATGACGTGTTGTAATCCACAGCTGCTTTGAAAAACACAAGGCTTGCATGAAAAAGAGAAGAGACATAAAAGTAGGTGGGGTTCCCATGAGAAGAGGAAGGAGGCTGGCGTTTGAGTATCTTCTTATTCTGATGCAATTATCAAGATACAATTACAGAAATCTAAGTTACCACAAAATGAGATGCTGCTTAGAAACCTGTTAGGATGTCTATAACAAAAGGATGGATACTTCGGAGTGTGAGTTAGGCTGTGGAGTATCTGGGCCTTTACCTGCTTCCCCAACATGGCTGGCAGCCCTATGAAACAGTACTGTGGATGTAGAATTACCAAGCAGCTTAGATTCCACTCTATGCTATGAACACCAAAGAACTGAAAATGAGAAACTCAGGTAAATATTCAAATGAATGGTCACATTACTACTGTTCACAATGGCAAAATATAGAAATAATTGAAATGTCTAAAACTAGGTGAGTTGATAAAAATTGTCTTACATACATAAAATAGAATGGATTTGAGCCAAGAAAAACAATGAAGTGATGGTTCATGCTCCAAGACATATAAATCTAAGAACAAAGAATGCTTTGTAAAAGAAGTTATGCAGAAACATCATCTACTGTAATGATATGTTTATATGAACTATCCAGCCCAAGTAGCTGATTGGCAATAGTCAGGTTAGGGGGAAATGAAGGTAACCAAATTGCTGTTGGATTTTTAAGTTGGGCTGATTTCGTAGTCAATTTCCTTGACACTACAGCAGACTCATTGCCTAGGGAATTACAAAATGAAACTTTATTTAGCTCAAGGAAGACCAGGAAGTGGAAAGGCACAGAATGACATCTGGTGGGGCTTCCCTGCTACATACTAACACGACCCAGGGCATTACATGATAACACCCAGCAAGCTAGCCAGACAAAGTTAGCATTTGTAGTGAAGCAATTCATACTATAACTCATTCAATCATTATTTAGTAATCATTGAATGGATCCATCCTCACTCTCAAGAGCCAATCATTGCCTAAATTTATCTCATCTCACTGCCACAGAGGTAATTAAGTTTCAATGTGCTTTTCAGAGGGGGATCAATCATACTGAAAATAGAGCAGATGCAATAAATGTTTTAGAACAGGCTAGGAGTGGCAATTCACATATGTGAAAATGCTAAATGCCACTAAGACATTTCTTTTAAAATATTTAACGTTCTGATGTAACTAGTCCATTTAAAGAGTAAATATTTACCCCTTCCCTCAGGTCATTTCTTGACATCTTAATTCCCAATGTGATTATACAGTAAGAGGGCAAGGAATTTGAAAAGTATTTAGGTTTAGTTGAATTCATGAGACAGAAATTCCTATGAGCACATGCTTAGAAAACCAAGACTTCAGAACCCAGTCAAGACACAAGAGGAAGGCCAACACTTGCAAGCTAGGAAGAGTCTTTCTAGAGCCTCACTACCCTCTGACCCCTCCTTCAGCTTCCAAAGGGGGAAGCAAATCCTTGCTTCAACCATTTACAAACCATTCACAAAGTATCTCAAAAGAGAAAAGTAGCTTTAATCTAGTTTCAATATTTGCATCAAAACTTTTATCACTTCTCTGCTTTTAACTGCATTATAGGTCATTACACTTACATTCAGCATCAAAGGATAAGATTTCCTATGGATTTGGATTGGTTCAGTCACACCAGGAAACCATTTTAATATTCAAATTGAGATATTTTTCATGGAAGGGTAGTCTGCTTAATTTTTTCCCTGAAATAACTTTTCCATGTTCATGTAATACCTTTTTACAGCCTTGTTTAGACATGTTTGCTTATTTTTTAGAAAGTACTATTAAAAATATTATAATATGGTATTTTGAACTTAAAATATTGCCCACCAGAGGGCTCTCATTTTTCTTCTATTTTGTGTTTTGGAAAAATGAAGTATATATTGTAATAGGTTGCAACATATCCACCATTGAGAAACTAAATATAATTTCTAAGTATATGCAGAAGCTCTACAAATTTTACCTTGATTAAAACTGAGTATATTACACATGTTTATTGTTGATAACACACTGAAATAAGGCTATGAAGATTGAGTTACAAATAAATATAGTTCAGATATGACATAATGTTGCTTTGTGTAGTTTTGTTTGTTCTTCATAAAGCTATTTGTGGGGAGTTACATGCTTAACTAAAGAAATGCTGTCTTTACAAGTCATAGTGTACAAATTCCTGAATAAATTACATATGCAATAATTTTGCATATTAATTTCTATAATATATAAGGAAATTCTCTAAATTATGTTTAGAATTGGCATCTGAATTATTGAATTAGTGAAGTGACTTTATGCTTTAAAACAATTTTAACGCATGCAGCATTTATTAAGCCTATGTAAACAACTGGGTTATAGTTACTTTACTTGAAAAGCTCAAACTGTAGACTGGAAGATAAATAACAATGCTACAATATAAACCCTTGAGGATAAATAACAAGGATACAATGTAACCACTATAAGGAAATGTAGGAGTCAGAGTGAAGGCTGGGAATGAAGTATGTTTTGAAGAGATCTCTTAGGGAATTCTCATTCTTACATTGCCCAGTGGGAGTTACAGAGGGAAAACAAACAAAACACTAAAATCCAGCAAGTTTCCTAAAGCAGAAATTGAAGTGTTCATTAGACTATGGTTCTTAAATTCTTTCCACTCAGGACCCCCATTTATAGAGCTATAGAAAAATAGATATACAAATTGACCATTTGCTAATAATAAATCATAAAGAAACATATTTTAAGGCAATTATTTGGCATATGTATGTATGTATTGTTTCACCCTTTATTTAAAAAACAGGAAAATATGTACACTAATAAGATTGATATGCTTCTTTACTTCAACATAAGGAAGTAAATCTTGTTTGGACAGCTAGCACTGAAAGCTATGTATAATATTTTTAGTAATTTTCAAAGCGATTAAAAACTTTGATGTTTAAAATCATCAATGATGGGAGGCTGCTTTGCAGATTTAGTACAAAACAGCACAAAAATGTTTAAGGTCATTTCAGAAGTTATTGGAAATTCTATCCTTATTCCAAGATAAAATTCACTCAATGATTTTTTTCTTTAGGTAAATCTCTAACAGCAACTTTTAACACTAAGTATTCCTACATAATACAATGAAACTATATTAATTTGATACTTCCAAGCTGAGGAATAATGATAGAAAATTAAATCTTTATTTTCTGTCAGTGAACTATTGTATTTTTATAAGGTAGGAACATCTTGTGTGTATAGTAAAAATACTTAATTCCGAATGTACTGATGAGAGCTGAGATGATTTAAGCTGTGTTTGTAGGTGTCACCTGGCATATGACACTAGCAGATAAAGTGTGACAGTGTGCTGAAAGTTCAGAGCCAAGGCTAGAGAGAAGGCATGTTAAGCAGCATGGGTGAGCACTGTCATTAGTAGTCAGTCATTACACATTCAGAAGCCATTTATTGTTGCCAAATTTTTCATGGTCCCCACATTCAATTATGAGACTCCTGATTGAGGTTCAGACCCACATTTTAACAAAATGGGTATTAGTCAAACAAAATACAACAAGAGCAATCCAACTAATTGGAAGCCATAGAGGTAAAGAATTAACAAACTAACGATTACATGGGATTACAGCCATTTGGGGCTACGCAGAGTATGGCTTTTACTGCTTTCTCCTGCCTGCTACTTAGCAAAAGGCCAAGCATGATAAAAGTAATAGCTAACTAAAAGAAATCTTGACTTCCATTCCACAGAATTCCTGATAAACAGGTAAAGGACTTGTGAAGTCTTTACCTAAAAGATTATTTAGGGCTGAGGAAGCAGCAATAGGCTTTGATTTTTTTCAAAACCTGCTTTAATAAGGGTTCTCAAATACTTCAATCCCCCTTCTAGACCACAGTCCAAAAGTAAGGGAGAAAAAATGGTAAATAGGACAGGGAGATGTTTAGGACCTAAACATCCTAAATAGGACCTGTTTAGAAGTAGTTCTTTGGGGGGCGATTCCAACAGGATACCATCAGTCCAGTTCAGTAGTGTCAAGATACCAATAGTCTAGTTCAAAAGTGTCACCAAACATGAATCAGCAATGGTGACATGATTCAGCATAAACCTCCAGAACTCTGCCTAATCATCATGAGTCAGCAGTGGAAGCATCCAGGACCATCCTGAATGCCAAGAGTTCTCTGCTGTGCCTCTCTCAATAAAGTGAAGATCAGTGAAGATGCACCTCAACCAATCACAATGTTAGTCTGCATCACATGACACAACCAGAAACTTGCACTTCTGTAGCACTGTCAGTATAGTGATTGCCTGGCATTCATGAAACTCTGTGTTCCATTACCATCAGAACACAAACTGGGTACAGCTGTTCTCACTTGTAACCCCAGCATTTGGGAGGTGAAAGTTCAAGGTCATTCTCATTTACATAGAGAGTTCCAGAGCAGATGGGGCTATATGAGTCCTTATAAATCACGTTATCTGAATATGATATACTTGGCCTATCTCTTCTGAATATTACAAAAAATTCCAAGTGTACATAATTACTAGAACACAGCTAGACAAAAACATGGGATTATTCTTGTAACATCTTGGCCCTTAAGCAACTATCCAAATGTGAAAACACAGTAATAAATCTGAATAGCCAACTGGTACACACCAAAGGTTTATTTCTTATTCACTATTCCCAGGAAATAATTAGGAAATAATTGGGAAAGGGAATAATTAGGAAGTTGGCTTTGAAGGCTTAAGTCACTTGGGAAAAGAATACTTTCTGTGAGACTGTTTCTTGCCTGAGTCAACACCGTATGGAACACTTATGAGGGATGAGTCTGCTTTGACAATTCTACCTTTTGTACTAGTTTGCTAAGAGGAGAAAAGAGTATCGTGATCAGTGTTTTAGCTTTTGACAATTGGAGCCTTGTTAAAATGTAAAGTACTTTGGTTCAGAATTTAGGAGGAGACATCAACCATGTCTGTTCACATACCTACCATGGCAACAACTCCAATGTCTCCTTCTGAGGTGTAGGCCCAGTTCAGGTCTGGAGTTCAGCAGAAGAGAGAATATAACTTTTAGAAAAGTCTGAGCTGCTTCTCTAAATTTAGATTGGTTAATATTATCAAACAAACATTATTTGACTATCTTCATTATTAACTTATTTATTTCTCTCAAACAATTATGATTTGGTATCATTGCCGTTTTATAAATAGTGAAAATTAATATATATGGCCATCCCTATACTCCATCCATCGAGTTTCAAATTGCCAAGATAAGCATCGAGACTGGTTCGCTTGGAGAGAAACTTTCAGCTTGCCTTAGTGACAATACAGGTCCTCTGGCTCAATTTTTTCTGCAGTCAACTCATAAAGTTGCCTCTTGGTAGTCTTCAACAGAACAACACAGGTAAGTGGGCTTAAGAAACAACCGTGAGGCTAGAAATTTAACATCAAAGTCGAACAGGATGCAGTTTCTGCTAAGCATCACCTTTTTGATTCACAGGCTACCACATCATATGATCACTCATTTAACATTCAGTGTCTCTACAGAGGTACTACATAGCATTGATAGACCTCAAATCATGGATTCTTTATCACCAAAGCATTTGGCCATAATACCTGGTCAGTTTCCAACATGTCCTGAAAATAATCTAATATAATCTAGGGGAAAGCATCTTTAAAGAACATTAGCTCCATTTTGAGGTTATCTGCACTGTACCAGAATGTGTCCTCTGTCCTTCATTTTTATACCAAATGTGTGTTGAATCTTACTGAATGTTTTTCTTCTGCTATGATTAAAAGTATAGTGTATGATTAAAAGCTTCTGAGTCTGTTGATATGGTAAAAGATATTGCCTGGTTTTCAATTGTCAAACCAATGTTGCATTCCAACAGCAGTAGGACTTGATCTGATAAAATTTCTCAAAATATACTTTGCCATCTTTGCTCATGAGAAATGTTACTCTGTAGTTTTCTTTATGTAGGCTGTTTGTGTCTGCTTTGGATGTTAGTATGATAAAAGCCAAATTATATGAGTTAGGAAGTGTTCTATTTTCTTTATGGGTAAGGTGATAGTATATTTTTCATATTATTTTTTGCTAAAATTTAACAGTAGTATCACGGACTTGAAGTTCCCTTTGTGAGAATTGTTTTATTTACAAAATGAGATAGGAGAGGTCCATTCCAATATCCTATCTCTTTTATCAATTTTGTAATCATTTCATTGATTTCTGTCCACTTTACAAAGTGCTCAATTCTTTACAAAATTGGTAAGTGAAAAGGAGTCCATGCTTTGGAGACCATCAGTACTAGCTTTCCTTCTCAGTATGTCAATTCATCCTGGCTCTCATCTCTAAGCACTGAGGGGCTCAAGCCTGACAACATCTACTGACCAAGTCATTCTGCCTACTTCACATTTCATTTGTTCCCACAGTGCACAGCACACCTTGCCCCATAGGCTCAGCTACCTGATTATTTCCTGAATATCTGCAGTTGTGATTTTGTACTCCTTCTTTACTTTCTTCAGATAGACCAGCGGCCGAACATATAAAGCATCCACAAGTTCCTATTCGTCTTTACAACGATACCTCTTAGTTTTCCATAACAAACAAAACCAGTATCTTCAATGAATTATGTAGAATACGATATCCACATGCTATTTCTTTAAGAAAAAAAACAGGAGTTAGACAGTAATTAAAGTAGTAAAAGCAAAATTTACTTAGGAAATGTTACCAATCTATTTCATTGAGAAAATATTTGATCTGAAGTCAACATATATGAAAGGAGGCCTATAGTTGAAGAGCAAGGTGGGGATGAATATATGGAGTATTGCTAAGGCAGAAACACCAGATTGAAGTGAGGTACTTTGGATAAGCATCTTTAATAGGATACTTGCTGAAGCAGGCTAGAATGTTCACATATTACTCAGGGACAAAGAGATATGAGTAATTTGATCTGATAATAAAGTGATCAGCTATGGAAGGAGAGATTCTCTCTACCCCAATTTAATAAAAGTTTTGTTACAGCTGGGTGAAGCAAGCCTGACAAGTATCAAAGCCAAGGTTCAAAGCTAGATGGATTAGAAGAGTATGATGATTTGTATATACTTGGACCAGGGAGTGGCAGTATTAGGAGGTACGGTCTTCTTGGAGTAGATGTTTCACTGTGGGCATGGCTTTTATTACCCTCATCCTAGCTGTCTAGAAGCCAGTCTTCTTCTAGCTGCCTTTGGAACAAGGTGAAACTCTGAGCTCCTCCAACCCCAGATCTGCCTGAATGTAGCCATGCTTCCTCCTTGATGGTAATGGACTGAATCTCTGAACCTGTAAGCCACCCCCAATTAAATGTTTTCCTTTATAAGAATTTCTTTGGTCATGGTGTCTGTTCACAGTAGTGAAACCCTAACTAAGACCAAGAACTGACTCATTTTGCTTGTTTGTTTGTTTGGTTGGTTGGTTTTGGTTTTTCAAGACAGGAGTTCCCTGTGTCACCCTGGCTATCCTGAAACTCTGTAGTCCAGGCTGGCCTTAAACTCAGTGATACACCTGCCTCTGCCTCCGAACTGCTGGGATTAAAGGTGTATTCCCCATCCCCTCAGGGTGGAACTAGATCTGAATTAATTCATTAAAGACAAAGCCCTCAGTTTTGTGATTAAACTGGTAACACTTAACTCCTAACAGGCTGTACTGAGAAAAATGGTGGTCTCTCCATAGAGAGCCGTTCTGGGCAAAGTTGTTTTTTCTTGCCATTGCCCACCCCGCTCTCGTTCCTTGCTTTTCTGTAGGATTGTTTCTCCTCCACAGCCCTTTTAGACAGCCTCCAGTTCCTTTCTTTTGCCCAACTCTCCTAGTTCTCCCTAAGCAGTTAGTATATTAATTGCTAAATAACCTTCCATTAGACTTATAAAACCCAGATTACTTGGTGATCTTCAGCTAATATCTTAGTCTTTAATTCTCTGCATGAAGTTATACAAAGAATATAAATTACTGTGAAGTTTAATTCATAGAATAGTAACATCTATTTGAAAGAAAAGCAAGGACTAACCCCATGATGCAGAGGTCTACTGTCACATCTGGCTAGAAAACAAAAGTAGATGTGTGTGTTAGACTTTGAAGAACCCAAGCAGCACATAGCTCAATTATCACACTGGACTTTCGTTTTCTTCTTATAAAAGCCTGTGTGCCTTTAGGTTTGAGGCTGGCATATCTCTATCTTCCAAGATGCCTGTTCTTCAAAAACCATGGCTCCTTCCCACCAATTATATTTGTTCAAGTACTAATTCTCATGGAGCCTGGATCAGCATATTATAACAATATAAAAAAGATCAGTAGGATTTGCATTAAATTCCTATAAGTTAAAATTAAGCATGATAAATCATAAAAAGATATACACTATAGCATAACCACTATATTCTCTAATAACTGAGAAAAGATTTTTGTTTTGTTTTTAGTGCTTATTTTATTTTTTATTATATTTATGCATGTGTGTCTATGTGTGGTTATGTGCACTTGTGAATACAAGTGTACATGGAGTCCAGTAGAGGGTATAATATAGCCTATAGCTAAAGTTAGAGGCAGTTGTGAACCACGTGGTGAAGAAGCTGGCAATCAGAAGTTCTCCAGCAGAGCAGAAAATACTGTCAACCACAGAGTCTGCTCCTTCTGCTTGTTTGTTTGTCTGTATAGACTGGAGGATTACCTCACATTAAAGAAATTAAAAAGACATGAAAACAAAATCTAATTTGTGATATTGGATTAGACTCTGAACTGATGGAACAAAAAGAAATAGCTATAAAATATGCCACTGAAATAATCAACTTTGACAATAAATTGGTCCTGACGTTGAGCTGAAGTTACTGGTGTTGATAAGGATACTGAGTGGTGCAAATAGCTTGCCGTATCTCAGAGACACATCTAGTAAACTATTCAGAATCGATCTGCATAAGGCTTCCAGCTGACTTCCATTGCTTTAAACTTAAACACTACATGCTGTCAGGTGATGAAGAGAAGAGAGGGAATTGGAAAGACGGTGGTTGATCTGGATAAAGACCTTATTTGGATGACTTATAATTTTCTTATTTTAATGGAAGTATAGAAAAATGAAATTTACCAGATAGTAAAATTAAAATTGCTTAAGATTAGAACAATAGTTTTTTGCATGTGTAACATGTTCATTGACCAAGGCTTGGGTATGTGTTTTGACCTCAACATTTTATTTATAACAAAAAGAAAGTAGCTATTCTTTATTAATGCTTAGTTTATAACTGATATTGAACCAGGCACTTGGTACATATTATGTTAATTTACATAGCACTCTTACAGCCCCGTAGCACCCATGTTACACATAAAAACGCTGAAGAGATGAGAATTAAATACGGTTTACTTATAGCTATTGTAAAGGTCCATGAAGTGGAAACTTAAGGGTTATTTGGAAAGCCAGTTGTGTTGGATGGTGGTTTGCAAAGGCAAACACTTGAAGGAACGTTTCACTGAAGTGGACTCAGGTGAAAGGCTAAGACAGTCAAAAAGGAATGTTTCATGGAAGCAGACACAGGTGAAAGAAAGTTCTGCTAAGGCAAGTATGTGAAAGGACATGTGATGAAAGATTCTTTGTTGGTGATATGTACAATACATATGTATTGGTCCACCTTACATTTTGTTGTTGAGCTATATTTGTTGAGACTCCATAGAGAGTAATAGACCAAAAAACTTCTGGTGAGGTGCTTCAGTGTCTTGCCACTTCCTTGGACTCAGTCTGATTGGCAGAGTGATATCAGTTGAGACACTCATGTGCTGAGGCAAGACATGTGGGAGACAAGACCCATGATGTTTGGAGGCAGTATAAATAGGACTCAACAAACAGTGATAATAGCTGAGCTTGGCTTGCTGGTAGAGCTAGCTGTGCAATGCTTGTTGGTCTTAAGTCTTTGCTGATCTTTGCTTCGCTGAGAGAGGCACAGCCAAGAGCTTTTCCTGGCTGTTCCTGTTGGCCCTGGTCCCCCCTGATGACTTATGCTGAGGCTAAGGTCTGGCTGTCTCTGGTAGGTAGTGCCACCAGTGCTGATTCATGTTTGCTCTCCCAACTCTACCAAACTGGACTGCTGGTGTATTCATGTTTGCTCTCCCAACTCTACCAAACTGGACTGCTGGTGTATTCATGAAATATTTGCAAGGGGATTGAACTACCACTGCTGACCTGTGATCTGAACTTCTGATTTCTAGACAACACAGATTGGAGTTGCTCCAAAGAACCATTTCTAAACAGGTTCACTTCCCCTGTATCCTATCTTACCCACTACCTCTGGTGAGTGGTGGGCTAAAAGCATTTAAGAACCATCATTAAAAGCAGACATTTAAAAATTCAAAAGTTACAAGTCCATGATTCAAGAAGAATTATATCCCAGATTCAAATTGTATGCAACAACAAAGAGTGTTTGTTCCGCAGAGAACCTGCATGCAGGAGTCCTCTATACATCAGGATGAAAGCAGAGGTGTGGGCTTTTCAAGGACATTTTAAAGTCTGTAGGGTAAGAGTGGGTGACTTTTACCTTGGTTTTCCTTGATTGGTTGGTTCTATCTCCTGGAGGATTGGTTAAGGCTCTGGGGGGATTTTGGAGAACTTTTGCTGATTAGCTATACTTGGCTCAAGCTAGGTGAAGGGGCAGCTTCTACAACTCCTCATTGGCTGCCTGTGAAGTTGGCTCAGGTTAGGTGGTGGGGTAGTTTCCTGATTGGCTGCCTGTGAGGGGTGTTTCTTATTTTATTTTATTTTTTTATGGAATTTACTTGCTTTGGACTTTTCCAGGCCGGAAACCTAGACCTAGTCTCCCAAACTGCCAGTTTGTGGCCTGTCATTGAATCAACCTGGCTCTGGCTAACTCAGTCCTCTCACTATATAGTTAGCATATAGATAGAGACACCAGAACTTTATCTCAAAATAAAATCACCCTAAAATTCATGTTATTAAACCCTGCATTATGCTACCTTTTAAATATAGTACATGTATAAGATCTGTCCATTAATCATATAAAGTTGGTGTTTGGGGTTTGGGGAATTTTATTATCCAAGGGTAAGTTAGATAGTACAGTTGTTTTTCTCTTTAGCACATGATCTGCTCAAACCTTGTCTAAAACCTTGTAGTCTTTGGCTCACACCATCTTAATAAAGCCCAGGTGAATTTGGCCAGATTATATGACACATGTTCAAGTGGTGTTTGATTCCAAATTAAGTATCTAGATGATTTATGGTAAAGAGTTTCCCTCTGCCTTTCCCACGTGGATTCTAATTCTAATCTTCAACCATCTCTTCCGACACTTTCAGCATTTAGCACCTTCCCATTTAAAGCCTCCCCTGTTATTTTTACAACCACGGGAGACAGTTACTTACTCTAACACCTGTTATTGCTTCCTTATTTTTTTTTAAGAAAAGAAATGAACTTATATTAATGCAAGTTCCTTATATTCTATCAATTCCAAAGAGAAAATAATTGCTTTCTTCAGACATTTAAAAGCATTTTATTATATAAGAACTTTATAATTTTATAATAAGTATCATCTAAGTGGTTTGAAAAATTATAAAGAAAACTTCCATTTTAAATGTTGATGTAAGAAACTTCCTTGCAGTTTGAAAAACACACATAAAGGCAGTTCCAGTTTAGGAACAGATAACTTAAATCTAAATCTGGTTAAAAAATTAAATTATATAAAATATAAACATACCAAAGTTTCATCTCCAAGATGAGCTAAAACCCCAACCCACATGAAAGTTCAAACTGCTTCATGACTAACTTATTTTATTTTTCGAGTTTTCTACAGCTCTTGATTAGTTTAATGCCAGAGTCACTATTTCCATAATTGTGTAAGACAAGCTTTTGAGCTGACTAAAATTAGGAAGCCCAGAAAAGTCTCCAGCCAAAGGCTGTTTTCCATTGGCTTTGTTTTATTACAGTTTCATGTACTCAAAAAAACAAAGAGCAAAATCCTCTTTCATGAGAAATTCAGATTTTTTTTTCAGATAAAAGTTCAATGAAATATGTAAACACCAGCATTAGTATGAAACTCATAGTAGCTAAGGATAGTTTGCATTCACCATTCACAAGCAAGCACCCTGAGATAGATCACTCTCTAGCAGGTAAGATTGCCTACAATGCCTATTTGGCAGGATAATTCACATTTGACAGGGCCAGAGTGATCTGTCTTAAACTAATTTTCTTCTCCGAATCTGGGGGATAATTATGTGTCAAAGGGCTTTTTAAAGATGAGCAGGCCAGATTTAATAGTGTCAACTTGCTCATTGGCCCTGCCATCTCCACTGTAGATAATTTTTGATGGAATCTCAGATCTAGTTCTTAAAGATAATAAATCTATGCTTGGAGCTATTACAAAAAAAAAAGCCAAGGGTCTCCTGAATTAAATGACATTTCCACTATGAAGTAACTTGTAATCAACCTTGGCCTACAATGCTTCCCTCCTGAGATAGAACTATTTTGTTGTTGTTGTTCGTAGATTGCCTACAAAAACAATTGCTTTTGAAGTTTTAATTCACTATTTCCCTGGCAGAAACGTCTGATGATTATAGCAATTTGTGTTGATATGTCTCCTTTCCTTCTCAGTAAGAACGGCCTTAAGAATTTAAGATAGGTAAGAATGACAAAGTCATAGCCATCCATTGGGGACTTGCTAAACTAGAGCTCCTACTATGGTACTAAGTAGGAAGGAACTCCATCTTCTTTAAGCCAGTCTGAAAACAAACATTCTCAGCACATAGTCATCACCAGAGTTTGCTGATATTTGTCCCACCCGAACATTCCCCCATGGGATGGTAATCATGACACAAGAAAAACATTCTGAGTATTCACCCCCTGAGCAGAGATACTAAGCCAGGCAACTGGCAGTTCCTAGAAGTGCTTTCATGGAATAGACTTATGAAACTTTTCTTTGTAACTTACAAAACTGTCCCTTGGAAACTCTTAGCCTCACATAATGATGTGGCAGGGTGGAGAGATACCAGGGGAAGCCCACCCACTCAGAGGAGAAGGGGAGGGAAGGATGGAGGAAGTATTGTGGGAGGAGCTGACCAGGAGCCAGGAGCAGTGTAGTGAGCAGGCTATCAAGTGAATAAGTAAACTGATGCTGTGGTGTGCTTGCAGACAGGAGCCTAGCTCTGAGAGGTCCAACAAGCTGGAAGAGTCAAATGCAGATACTAGCATCCAACCAATGGATGAGAACCAATGGAGAGAAGGCAGAGACCCCTGTGGTTGAATTGGGAGAAAGATGGAAGAAGCTGAGGAGAAGGGCAGCCCCATAGGAAGATCAACAGTCTCAACTGACCTGGAACCCTGAGATGTCTCAGACACTGAGCCACCAACCAGGCAACATACACCAGCTGATATGAGGACTGCCTGGCCTGGCCTCAGTAATAGAAGATACACCTAACCCTTGAGAGACTTGCCACAGGGAGTGAGGAGGCCTGGTGGGGTGGGAGGATGGGCACATCCTCTTGGAGAGAAGTGAGGAGGTGTGGGATAGGGAGCGGTTGAGGATAAAGTCTAGATTGTAAAAAAGAATTAAAGAATATATATATATATATATATATATATATATTGAAAATATATATATATATTTTTCATTATATATATATATATAATGAAAAAAGTGTCCCTCAGTTCTCCATGTGTAGCCCTCAAAATAGGTCTAATTCCACTATTCATTATGGTGTGTTATGTTGCTTAATCTGCTAAGAATCTGCTTAATTTTTATCAAAATATTCATAGGTAGGCATCATCATTTTCATTTCACAATGTAAATGGTCTTAAAAAGGTTGAGCGAGCTCTTACAGTTTTCTTGCTGGACAGTGAGCATTGGGAAGCCTACAGTTTACAGCTAAGTCCTCGTCATTCATGTGTTTATGCCTTCATATATGTTTTAAGGTTCCAAGAATGTAAAGATAACAATCATTTTAGGATTCAGTTTCCTTACAGTTAGGATAATGTCTAGTTAAAGTGTTAAATCTGAAGTATAAGGCACATAGCATCTTGAAGTCAAGATCTGAAAATAAAAATAGCAAAGAAATGAACTAAAGCATTCTGTGGAAGATTAAACTTGTCACATTTTAATTCAGTTACAGAGTACACAGGTATCAAGAATGACTTGATCCACTTAATAAGTGGGAAAAGAAGGATATATAGAATTTTTTCTGACACTTTTTCATTTTATCTTAAAACAAGCTGATTATTCTTCTTATTGTAGGATATTTATGGTATTAACTAAGATCCCCTGAACAGAAGAGAAATGCATAAATGTCTTTTAAAACTATAATCATCATATATTCTTAAATTGAGAGACACACAAAGATGGTGAGAATAAAGGAGGACAAGAAGAGGGAGGGAAAACCTGGATATAAGAAAAACAGTCCAAAATTAGTTAGACCAAAGAGGCTTTAAAAATATTGGTGACTTTTATAACTATAAGAACAGCAAAACATTTCATTCTAAAATGTAGAATCAGTGCTCCATAGATGCTGTAGTTCTCTGTCTTAATTAATACTTCTCCTCTGTGATAAGATACCATGACCAAAAGTAACTGGGGGATGAAAAAAATTATATCATAATTCTCAGGTCACAGTCTATCACTGAGAGAAGTCTGGACAGAAACTCAAGGTGGAAACCTAGAGGCAGAATCTGAAGCAGAGTTCATGGAGGAACTCTGTTTACAGGATTACTCTCCATGGCTTGCTAAGCATGATTTCTTAAACAACCCAGAACCACCTAGAGGGTGGCTTCACCCACAGCAGGCCGGGTCCTGTCACATCAGTCATAAATCTAAAAATGCTCTACAGACTTGCCGACATGCAGTCTGATGAAGGCAATATCTTGATTGTGGTTCCTCTTGTGAGATCATTCTGTCTGGAGTCAAATTGTCAGGAGCAAAAACAAAAAAAGCAAAGGATATGACTGTTATCTGCCACGTAGCCCTGATCCAGCTCACATTTGTGGTTTCATCGTTCTTGTCCTAACATTGCGGTCTTAGGTGGGAGAATTCTGCTAGCTTCACTACTTGTCTGTAAATCTTCTCTTTGGGTTGATGGAAGGAAGGGATGTAAGCAGTAATGTTTGTCACAGCTCACTGTTATTACTCTTTAGAAGGATAAGCTTTATAATAAAGAACAAATAGCGAAGTCAAAGAAACATATCTTCTATTGGCTCATCAAGAAAGTTCTACATGCTTCAATATTCTCTCTAAGTACCTACACATCATCTGGATAGCTTGCAAAATCTTGCTTTAATGAAACACATTTTGAATATGATTTTAATGGAACACATTTTTATCTTTATGTCATGCTATCTGAAATAAAATGCAGGCTTGCACCAGTACGCATGCTCACCAGTCAGGCACCCTTGACTGTTATCAGCCACCTGGCTGTACGACTCTCTCATCAACACTTTCATTTCCTCTGGCTTATTAGACACTTCTTCACATTCCCAAGATGAAAAACACGGATGCTTTTGATGTATGGCTTATTCTGTAATATTAGTAGTTTGTATCTCCAACAAACTTTTCTCTTAAATGTAATCTACCCACCACAGTAATACATTTCCTCTATCCCCAGCATTTTTTTTAAAGACAGCACAAAAAATTGTTGAAAGATCGATATATGTTGGAAATATCTTGGCTAGAAAAGCTTAGCTGGAGGCAAGCATCACAGAGGTATTTATAATCCATAAAAAGAGATTGACGTACATGTGAGAAAATCCATCCATGATCCAGAAAAATAAACATAAAAAAGTCCACTGTCATATCAATAAACCTTTTTTTTTTTTTCAAATTGTAAAAAGTGAGTAATCAGTCTCACCTGTTGTGCTTTAACCGTATGGAAAATTTGAGTTTTAAATACATTCATTTAAGGAATCTTTTTACATTTTGCAAATTCAGTCTAAAGGAGAGGTCCCTATTTAAAATTCATACACAGAGACCTTAAATTCATGTCATGATATATTGAACACGATACTTAGATGGGAATCTTATCACAACTTGTCTGAAATGATGCTGCTCTATTAGTCAGTTTCTACAACTAGTGAACACACTTGTGCACTCCAGTGATGGCAACTGATCATGTCAAGTCCCTTTAACTTTATGGCCCACGGAAGAAAACTATGAAAGTCATCTGTGACATGGCATTAGCACATACTGACAATGTCTTGTGAGTCAGATACTAGGTGTTTCACCCCAAACTTTGAATACTATTTTAGTATTTTCATCTGTTCAGAGCAATCCAAACCATATATAGAAATTAACATATGTAACTTCTTAGAATGTATTTTCCTGAGTTTTATAATATTTTTTTTCAGAAAATTCAATGTCATTAATTTGCCAAAGGAAAGAAAAATTCAGATAGATATTTGTTTTGCTAATCAGAATTTCCATATTCTAATGCTAACATGAATAGATCAATGTTGGATTGGCAGCAATTTTTCCATTGCCTTATTATGTTTACTATTGGTCACTTTTAACTTTGGGGTAGAGATCAAGTACTATGAACTACTCTTTTGGATACCTGTTTTTAATTTTTTTGAATGTAAAATAGGTATATGACTTTCCCAATGGAACAAGTCAGGTCATTTTGGGAGGATGATCTAAGTAGTTAACAATAAAACAAAGAATTACTTATCCAGTTCAACTCTTCCAGTCTTCATTCTCTATGTGGATGTTTCCTAATGGTCTATCAGGAATATTCCAATTGTTCTGTATTGTTTCAAATGTCCCTTGGTGGCTTGAAAAGATCATTTAATATCCTCTGAGATGAAAAAAGGACAGAACCCAAAACGTTTGAATGCTTGCTGCTGAACATGCTAAATGAGCTACATAATGTGAAACACATTTACAATACGCTTTAATGGTAAGACTATCCAATTTGTGATTTAAGAGGTCAAAAGACTGGTTATTTTTGCGTTCTTAGTCATTTAAGGAGAAGCAGACTGGGAAGCATACACTCTCAGGCCTTATAAAACTGCTACAGTTATTTTGACTAATAGACATTTATAGCCAATGTTCTGGTGGTAGAAAAACATCCTTGTAAGACTGTAAACCAGTAGGAGAACTAACTGGATCCTAAAGTGTCCACAGTCATCACTATGAGGCAAAGCCAAGAAGGATGAGGCAACTTCCTTGCTAGTGACTTATATACTGTAGATAACTTCCTTCAGTTCAATATTCTCTCTGTGTTCTCTCAGTGTCTCTGTGTCTCTTTCTCTCTCCCTGTGTGTGTATCTCTGTGTGTGTGTGTGTCTGTGTGTGTGTATCTGTGTCTGTGTGTTTCTGTGTGTGTGTGTGTATGTGTGTGTGTGTGTGTTTGTGTATTTAACTTTGGACATGAAGTCACCAGTCATAGTTCAGATTATGATAAAATATGTGAAGACTGACTATTTAAAAAAATTGTATTAATTTTTCCACCCTCATGGAACTTGGTTATTTTATTTTAACAAGAAATATTTACTATGCAATTATGAAAAAGTTACTTTTATTATTGTTGAGGCTGAGAGAAAGATGCCACCAAGTTAGGAGTTTTGGTGTGCAAAGTGATAGAATCAAAATGAAATTAAAAGAACTAAAAACGGACTCAGTGTTGAGATCTCTCTGTCTTGATTCCTGCAAAGGTAAGGGCAGGTTTTCCTCAGGATGCTTTTATCAGCCTAAATGCTCATCTGTCAGAGAGGCGTTGCGCATGTTCCTTTCAATCCAGTTTCACCAAGCTCCCATTGATGGAAAAAAGGTTGAAGATTGTTAACTGTCAGCCCTACAGGGAATCATTTACAATCAATGATCTGTTCTGTGGGCCCACAGGACTCTGTGTCTCAAAGTCCACTGAGTTCCTCTAGAAAACATTTACTACTCTGTAATATTGATTCTGTCTTACACTCTCTCCTCCTTTTAGGGAAAGGGATAAGTTACTAAATCATCTTGGACTCATGGTCGTCATACTCCTGTGATTTTCCCCATGCTATAATTTTTGCCATTGTATGCATTAGTAAAGCTGTGTCTTTTCTACTACTCCATCTGGCTATTGTCAGAGGACTCCAGGAAATGCTCAAAAAAACAAATAGGAATGTTTTCTCACTCCTAAAACATAATAATCTTTTTCATCATTTACTGGACAATATAAAAAAGCAAATATTTTAGAAATAAGAGAAAGAATAAGGATAAAATACCATATATATTTTTTATTTTCTATACTTTAAACTAAAAATATATTAAGATAATTAAATTTGGTAGGAAATACATTTACATTCAAATATAATAAAATTGTTCTCTTAGAACATAGAATTGTTCTCTTCGTTTACACTTTCTTTGAATATTTTTCTGTTCATCTTTTTCTGTACCCAAATTTGTCTTCTTTTGCAATATTTATAGTAAATACTACAGTGAATTATGAATGACCATAACTTCTGAATAAATCTACTAAATGATTAAAGATTTATTTTTACTTTATTTTGTGTATATGAGTGTTTTGCCTGTGTGTGTGTGTGTGTGTGTGTGTGTGTGTGCCATGCGCATGCCTGATACTTGAGGAGGTCAGAAGAGGAGCATGGGTATCCTGTAACAGGAAGTACACAAAGCAGTGAGCAGCCACAAGGTGTGAGGAGTGAAATCTGGATCCACAAGAAGAACCTCAAGTGCTCTTAACCACTGAGCAATCGCTCCAGCTCCAGAACTTGTATTCTGAAAATCTCTTTTAATGTGAGGGGTAAGAAACAGTCAAGCTGTAGAAAAATAATAACTTGAGAAGGCCGTGTACAACAATTACTTCACTGCAACAAACCAAAAATTAGATATTAGAAAGCTTCTTGGGTAGATTCCAGTAGCTAATAACAATCTACAGAACAGTAAGCATACGTGGTCGGGCACCTCTCTGATGGTCTCTGCTATTGAACAACAACATCAAAATAAGCGTTAGTATTTAGAAAAAAATGCATATCTAATCTCAACTCTCCAGATCAATACAAAGTTACATTCAATAGTAATCCAAAATCACATGTTTGGTCTTAAGAGAATGTGTTTTTTTTTTTTTTTTTTTTTTTACTTTTCTAATTAGCTTCATATTAGTATTACAAGGTGGATTTTTCATGATGTCTCAATGAAAATGGCAATTAAGATGCTAAAAGACAAAACTGCCAAAAAGTTCCTAGAAGAGCATGTTCATAAGGTTATTAAATTGGTTAATTTTTTGAAAAGCAAGAAAAAACAAATAGTCTTTAAAAATCAATAAGTATGGATTTACAAGATGGATCAGAGCATAGAAACACTTTATGTCACAACCCTCATCCTAGTTTAATCTTCAAAATCCATGATACAAGGGAGAGAACTAACTCCCCCCTATCATTCTTTGACCTCCACATGAATTCCAAGGTAAGTGTGTGCTCACATACACACATCATGTTTATATGTATAGTAATAACTTTAAATTTATTAATAATTTTAAAATAGCTTAAAATTATAAATATATTAGTATATTAAATGATATTTTCATGTTTCAGAAGATACTATTGCTAGCAATATGACTATCCTCAAATTGAGAGAAATTTACTCAAGACATATGTCTCAAGGCAAAGTCTTGTATAAAACAGAAAAAAGAAAAACTGCAAAGTTAAAAGACTCAATAGAAAAATTGAATTGACTAGCATAGGCAAGGCCCTGGTTTGATACCCAGGAATAGAAAAACAACAACAAAATAATCTTAATACTCCTGGAAGTAAAAAGGGGCTCAGTTTATTTATCTAAGATCTACACATTAAAGTTAGGTGAAGTGCTAGAAAAGCAGAGATGTAGGGAGTGGCCAACTTGAAACCCATCCAATGGGCAAGAGCCAATCCCTGACACTTGTAGTGATACTCTCCTATGCTTGCAGACAGGAGCCTAACACAACTGTCCTCTGAGAGCTCCACCTATAGCCAATGAAAACAGACGTAGAGATCTACAGCCAAATGTTAGATGGAGCTTAGGGAGTTTTGTGGACGAGTTGGGGAAAAATTGAGGGACCCAAAGGGGACAGGTGCTGCCTGTGTCCTGGACTATTCACTGGGACCTTACCTGCCCTATGGGGTTGGAGATGATGTGACATGGAATAAATGACACAGTCTCAGGGAGCAGGTGAGAAAAGCCACAGCAAGCTCATCTGAATGCTGCTGCAAGTTTCTTTAATAGCCTTCACCCACGCCTCATTGGTTCCAACAAAGCATCTCTTCTAAACAGCAGTTTCCGATTGGCTGACATTGTCTACACCAACAATCCTTGCTCTTTCAGGCAATCTTCAATTAAGTCTTCCTGCATGAGATGTCTTTGCGGCTGTGTGGTCCCCAGCATTCCTTCTGCAGGCAGGGACTCCACAGAAGACCAACAAAGTCAACTAACCTGGACACATGAGGCTCCTAGAATCTGAACCAACAACCAAAGAACAAGCATAGGATGGACCTAGCCCCCCATACATATGTAGCAGATGTGCATCTTGGTCTTGACACAGGTCCCCCCAAAACTGGAACAGAGGCTGTCCCTGAATCTGTTGCATGCTTGTGGATCCCATTTCCCTGACTGAGCTACTTTGTCTTGCCTCAGTGGGAGAAGATGTGCCTAGTCCTGCAGTGACTTGATGTATCAGGGTTGGGTGATACCCAGAGGGGCCTCCCCCTTCTCAGAGGAGAAGGGAAAGGGGAGGGAGCAGGAGTTGTTTTTTTTCAGTGTGTGTGGGGGATGGAGGGGTCTGCAATCAAGATGTGTTGCAACATAAATAAATAAATAAATAAATAAATAAATAAATAAATAAATAAATAAATGGAAAAAGGTAGATGAAGTGAAGTTCAACCATAGTCCTAGCTATGAAAAAGACTGATACAGGAGTATCGCTTGAGTCCAAGACTTTGAGACAAGACTAGGCAGCATACTAAGACCCAGGCTTTAAAAATGCACATTAAAACTAATACCATAGTATAAATGACACTCTGTTTCAGATAGAAGTAGAGTGATTGACTAGTATATAAAGCAACAGGAAATTGTATATATTTTTACATGAGTGAATCATTATAAGCACTGTGACAACTTTCTACTAAAATAGAATCAACATATGCTCAAAGCTAACAATTCAGCTTCTGAATATGAATGGATGACCAGATGGCACTCACAGAAAGTATTCGTACTAACAAATGTATAGTTTGAAGTCTTTTTGTACTTTAGATCTGAAATATTACATGTATTCCCCTGTTTTTGACTTAAGTGTTTAAAACAAATTTATATTTTGAAGTGTTTTATAGCTTAAATCTTGAAATTCTTTACATATTGCCCTAAGTTTAAAGTATAACTGAATGAATCTTATAAGAAAAAACAAAAGTCAGAAAAAATGTGCCCTAAATATCATCATTTGCAAAACTTAAAACAACATAAATAAATCCATAGAGCGGATAAGTAAAGTATAACAGATTCGAATAATGACATCGTGAACAACCATCAAAATGAAGAATATTAATGCCATACAAATGTGCAATGCAGATTGATGTAGATTACTGTTACACATGAAGGAAGCCAGACACCAAAGGAATTGGGATCTATGCAGATTCTACTTAGGAGAGTTCGGTACTACCCAGATTACTAAAAGGTAGAACCACACTTAAATTTGAGATGGGAAAGTAATTTTAGTGCTTCAAAAGAGGGAGGGACTTCATTCATAATGGTGCTTTAGCTTTACTTGAAGTAGGAACTGTATGCATGTGTTCGATTAGGCATAAGAGTGACATTGAACAACTCTGAAACTTCACCTTTCTGCACACCTTACTATTGAAGATAAAGCTATAGCTTTCTACTTGCTTTTTCAATTTAAAATTATTAACAGGCATTTATTTTACCTATATATTATTTGATGCAAATATGTAGGTTGTGTATTCACAAATACAATACATTAAAAATTGAGACTAGCTTATCTGATAATTCATTTACAATCAGCTGACTAATAAACATTTTAAAGGAATGAAATAATCAAAATTATAACCTATGTCAAAGTAAGTCAGAAACATTGAGACAGAAGTAAATAAGAGAAAGAGAAAATGTCAGGTCATTCCTTCTTCAAATTGTGAGATGACACTTTGTCAAAGAATTTCTGAGGTTAACTTTAATAAAATCTTTGTTTCTATTGTAGAAGTATAAATAAGTTTCAGTGGCAAATGATTTCAGTAAAACTGTTAGAAAAATGATTAATTTAATATTATTGGTGAAATTTCTCAAAATGAAACTTTGTAATATGCAACTCAAATTAATACACCTATGATTTTATTTTATTTATTTACATTCTAGTCATTGCCCCCTCCCAGTGCCCTCTCCCACAGTTTCTCATTGTACTATAATGCTTCTTTAAGGCAAAAGACAACATCAATAGGAAAAATCAGCATCTGACAGATTGGGTAAAATTCTTCACTAACCCCACATCTGATAGAAGGCTAATATCTAAAATATATAAAGAACTCAAGAAGTTAACCTCCAATAAATGAATAACCGAATTAAAAAATGGGATACAGAGCTAAATAGAGAATTCACAACAGAAAAATCACAAATGGCCAAGAAGCACTTAAAGAAATGTTTAAAGTCCTTAGTCACTTAGTCACCCGAGAAATGTAAATCAATATGACCCCGAGATTACACCTCACACCAATCAGAATGGCTAAGATTAAAAATTCAAATAACAGCAGATGCTGGTGATAATGTGGAGAGAGGAACATTCCTCCATTGCAGGTGGGATTGCAAACTGGTAAAACCACTCTGGAAATCAATCTGGCAGTTCCTCAGAAAACTGGAAATAGATGTACCTGAAGACCTAGCTATACCACTTTTAGGTATATAGCCAAAAAATGCCCCTCTATACCACAAGGACACATGATCCACTATGTTCATAGCAGGTCTATTTGTAATAGCCAGAAGCTGGACACAACCCAGATGTTCCCTCATCTGAAGAATGGATATAGAAAATGTGGTTCATTTATACAATGGAATACTATCCAGCTATTAAAAATGAGGACATCATGAGTTTCACAGGCAAATGGATAGAACTAGAAACTATCATCCTGAGTGAGGTAACTCAGATCCAAAAGGACATGGATGGTATATATGTATTCACTGATAAGTGGATATTAGCCAAATAGTACAGACTACCCAGGAGAATACAACCCACATAACATAAGCAGTGTAACAAGCAGAAAGGCCCAAGTGAGCATGCTTTAATCCCACTTAGAAGGGGGAAGAAAATATCCACTGCAGTCAGAGGGAGAGAGAGATCTAGGTAGGAAAGAGGAGAGGGAGGGGGAAGGGGAACAGGATCAGATATGGTGGGAAGGGGAACAGGAGAGAAGCTCAAGGGGCCAGGAGAATAAATTAAAATAAGCAACCTCAGGGGTGGAAGGTGAGAGGACCCTCTACAAAGTACCAGAGACTCGGAGGGTGAGAGATTCTCAGGAGTTATTGGAGGTGATCTTAGCCAAAATGTTCAACACTGGGGAGAGGGAACTCAAAGAACCCACTTCCAGTAGATAGACAGGGCATCAAGTGGAGGGACTGGGTTACTAACCCACAGTCAAAAACTCTGACGCAGAATTGTTCCTGCCTAAAAGAACTGCAGGGACAAAAATGGAGAAGAGACTGAAGGTAAGATGCCAAAGACAAGCTCAACTTGGGATCCATCTCATGGTAGGGCACCAAGGCCTGACACTATTACTAACGCTATCATGTGCTTATAGACAGGAACCTAACATAGCTGTCCTATGAGAGGCCCTACCAGCAGCTGACTGAGACAGATGCTGATACTTACACCCAACCATTGGACTAAAGTTGGGGATTCCTATGGTTGAGTTACAGGGGAATTGAAGAAGCTGAAGGAGAGAGTGACCCCACAGGAAGACAAGCAGTCTCAACTAACCCAGACGTTAAGTAGCTCCCAGAGACTGAGTCATCAACCAGGAACATAATGGGTCCCAGGCCCCTGGCATATATATAGCAGAGAACTGCCTGGTTTAAGCCTCAATGGGAGAAGATCTGCTTGAGGCCCCAGGGAAGGGGGAGATCTGGTGGCGGGGGAGCAACCTCCCAGGGGCAAGGAGGAGGAGGAATAGGATGAGGAACTGTGGGACAGGACTCTGGGCGGCAACGAATGGAATGTAAACAGATGAAATAAATTTTTTAAATGCAAAAATAATGATAAAAAATAGAAGAAAGACAAATTTTAATGTTAACCGAAGACTTATTACACCAATGAGAGCACGAATCTAGATGCTATAATAACCAATACCAGCTTATTAAAGTTTAGCCCTGCTGGGTATGGCAGTATATGGCTGTAATCCCAGCACTTGCTAGGCAGACAGGTAGATCTCTGTGAGTTCAAGTCAGCTTGGTTTACATAGTAAACTCCAGGCCAACCAAGGCTACATAGTGAGTGCCTGTCAATACTAATAAATACTAATAAATACTAATACTAATATTAGTACTAGTACTAGTACTAGTACTAGTACTAGTACTAATACTAATACTAATACTAATACTAATACTAGAGGAGAAAGAAATGAAGAAGAGGGAGGAGGAGAAGAAAAAAAGCAAAATGTACTTGTGACTCCCAATCCTTTCAACGTTAGACTCTGCTGTCCTTTTCCCCAATAGGTGAATCTCCAACTATAATGCAGCTGCAGGCAGCTTGATTTAAATTTGGGATGCCAATCTGTATTTAAGTTTCCATGGGATTTCAAACAGACATCTGATGTGCAAATGACTCTGTGCTGAAAGTCATTTCTCTATATGACAGTTTATTGTGGACATTGGCTCTGTTCAAAACAAATGAGTAAGATATCAACAGGATATCAACTTATTCGAAAGGTCGTATTCAACTGTGTCTTGTCATTGTGCTAAAAATAAATGTATATGAATTATAACTGCCATGAGGACATCTGAAATATATATATATATATTTCAGACATATACACATATATATAAGAATTTAGTACATGCATACCATGTGTTATCATTTTCACAACTTCTCCATTCCTAACTCCTCTCAGACCCCCTTTCCTGCATCTTCCCCTCAACTTCACATACTCTCCTTATTTTGTTCTGTTTATTCATCTGTTTTTGATAACCCATTGAGTCCAATAAATGCTGTTCATATATGCTTGTAGGCGGGGCCATCCACTGGGGCATGATTGATCTCCCAAGGGTTGAATCATTAAAGAAAGCTGACTCTCCCTCCTCTAGAAGCAGCCAACTGTCAATAACTCCTCAGCTAGGAGTGTGGGTTTGCATGCTGCTCCTTCATTTGTGCTGGAATGCTCACTAGCTTAAGAAGGAAATCCAGCAATAAATTTGGTATCTCTTCAGAAATTAAAAAAAAATCAACAAAAGAAAACAAACAGAAAACCATAAAACTAATCATGAATGAATAAGCTTTCATGGGCATAGTATTGACTCTTCTCTTCCCCTCAAAGATCTCAGTCACTGTCTGCTGGTGGTGGTCGTGGTCTTACCAGTAAAACTATAAAACATTCAGGAGCTAGGCAAGACTCTTCATAAAGTTATTTTCCACAGTAATAGAACTTTCTTGTATTTTGTAGTATCTACTTTGCAATAGTACTGGTTCAAGCAGGCGACAGTGTTGTGCAATGTGTTCTATCAAACCACCTCAGGCCTAATTCGAATAAATGTTTCTGTCAAATGTCCATGTTTCCAAGGCAATGTTAATTATTCACATTTTTTTCTGTACAGTTTGAACTCTATTACTTAGCAAACACAGGCCTTCTGGGAATTTTAGATTTTTGAGGCATGTTAACTATTCTCTTAAAGTGTTGCAAGGACATCCCACTTTTCAATTTGCTCTTTAAAAAACGTATTACATTTATTTAGTATGTGTGTGAATGCTTATGTATACACACATGCTATGCTGATATGTGGATATGTGTGTATAATGAATATCAGGGGCTAACTTTCAGGAGTCAGTTCCATTCTACCATGTGCGTATCAGGGTCAAACTCAGGTTGCCAGGCCTGGTGACAAACTTCTTTACCTGCTAAGCTACCTTGCTGACCCTCATTCTGTTCATTTTAATTTTAATTCTGTAGAAATGTTGCAAGTGTGTAGTTAGTTTTCAGTAGTGAGTGTGCTCCGCTGACATCCCTAGCCACAGAAAGAGTGGGGCTATTGGACTTAAAGCCCATTGACAAGCTGTTCAGTTAAGCTTACTATAGGCAACATATCAAGTCTACAGAACTCAGGGGACCCCATCATTATTGTTCTGAAATAGACTCTAAGGGAGTTTAAACTGCAAAGCTGCATGCGTTGGCACTCCTTCAGCCCAATTTTTACGCACTAATAAGTGTCGCATATTTTATGCACGCAAGCTTAGAAATGTGAAGAGATTGGTTTCCAAAGTGGTTCAAGTCAGAAATTTGGTGTGAAGATTGTATCTATTATAATGCACCCCAGGAGTATATGCAAGCAAATGAAGTCAGTATCAAGATATTGGTTGTTACAGAGAACAGCAAATGTCCTACCTTGGTACTGGTCTTCATACCCATTTTTCTAGATATAGCTAGTAGTCTCCAGATTGGAATATGTGAATCTTAACTTATTTAATTCTACCCAAAGTGTTCTTGGTGCTCATGTTTCATGGTAGACTTTAAAGCACTGGGGGGGGGGGGGATAAAGAAACTTACTTTTATTGAAAACAGCTGTACAAAACTCAAAATTAGACATTTTGAAAATTCGTGGAAAGTTCCAGAAGACCGGCTAATGATTGAAATGATGAATTTATAACGTTTCTACTTTGAGTTTTAGTACAAGTATATGTTGTTCTTTGAATCTGATCTATTTGAAGATAGCCCATAATAATTTCTATGCTCATTTTCAAATATGATTCAAAATATGTTACATATATTCATACTGTAATTTAAAATAAGTAAAGAGGAAACTATCATGGGTAAGGTTATAGAATGTAGAAATGAGAAGTAACACACAGAGGACTAGCAAGTCTTTAAAGAAACTTTAAGCTTCCAGTTTTCCAAACATAAATTTGAGATTATGAATACCTGTCATAGTCTCCCCATACGGATTGATACCTGGAGGTTTGCGTGCCCACAAAACCTAGACACTTGTTAACCACACAGTGCATTAAGCTCAAGGTTTGAACGCATCTGTTCAATTACATGAGAAACCTTCAGTCCATTAGGAAATAAACAGCGAGTGTGACATCTTCCTTGGCAACCAGTTTCTCCCAGAGGACTCTGAGTAACGGCTCAGTTCCAGGACACTATGGGAAAACTGCGGAACCAAAGCTGACCCGCAGTGAGGGCAGTGAGAGTCTTCGTGGCACAGAGCGCTTCCGAGTAAAGCCAGCACTGGTGTCCTGGGGAAAGTAAATCTGTGAGCCAAGGAGAGAGAGAGAGACTCTGGAGTGCTCCAATAAAATGGGACGGGGGACAAGTGCTCTTGGGCCAGGTCAGCCCTGGGCTGCTGAGAGCACACGCCTCACATCTTGGTCTGTTTTTTCTCTTAAGCCGATGTGACCATGAGAGTTAGTGTTTTCCCTTCTCAGCACTTTTTCTTTCCTTTTTTTTTCCCCTCATTTCTCCAAGTGCGGACAGCTTAGCCAAACTGTAGATTTTAGCCAAAAATGTTACTTCATTTTGGACCTGGGGTTATAGTTTTTAAATTAATATTTACTTTGGCTCACGTTTCGATTTTGTTTATGTTTTTATCTGACAATCTAAGTCATACTTGAGAAGAGCCATTTACGGAGCAGTATGAGATGCTGACCTCCAAGAATAAATGAGAATTAAACTCAAAATCAGCAATCAGCAGATATAGCACTGAAGACCAGGTCAGCCCGTGGGGGTTCATTCCTAAGAGGGTCTTTATAAAGTTCGTCGACATAGATCCACGTTGAAAGATGAGGCCTATTTCATAACCTCTCCCTTCCCATTACTCCCAAGAGTGATCTTCCTGAAAGATTAATTAGCATGAGAAGGATTACAAGAATTTAGGAAGAGAGTTGAGATGGAAAGACAACATTTACGTACAAAGCTGGAGGTCTAAGACTATTAATAAACACGATTTATCATAAATTTTTCAGGAGAGTGTAGCAAATTCTTAGAGGTCTTTGAATGCCAGTCTTTAACATGGTACCAATTGAAGGCTAGCTGTGGTTCAGGTTTTTTCCTCACAGAAACTCTCAGGCCAAGTTAATATATGAAGGAATTTCAGGGTCCTGATATGTGGAGAGGATTAACAACCAGATTGGTTTTTTAATAGTGCTTTCTATAAAAGAGAAATAAATGCTTATCTTGTTGCTATCATGAAAAATGGTACTTTCTCTTCTTTAGAGAAATGCTTAAGTTGGACACAGAGCCTCAGAATCCTTTTAGTAAGCATTTAAAATGTGCACGTGTAGTCTCTGTGTCAGCCTAGGTTTTCATAGTGTCCATTTCATGATTCTTTCTTCTAGTGCCTATTGCACTTAGTTTTCGTCCCATTGTTATTCCTGGCTACATGGTAGCATAAGGATGGCTTCCAGAGTGGTGTAACATCCACATCAACAGGGCTCTCTATCTCAGCTGAGTGTGTTCATCTCTGCACATGTGTTTTGAAGAAGAATGTCCCCAGGTATGCAAAGGAAAAAAAATGTAACACAGGTGAAATGAAAATAAATTTAATATTATAGTCCCAAAGTGTTACCCTTTGTAGAAATTTTGCAAGATTCTATAAAACATAACATTAGGGAAAGCACATGAACACCATGTAAGAGTCCTTTGTACTATATTTGTAACTGTTTCTCAAAAGCAGCACTATTTTGAAATGAAACAGTCTTAAGATATACAAGATTGCCTTCAATCTCTTCTGAAATGACATTCCACATTCTTTTAATATCTATTTTTTAAAATGTCAACTATATTAACTATCAATTTATTTTATTATTTAACTCATCAATGGGGAGTTTTGCTCATGAAGTTTATGTCCCACCCACTGCCCCCATAGGTTGTGTTTCTCCAAACCCATATTAATTCTGAAGCATGTCTCCCTCAGACATTCTGCTTATAATTTCATCACATGGGATTTATTATATCTCTGTAGGAACTGTCATTTAAACTATATTTTAATAGCATAGTTCCCTGGGCATCTACTTTCATTCTTCCTGACAATATTAAGCAAGTAGCTACTTTGTACCCATCCTTTCCATTCTGCATTGCAATGTTAGTGATAAGTGTTCTGACCTTATTGACAGCTTTCCAGTTTCTTTTCACCTGTCTCTTTGCCTTTCTTTCCCTCTCATTCTCCAGCTGTCAGCATCACCAGCCTTGGACTTTCCACACTGATATTCAAAATCCATCAGCCTCCTTAAGGAGAGCAGTTTTATTTTATTTTTGTTTCCTTTATCAGCATAGATAAAGAAGGCTCTGATCTCAAAAAAACAAAACAAAACAACAAAAACAACAAAAAAAAAGCTCCTAGACCTTCCCTGTAGTTCGATGTTAATTATCACAGGATTGCTTCACAATTCCAATGAAATAGCAATCAGTTTGTTCTACTTGGGAATAGAACTTTTGAGTACATAATTCTGGTTGAATCATGTCTTCTGTCAAGTTTTGAAGACTTGTGATTTTCCAAATGGCTTAGCATCCCAAGATCCTTTCCCTGCCTGGGCTGGAGTCCAGTCTTGAGTGCCTAAAGCTGCTACTACAAATGACAGCACTGACGCACTCTGTTATACAGAGAGGACAGCTTGCATTACATGGTCTTTCAATGACTTGCACTTGCTTGTACTCATGGGGCTTGTTTTTGGTGTTGGTACTAAGTGAAAATTCTTAGGAGAGCTGCAGAAGCCTCCTTCTCATTCCTTCTCTAACTGAACCAGGACACTGTCTTCTTCCAGATTTCTATATCTAGACTCTTCTTTATGATCAACATATCATCAACATACTTATCACTTTACTCTAGTTTTAAATGGTTTCTAATATTTAGCCTTTTCGCCTATTGTGTGTCCATACTCTTTTGAAGGTGCCTGGCGTCAAGAACTGGATATAACACTTTACCTAGTTGGCAAGCTTTCAGTAAGAATAGCCTAAACTGTTTAATCAGAGGCATCACTAAAAGTTTTATTTTCATGTATATAGATTTTTACATCCTTAGAGTCCCAGAGAGATAAAGGATGCTGGTGGTCCTGGATAATGCTTGGTAGGCTCACGGCGTTAGATGACAGGAGAGGATCCCTGATCTTGGAGGATTTATTGCTTTTATATTGAGCAGAAGCAAATCTGATTTTTTCCCAGAGAGAAATGTTACCTCATGCTCTAGGGTTTTTTCCAAAGACAATTCTGTGGGAATAAACTGGAGAGAGAACAGTCCGGACTTTCCATTCCTGACATACTTAGAGAGAACACTCTGGGATACTCAGTGACCATGACTGATGGCCTCTTCCAACAACTGGCCAGATGTTTCTGGATTTTCTCTATGCCTACAATTATATGGGGAGAACATTGTAAACAATTTTAGCCTTGCTTCTTAAAAGCAACCTTCTGCTTATGTTTGGCTTACTTTACTCTCGTTTTCTTAGCATCCAGCCAACCCTCCTACCACTCGTGTTCAGTTCTGCACTAATTCCACAAGGCCTTGTATTCAAACCTAGAGCAGTGGTTCTTAAATCTACCTAATGCTGCACTGCTTTAAAATAGTTCCTCACGTTGTGGTGATGCTCAACCATAAAATTATTTTTATTGTTCCTTCATAACTATAATTTTGCTATTGTTATGGATCATAGTGTAAATATCCATATTTTCTCATCTTAAGTGACGCCTGTGAAATGGTTGCTTGATTCCCAAAGGGATCATGACCCACAGGTTAAGAACCTTTGACCTAGAGTCTGTAGGGGCAGGAGGACTAGGAAGAGGAGCTTCTACCTGTGCAGCCATGGGAAAATATCAACCATGATGCATGAACACTTTCAAGTCCAGGGGTTGGTTCACCCACGCTCCTTTCACCAATCCCTAACCCATCCCCTGTAAGTGAGACCAATAAATTCAGTTGTTCTCCAGGATGAACTTTGGTAAAATATTATTTTGCTTTGTCACTGGGACTCTGTGAAGAGTTGGAAAAGCATTGCTAAAATCTTCCAAGGGAGAAATTTCTCACAACAGATAGTAATTTATTTATTAGGGTTATTGTATAGCATGGTGTTAAGAAAGAAAGGTCTCAGTAAGTTGCTTACATTATATAAAAGGTGAAATTTGGAGATGATATATATGATCATAAAATTCCTAAGTCCAAGCTCAATCCAACCTCTACATAATCAATGGAAAAACTGAGCTGCTCTGGGTATCAACTACTTTATTACTGCTTCAAAGAACAAAATGTATGTCTAATAAAAGTTTATTTAAGTTTTCAGCCCCCTCCCCCAAGATTTACCAAAGTATTACAAAGTAGTTAAAAGTATCAAACTGTAGTAACTGTCTTTTTGGAGAGCTCATCAAAGATAACTAGGTACCAGAGAAATATGAAATTGTTGAAAGTCACTTGTTTTCTTGTTTAGGGAGTCCATGGAGACACCACCTAGTCAAGGCTATAACCAATATCCAGTCTGCAAAATATGAGGGCTCATGCAGTGGGAAAATATCTCACAATGTTTCTAAGCAAAGCCACAGTCAAACAAAGCCCTTGTCTTACCCTCCCATACATGGAACAACTGATAGAAGACAGGATAAAGGAGCCAGAGGCCTCTCCCAAGTTCAAGTGACCCCTGAGGGTCAGGTCCTTAGGTGGCCTTGACAGTTAAAAGAAAGTGACTAATATTGGCCCACTATGTGGTACTAGACACCCAACAGAAAAACATGAGCAAAGATGAAAACGATTGGTATGTTTCCTTAACAATCCAGAAAATTACGCTCCCCAGACAGTAGTCTTAAATCCACATAAGATGTTATTTAGACAACTACTTCTCACTAATGATTTTCTTCTTGATAAGAAAATGCTGCCCAGATATAAGACTTCAGATCTTGGCTCACTGTAGCTCTTACTTCTAGCCAAGTAAGAAAAGCCCACTATTATTTTAACCTGAAAATTAAATGCTGGCTAAATGTATCTGTTCTCTCTCTCTCTAGAAGCCATCTGGGAGGGACCTCACACTGATTCTAGTCACTCCAACAGCTATCAAACTGCCTGAAAGCAGATCCTGGGTTCATCACTCTGGAGACTAGTCTTGGAGGCTAAAGGAAAAATGAGAATGAGCTAATAGACTGTTGTTCTCTGAGCCAATCAAGAGAGTCTAATGGGCTTTGATTTAGACATTTAAAAAATATCCCCTGTTCTGGCTGATCATGCCTAGGACTTGTCATGCAGATAATCTCGCCTTCACGTCTCTCTCACATCTCTTTCCAGGTACCAGCTAAGACCTTCCTGTCTTCCCTTCAAGTGATAAAGCCACTGATGGACTTTTGGGGTCTTTTTAGACAGAACAACCAGAGTAGAATCTCTAGTGTCACACTCAGTGACCCTTACTTATTTAGCTCAAAGAAGCCAGATTGGTTGTCCCCCAATTTCATAGCGGAACTTAGAGCTACTTCTTCAGGGAAGGAAATAATGACAGTGGAGAGTATTAATTGTCTCTGTGGCTTAGGGTAAAAAAATCCTAAGGAGAAGTAATCTGATTAGCTTTTGGTTAAAAGTCAAAAATATCCTTGAGTTTCTCAGCAGCTTCATCCTTGCCTGAGTCCCGAGATGGCAGAATTATTTGTAGGCTCTGATCCTTGATATGATTCCTAAATAATTTCAGGATTTCCTTTTCAGTATTGGACTGTTGCAGTAGAAACAAGGGCCCAAGTTTTTTTCTAAAAACCAAAAAAAAAAAAAAAAAAAAGAAAGAAACCAAACCCTCCTGGTCAAGAGAATAGAACCTCTGATCTGAATAGATAGAGTTAACCTGCAGTTGAGTCAGGTCAATCTCCTGGCCAGAGAAACCCCTAAGAATGTCAGCTCCCTCCTAAGCCATGTGAAAAAATAAAGCTAGAATAATGAATCTTTTAATGAGACACTGTACTTTTCCTTCCGAGAGTTCCTGCCCACAGACTAGTGATCAGCAGACACTGCGAGTTGCAGTGGGTTCTGTGTATCCCTCTAAAACGTACATCAGAAGCTTTCCCCTTTTCTTTTTTTCTGTCAGATGCTGACTAGCATGTAGTAATGCCTCATCTCTCACTTTGAGTTTCTTTAATCATTCTCTAAAGCCCATTGCCTGCCATATGGCTGCTTGTTGGCCATATGTGTGACCCCCATGGAAGTTTAAAGGCACAGTTCTCTTATCTGCTCTCCTCTATCCCCCTCACCAGCAGCTGATGAGATTTACAGATTTCCTGCCCTGGGATTTTTATCCTTTTAAATCCTAGTAAATTTTTTCTTGCACTTCTATTTGAGTCCTTTCTTAAATTCTTTTAATAATGAGACTAGGAACCCTAAGAGGAGACCCCGATGCATTGCTATCTGTACTGTTTTCTGTCTCAGTGGATGATCTTTGTCTAGCTTTTCACTTCAGTCTTTTATTCTTAGGGATAATCTGAGACTTTTATAGGCACCATATACTAGAAGTTTTTGTTCACTTTGATTTGGATTTAAAATCAAGATATCCAACCTCTTTTGATTTGAAAATTTAGAATATCTATCATTATTGGTAAATTGAGCTTACTATAACTCATTTTGCTAATAGGTTTTTAGTTCAAACCCTGGTACAAAGAAAACTGTGTTTTCAGACTGTAAGTTTAAATTATTACAATTAGAGTTTAACACAGTTTTAATAGCCAAAATTAGAACCAGTACAATCAGCACATTTTTAAAAATCAGAAATGTTTGCTTATTCCTAGAGCATAAAAAAACATATGAATTCTTGGAGAGCATTCTACTTTCCGCTAGTCGAGGAAGGATTTTTCTTGCAGGAAAAGAAAATAATGTCAAAACATTTGAAAAAGTGGTAAATTGTTGGCAAGAGGTCATGTGAAAATGGAGTTGAGTCATACCTTGTATCCCACTTCATTCAACTTTTGAATGGTCGGTTTTCCTTTGTGTATCTGGGAATTATGGTAGAGAAGAATTGGGTCTTATCTGTTAAACAATGTCAGCTGTAGGACTGCAGATTTCCATGCATCTTATTGATTGGCTAAGCCTGCTTCTTGGATATGATGAATTTGGCAAGATTCAGAAAGCTATAGATCAGACTTAGAGCAGCAGACTATCAAACAGTGACCAAGACCTCTTCTAGAGCAGTTCTAAGAAGGAAGGTGGAGCATCTTTTCTACTCAACACCTGAGTCGGCCATCGCCATGCATATCACACATGCTCAGCTCACTGTTCATTGTACATTACAATCCATTTGAGAACTGAGTTGTTTTGTGTAGAGTAAGAAAGATGACAATTCTAACTGATGATTGCTTTTACTAGTTCTTAAGTCACACATTTACCAAGTTTTTCACCTTTCCATGGATGCATGTGGCAATCAGAGAACAACCTATAAAAACCCTTTGCTTCCTTGAAGCATATGGGTCCAGGAATTTTAACTCAGGTCAACAACCTTGATGGCAACCTTTACTCATTTAGTCATCTCTTCAGTTTATTTACTTATCTCTTTAAGTTTTGCAGAATTTCTTGGACCCCCCACTGCACTGTGTTCTTTTTTAGCAGTTCCTATGTCAAGTATATTGTTCATGATTTTAGTTTTCTGTGCTAGTATATAATCTATCTTAAACTCAAGAAATAAAATTATTTGAATTTGCTCTTTGGCTAACATCGTTTATATACTAGAAAAGTCGATATAAAATAAAAAGTGATAATCAGTAAAATAAAATATAGGGTAGTATGTGTTAAAGTTAGATATAATCATTCTTATTAAAATGTATTTTAATATCAAATGAAAAATTTTAATAACAGCAAAAAAACTAAATTATTTTTGTACCAAACTAATAATTTCTTAGTTAACTTGTACCTACTTTGTAATTTGCTGGTTTACTTTGATTACTCTCAAAGGGGTCTTCTTGACTCCCCTCTTTCACTTATTTGCAAATCAATTGAGGATTTTTTTCTTTGTGGTAACCATGATGCTTACAAAAAACATTTTATACTCAGAATGTGCTACTGACTTAACTTTAATCATATATACCATTTCTCCCCTTGTACCTTCTTCCATGATTGTTTTAGGTGTTTTTATTTTCTTTTATACTTGTGCTCCTTAGCAAGTTATCATAGTTATAGTTGTTTCAATATTTTTGTCTTTTAATTTTCTGTTGAGATCAAGTTGTGGCCTTATATAAGTCACTGCATATTGTGTAAAACAATGGTTGTACAGACTGTGCATTGCCCTAAGAGATTCCGTTTTTACAAGTAGGTTTTAACTTCATCTTAAGGATGGATGAAGGCTTTGAACCTTGGTGGACATATAAATGAAACCATTTTCCTAGCATAACTCATTTTATTTAACTCTATTTAATTCTTCTGGGTACTGTTAAGACATTTCAGCCAATTTATAACTTACGTTCATATTTTTACCCTGTGATATATGATATATAATCTGAGAGATTATAATAATAATAATAGTTTAGACTGGCAAAAGCCCAATTATTTGCTTTAGTCCAAGAACTAAAGAAACAAGAACAATTTGGCAAAATATTGCAATTGAAATTACTATAACTTGTACATTCATTGTTCTTCAATAAATTCTGATACTGTGGAAAGACATAATGTGTTCTTTATGTTTCAAGAATAGCATACTCATGATATCTTCAATCCCAGTTCTCTTCAATTATGTGAAATTACTCATCCAGGTGTAGAGCTTTATGGGTGTGTATTAGTGTCTTTTCTGTCATTGTGATAAAACACCGTATATAAAGGAAGTCATAAAAGATTTTAATTTAGCTTATGGTTTCAGAGGGTTATTGGATAACCATGAAAGTGGCAACACAAGTGTCACAAATTCCTTTCAAATGTTGTGATGTATTATCCACCCTGGCTTGGATATCATTCAATAGTCAATACTATATTTTAAACTCTTGGTTCTCATGTATCAAACCCCCTGAGTACAAGTTAAAGCATAGACAATAGACCCCAGTGTGTCCTATTTTGTCAACAGATGTTAAGAATGATAATGTTAAAATGCTTAATAGAGAGAATACAACAAACATTACATCCTTCATATGTATCCAAAACAGCATTGTCATGTGTCTGGTAGAGATGCAATGAGATAGGATATTCAGCAATCTGTATATCACAGGATAGCTTGATTGCTGTGGATATCTATATATGATTGGTTGTCTCATGCTTCTTCATGGTCCCATTAGTTACCATTTGGCACTTTATCTTGAAGTATGCCATCAAAGGGGGTTATCTAGAGATGTTAAATAATGTAACAGCACTGAGATTTATTTTATTTTCAATAAAAGAAAATTTTTTATTGAAAAAAAACAACAAAACAAACAAACAAACAAAAACCAAGAAGGCAGTTCATTTAGCCACTATTAGAGAACAATAGAATTCTGAAATTGACTATTCATTTTTATTAATAAATTCTGTATTTTTCTTGCATTTACCAACATTTTTTATAATATTGGTGGTCTAATTAGTTGTGGTAAGCTTCCTCAATTTCCATTTGTTTGAGAACACTTTTATCTTACAATCACTTTTAAAGGACATGTTTGCTGGGTATAATATTCTAGTACAAAAACAACAAAAACTAAAGATGAAACCCAAAATGAAGACTTTAAATAAAACCAAAACCAAAAAGAAGAGCTTTTACTTTATGGTACACTGAAAATAAAAAATGTTAAGAGGCAACTAATCAAATTCATAAGATCATAAAACACTAAAATGAATAGCTGCACCCCAGCAGAGTAAATAGATGACTTACTTGAAAAGTGTAGTGAAAATTAAAAGAGCGAATCAAAAGGAAATCAGATGTAAGAGCAATGCTAAAGGAGATCGAATCAGTAATTAAATAACTATCAATTCCAGGCTCTCAGGGCTTCATGACTAAATTCCACCAAATAGTCAAGGAATTGATATTAGTTTTCCTCTTCCAAAGAAATTAAGCAGAAGGAATGAATTTTAAAGAAATTTCTTATTTTAAGAGGTAAGCGGAACACTGATACTAAAGAAAATCAACTACTACAAAACAAACAGACAAAGACAACTACTGTAGGACTACATCTCTGAAGAACATATTTAGAAACAGCTTAATGAAAATAGTCTCAAACCAAGTTCAACAGTAGATTAAACTAGTTTCATCCTGAAATCCAAGAATGGTTTACCATTCTATCTATAAGTGTAATATACCATAGAAAAAAAAACACATGGTGATCTTAATATATACTGAAAAGCAAAGACATAAATGAAGCATTTGTTCATGATTTAAAAAAAACTGTACAAAATAATAAATAATGTTACAGAGAAATCAGTAGAATCATCAAAATATTAATTAAAATTCCAGTATCAGTTTTTCAAAGTAATAAGGTTTCACACAGTGAAAGAAATGTAAAGAAACCCACATATTGTGAAAAACATTTAGGTTTGCATTTAAGTGGGAGTTACATCCAAAATACAAAAGATACTAGCATAACTCTATAGCAAGTAAACGACGTCACTATACACTATCTAAACAAATACTCTCCCCAAACACACACACACACACACACACACACACACACACACACACACACACA
>NW_021621323.1:9558623-9607013 GCF_004785775.1 Grammomys surdaster | reverse complement strand
ACACACACACACACACACACACACACACACACACACACACACACACAGTTACTACTATTGAAGCTAACAGAGCAAAGCATTAGTGGCTGTTCATTGTTATTTTTCTCTGTTTTGCATGATTTAATGCTCCAAAAGTAAACATTTTCAAATAGTTTCTCTGTCTAAGATGAAAATATATGTTTCATACCTCAAAGCATGAGATAATATAAGCTCACAACATAATTAAAATTTTTGGTTCATAATTTTCTCCTACACAGAAATTTAAATTTGGTCAATTTTTATTGCCTTGGCTAATGGAGGAATCAGAAAAACAGAGCCTTTAAGAAGTTTTGAGCTTTAAACACTGTATGGAAAGAATCCAAAGGATGTAAATTACTTTAACCAGATTCGTCTGAAATATTTAGTTGCATAAAGTGCACACTTGCCACAGCCACCCTGTCACTCCACAGGCTTTTGTTTAAGGTCTCTTGTGAGGAAACATAAACTTCATAGAACATAAGACAACCAAAAGGGAACAAAATACATCAATAATAACAATTTTCAACTACCAACTGTCAACTATTGAAATATATCAAAGTAGGTGGAGATAAAATAAAACTAAATATTAATATCTCTTTTCAAAAGATTTTAACTTCTTTCTATTTTTTGGTCATCTAGTCTTCATTTCTCTATTCAGATAGGACCATAGTTCTCTTTCACAACTCAGTTTTCTCCTTTGGACACAGGAGGCTTGTTACTCTCTTTAGGATGCTACCCTGAATTGATGGCTTGGTTCCTTGCTTGAATGTCTCTTTTGAGACTCCCATAATCCCTTGATTCCACAACCAGGCTTTGTTCTTTCCTATGAAATCTCCTATTTCTTCTATCACTGCTTTACATTTTAAAAAAACATTGTCCACTGCTTATATAGCATAAAACTAATCTTATTTTCTTACAAAATCCCCAACTAACAAAAGTATTGGTATAAAAATGAGAATTGATAGCAGATAGCTAGAAAAATAATAAAATGTTAGAAATTTTAATGTTGAGGTGAAATGAATAAGAAATTATGTCCTATTTGTGTGTTTGTGGATGTATGTGTCTAGGATTCCAGGATAGAAACTAGAAATCCCTATGACAGAAAAACCAATTAAGAATTTCAGTTATGAAAAATTTTGAAGATGGGTGGGTAGCCCCATCTCTCCACTGGAGACCCTGTCTATCTACTGGAGGTGATCTCTTCAGGAGCCATCTCCCCATTGTTGGGCATTTCAGCTAAATTGAGTCCTGGGAGCCTCTCACTTCTAAGGTTCTTGGACTTTCCCTACCCCCAACACCATGCGGGTGCATATTTCCATTCATTCTCCTGGCCCTTTGGGCTTCTCTCCTGTCTCCTCTCCTACCATACCTGATCCTGTACCCCTTCTCCCTTCCCTCTCCCCTCTCCCATCCAGGTCCTTCTCTCACTCTGCCTTCAGTGATTATTTTCTTCTCCCTTCTAAGTAGGATTGAAGCATCCTCACTTGACTCTTCCTTCTTGTTAGACTTCTTATAATCTGTGGGTTGTATCATAGGTATTCTGCACTTTTTGGCTAATAGTCACTTATCAGCAAGTACATATCATGCATAACCTTTTGGACAGTCAGGATGATATATTTTCTATTTCCATCCATTTGCCTGCAAAATTCATGATGTCCTTGTTTTTAATAGCTAAGTAGTGTTCCATTGTGTAAATGAACCACATTTTCTGTATCTATTCTTCAGTTAAGGGACATCCGGGTTGCTTCCAGCTTCTGACCATTATAAATAATGTTACTATGAACATAGTGGAGCATATGTCCGTGTAGTATGGTGGAGCATCTTTTGAGCGTATGCCCAGGAACAGTGTACCTGGGTCTTCAGGTAGAATTATTTCCAATTTTTTTTTGAGGAATTGCCAGATTGATTTCCAGAGAGGTTATTCCAGTTTGCAATCCCACCAGCAATGGAAGAATGTTTCTCTTTCTCCACATCCTCATCAGAACGTGCTTTACTTGAGGTCTTTTTTTTTTTTTATCTTAGCCATTCTGATTTGTGTGAGGTAGAATCTTAGGATCATTTTGATTTGTATTTCCCTGATGACCAAGGATTTTGAACATTTCTTTTAAGTGTTTCTTGACCTAGAATTGTTCTTATTTAAAGGAAATTCCAGGGTGAAAATGGAGCAGAAACTGAAGAAGCAGTAACCTGCCCAACTTGGGATCCATCCCATATGCAGGAATCAAATCTTGACACCCTAACTGATGCCACATTGTGCTCACAGACAGGAGTCTAGCATGACTGTTTTCTGAGATGCTGTACCAGTACCTGACGGAGACAGATGCAGATGCATACTGTCAATCATTAGACTGATGTCTGGGACTCCTATGGAAGAGTTGGGGGAAGGAATGAAGGAGCTGAAGGGGAAGGGAACCCCATAGGAAGAACAACAGTATCAACTAATCTGGAACCCCTCAGAGCTCACAGAGACTAAATCACCAACCATAGAGCGTACATGGGTTGGTCAGTGACCCCTGGAACATATGTAGCAGAAGACTGCCTTGTCTGGCCTCAGTGATAGACAATGTACCTAATCCTGTAGAGACTTGATGCCCCAGGGAAGGGGATGTTGTGGGGGGGGGGGTGAAGTGGAGTTGGGTGGGTGCGTGAGGGGTGTAGGTGGGTGGAATAGCACCCTCTCAGAGGCAAAGGAGAGGGGGAAGGGGGAAGAGCTCTTGGTGGAGGGACCTGGAAGGGGGACAACATTTCAAATGTAAATAAATAAAATAATCTAATAAATTAAAAAAACATTCAACAAAAGAATTCACTTATCATCTAAGACAATAGCCTCCTGGGAGCTATGTTCAGAAAGACAAAGTGACTGGAATTATAAAATATGTGAAGACTGTGAAGACTTACAGTACCTTGTATTAGGGTGGCCGATTTCCTTGACATGGCAAAATAATGACAAGCTAAAGGCTCCAAATTACCACTTTAAAGAATGAACTAATGCTCACAAAGAGACAGAATTAAAATGATACTGTAATTTAGCAATGCACAACCTAACTGGTTTTTTGTTTGTTGCCATAAGACAATGATCACAAAGAAAAGAAGTTTGGTTACTTAAGAAAGGAAATAAAGAAGGAATGAGTGAGTCACTAAGCTTTGCCTTGTAAAGTACTCTGATGGCTGCCAGTGCCTCGGGAAGAAGTTCTTTTCATTTTTTAGAAGTTGCCCTTCTTTTTTGGCTTAAAATAAGTGGCTATTTCCGTGCCTGTGGAAGCTCTCTTTTAAGAGTTAGTTAATAGTTTCTCTCATGCCTTAGTCCCTTGTTATTATACCACTAACGAGAACCAGATTCTAGAATGCCCTAGAGTGCCCTGTGCAAGAGGGCACTCTAACTCATACAAAGAAGACTAATAAACCAGAAGAATGACAAGAATTTGCTGATCTGCTGCTGAAACTGTTATTTTGTACTTTGAGAGTATATGATCAAGGAAGGCAAAGAGAAATTAGATTCTCCTGAATATGTCTGTGTGCTTAACAGAAGTATAATACATATAATGTGCTATTTGAAATGTATGTTCTTAATGCCTTCACTACTATTTGCATTTCTCAAAGGAATTTGAAATACCTTTAATCTTGTGGCATAGAAAATAGAATGTAAAGATGTTGAGAAACAGGAAAAAATGAGTTTTCTTCCATAGTTCATTTATATTCATTTCTTAGCTTTTAAATTCCATTTCTAGAATTCAAATAAAACATTGTTTAGCATCTATAGAGGTGCAGTAATGAACTAGTTGTATCTTGGTAAAGTTATTTCTAGGTATTTTACATTTTTTATAGACATTGTAAATTGTTTTATTTTTATTTCATTATCAGCTACACTGTTCTTGATAGACAACTATAAACCCTTCTAATAAACCTAAATAGAAATTCTACTTATAGATGCATGAAATTTTGTATACAAAAGACATGCACAGAATATTCATTTCTAGTATTAAACATAATTATAACAAGATAAGAGTAAGAAATGTTCTAAACCATTATTTAAAATGTAGAAAAAAATTTAAGATATGTATACAGTTAAGTAATACAGACTAGTTAAAAGTTAGAGGGTTTGGGAGGTAGATAAAAATGACCTCTGCTTTGGCTTCTCTGGGTCATCTGCCTAGGGTCTGCTCTTCTGATAATTCCAGCCTTTCTTTCTCCTTCATGTTTCATCCAGGTACCAGTCAAGAACATCATCCTTACATCTAAATGTAACTCCCAATGTACTTCCAAGGTCAGCAGATAGGCTCATGCAGGGATGCTTCAAATGCCATAGTCAGTGGTCTTACTCGGCTATAAGAAGCCAGATAAGTCAACACCACAGGTCCCTGTATAGTAGTGAAGTTTACATTCCAGAAGAGAACATGATATATTTGTACTTGTCTCATTGCTGTGACCAAATCAGAAGAAAGAAAGAAAGAAAGAAAGAAAGAAAGAAAGAAAGAAAGAAAGAAAGAAAGAATTTGTTTAGATTTACAGTTACAGAACATGTAGCCCATGAAGGCAAGAAAGTCCTGGTAGCAAGAATAGGAGGTAGCTGGTCACATGATATTCACAGAGCAGAAGCAGAGAGTGATGGGTGGTTGTACTCAGCATGCTATCTCCTATTTCTTGAGTTTGAGGACCCATCCATGGAATCAGAGCCCCAGTGAAAAGGATTTTCATGAAACCACACATTGTTTAGACTTAGTGGCTCTCTGAAGCTGTGATTAAAGATTCCATGACCCCACCCCAATCCTGTGTCCTTTGTGATTATAAATTAAATGCCATGTAGAAAGTACTATGGGCTTAGATTTTTCTTTTTTCTTTATTCGATATTTTATTTATTTACATTTCAGATGTTATTCCTTTTCCCCATTTCCTCCCACCCTCATTAATCCCCTATCCCATCCCTCCTCCTCCTTTTTTGCTTTTATACCGTTTAAATTACATGGAAGTATTAAGGGCAGTTCTAGGTTGGGGAACTAGCAATACAATAGATGCAAATAGTCAAGGAACAAGCAAGACAAGAAACCCAGATAGTCAAAGAACACGCAGGACAATAAACATAGTCCCGTGATCACTCCTGTGATCACGATTATTGATTGCTACTTTAATTAGGGTTCTAAAATGCTTCAGCCTCTCTTCCAGGCCACTGACCAGAGGTAGTAGAGAAAAAAGGTCAAAAGAAAAAGAGGTTGTGAACCTGTTTAGAGGTAGTTCTTTGGGACAATTCCAATCTTTGTTGTCAGGAGTCTAGTCCAATAGAAAACACCAAACATGAATCAGTAGCAGTGTCTGGATCCAGCAGAAACTTCAAGGCTCCACTGAATTGGCAGGAGTCCGCAGAAGCAGCAAGAATCAGTTGCAATATCCAGAGGAGTTCTTTGGTGTGTTTCTATAAAGTGAAGACCAGCAAAGACCAGCAGATCATTACATGGCTAATTAAGATCTGAGAAGTGTTGCAAGGCCTAGCAATGCAAGACTATCTTCTCATTCTCTGTGAGGTTATATTTATATTATTTCTAAACATCAGGCACCCTCTCAAGCACCAGCTCCAGTGAAACACCATATGCCTTCTCACATGTCTGCTTCAGCAAAACAGCCTCTCACAAAACAGCTTTTAGGAAAACATCATGTAACACAACTGAGTTTCAAAAATCCAGAAATTCAATCAATTAGAGAACCGAACCTTCAGTATTCACCTGTAGATTCCTAATCAAAGCATCAAAACCACCCCTACATCCTGCTTCAAATTTTCTCTGTTAGTCTGAGATGGAACCCGGGCCTCTTGATCAGACTTCCCTTTGCCTTTGTGCACTTATCCTGCTGAACTTTTTTTCCCATAAACTAGTTCCAAAAACCTACAAAACACATGATCAAGTTTAACAGAGCAACAAAACCTACTCACAGTGCAAATTTTACATATTAGCGGTTCACAATGTTGTTGTGGCCAAAATAACCCCTGATCCCAGAAAAAAAAAAATAAAGAATGGAGGATTTGTTTTATCTTCCATTTCCAGGGGATGCCATCCATTAGAGCAGAGATGATAGGCTGTCGAGAGCAGGAGGAGGAGCTTCCATTTTCAGAAAATGCCATCCATTAGAGCAGAGATGATAGGCTGTCAGGAGCAGGAGGAGGCTAAGGATACCACACAGCTGGGAAGGAGAGAGTGATACATGCTTGCACTTATCTCATTTTTTTTTAACTAAACCTGAGACTCCAGTCCATGGGATAGTACCTTCCACAGAGACATGCCCACAGACTTTTTTTCACAGTTATTCTAAATTCCACAAAGCTATTAATTAGGATTAACCATTGTATACAAGAAAATTTTGCATATTATAATATAAAAATTACATCTATGATCATTGAAACTACAAGTATCACATATTAAATTTTCATATGACCTAGAGTATATGCCGCCTACCCCTGTCAACTCCTTAGTAACCACTCATTTTTGTAAATAGCTACTATACATCAGACATTGTCTTAGGGGTAGGATCTAACGTCACTCAAAATTCTTGTCACTATCGAGCTGAGTCTAGTTGTAGCAATAGACATTTCACATAGTTGTAAGCTGTTGTGTGAATACATGTGACCTTGGTTTAGTATGGGATACAATGTAGTTGCTGTGTAGAGTTCATTGCTGTAGTTGGACTTAATGATACCATCCATAAATGGATGTCAGCTCTGAGATGCCTGTCTTCATGCTGGTTATTCTTCATTTTTAACTTGGAACAGGAGACTTCTCGATAGAATAATTATTATCTGGAGCAGTTGAGACTCTCGATTTTGAAAATAAAACTCTAAAGCTTGCCATTACATCCTAGCATCTCCCTGACTTGTACAAAATCTCAGCTCCATGAAGTCAAAAGTCAAGTGTTCTTTTCCTATTAATTCCTTTACAAGCTATCAAAAATTCTCTCTACCCCTCCCCTCACTAACTCTTTGGATTCACTGTGGTTAAAGCACTCTGGCCATCACTCCATGTTTATATTTCCCATCCCAACCAATATAAAACTCTAGTTTGGAGACTTAGTTTCAAGTGCATGAACTGAGTAGACCTGATTTGACCCTGAAATCTTGAGATTGAAAACATGCTGCCATTTCTTAATCTTTCAGTCCGTTCTGATCAAACATGTCTCACCTGTAACAATATTCACACACTACCTATCCCAGAAATAAGCAAGGCTTGGTGTTGAATATAGAAATGACAGAGGGAATAGACAGGGATCTTAGGGTCCTGGTTTTGTTTGCTGTTTCTGAAAGCTGACCCATCACTAGTGTCATTTTGATTGAATAATGGAAATGGCTAATAAAATTCCAGGAAGCTCTCATTATAAAGTCAGTTTCACAGTGGAAAGAATAATTAACCAATTAGAACATGAGAGAGAGAGAGGGGGGGGAGAGAGAGAGAGAGAGAGAGAGAGAGAGAGAGAGAGAATAAGAAAGCTACTAAAGACCACTAGTCCACTAGTGAGCTCACTAATACCTAAGAATATTTGAAAAAAAAACCTTATCATATCTGAGATATAATGATGTTTTTTAACTTGTTTTAAACAAGATCTGACTATATAGCCTTGGGTGGCCTTGAACTCACAGAGATCGGCTTGCCTCAGTCTCTGAGTGCTGGGATTAAAGGCAGGAATGACCATTCCTGGCCCTAAGCTTATTTTGGGTTAATGAAGGACAATATACAAACACAATAATCATGTTCTGAATCTGGAAGATTTCAAAAAATTAGAAAACCCTGAAGGTTTTTTTTCTATTTTCAAGTAGATATTTAGTTTGTCCTTTGCTTATATTCCATGAAAATATAATAGATATGTTTTTCCAACAGAACATTTTGTAAGAGATGAATTTATCCTTCTTTTTCAATATAAAAACAGTTAGGCAAAACAAAAAACATAGACTGTAAGAGCTATAGATTTAGAAAATGTTACATAAAGTCGTCAGGTTTTATAATTGAAAAAAAATGAACTAACCAAAAATGTCAAGCTTGCTTGCTATCTAATATTTTCAGCATAGACTTTTTGTACAAAGAATAATTTTTGATGATACAGAGAGAAACCAGTCTTGATAATGAACATGTTAATATACTTATGATTGTTGAAATTGTCACATAATGAAAATAAAACAATCGATTGGGATGAGCCACACATAAACTTCTATTTTATAAGTGAAAAGCGAACAGCAAAGCAGGCTGGCGCTATTACCCAATGCTCTGGACCTTCATGAGGATGGACAGGCTTTGCTGTCACTATGCATTCTGGAGCCATGCTAAAGGCACCAGATAGGTGTAGTGGAATCTTGTGCTTCAGTTCTGGAGCTGTTTCTTCACTTAGTCTCTAATTATGTCCACCCTTCCTATTTCTTCTGTTCTTTTCACCTTTCTTTCATCTTAATGGCCAATTCTTTACACTGTTCATCTAGTATCTTTCCTTCTTATTTAATTTATGTTCCTTTTTGCTTTGAATTTTTAGCAACTCTTCATGTTTTATCCTTGATCTTTTCTAACCCTCACCAGGACTATTAATAGAATTAAAATATTTAGTTAGCTAATCATACTTATAATTTTCCCCAAAAGTTTCATTCTCTAACATTTATTTCTTCTATGTCATTTCTTCTCTTTGGTGGAGGTCATATTGCTAGGTTGTCATCCTTTTGCATTTCATATGAATTTTAAGATTTTTTCCTCATCTCTATGAAGAATACCATTGGAATTTTGATAAAAAAATTTTCATATGTATAGGTCATTCTGTGCAGGAGAATATTTAAATAATTTAATTCCTCCCATTCACAAGCACAGATAACTTTCCAAGGTGCTGTATCTTTTGTGATTTCTTTCATCAATATTGTATAGCCTTCATTGGATAAATATTTTGTCCCCTTAGGCAGGTTTATTCCCCTACTTTATGATACTGATGTGAAAAATTACATTTGGTATGCTTTGTGCTCACTAGCAGAGTCGTAATTGTTTTATACGTTTGTCTCTTAAATCCTGTAGGAAATGAAGAGTGTAGGTATAAGCCAAATTTTAAATTATACTATTTTCATATCATCTATCCATGCTTTTATATCATCCCATTAACTTCTATTCTGAAAACACTCTGCTGAAAAACTCACTGACAGTTTTACTGGGAATTCCTCAAATAGGATAAGTACCTTTTATTTTGCTGAGTTTTGACTCCTGACAGCTCAGTGTGTCTCAGTGTGTCTTGCTTTGGATTTAAACTACTTCCAGTTAGTTGAGCTTTCTACAGTGAATATCAACTTTGGGGAAGTTTTAATCTATTACTTACTTTTTAAAAATACTCTTTCCCGGGAATTGCCATCCTACAGTCAAAATTCTGACTCATAATTGCTCCTGTCTGAAAAAACTACAGGGATGGAAAGGGAGAAAAGCCTGAGGAAAAGAAGGTTTGGCAATAGGCCCAAAGTGGGATCCAGCTCAAGGGGAGGTCACAAGGCCTGACACTATTACTGAGGGTATGGAGTGCCCACAAAAGGCGACCTATCATGACTGTCCTCCAAAAGACCCAACAAGCAGCTGAAAGAGTCAGAGGCAGATATTTGCTCCCAACCAATAGAAAGAAGCTGCTGACCCCTGTTGTTGAAATAGGGAAAAGTTAGAAGAATCTGAGGAAGGAGGGTTGACCCTGTAGAGGACCAGCAGTCTCAATTAACCTGGACCCCTGAGATCTCTCAAACATTGGACCACCAACTAGGCAGCATACATCAGCTGATATGAAGCCCCCAACACATATACAGCAGAGGACTGCTGGGTCTGGGTTTAGTCACAGATGATGCACCTAACCCTCAAGAGACTGGAGGTCCCAGGGAGTATAGAGCTCTGGTGGAGTGGGGATAGGGGAGACAGGGGGTGGGGAAGAGACATAGGATGTGTAACAGTCAGAGGGTGGACAGGGAGGGGATTAAAATTTGGAGTTTAAAATAAATAAATAAATAAATAAATAAATAAATTCTTCATATGTGTTTCTTGCTCTTTCTTCTTCTTCAGAGTTTTGATTGTTCACTTGACACAGTTGAGTAAGTTCCTTGACTTCTTTTGTTTGCTTGTTTGTTGCCTTTTACTTTTCAAGATTGGTTGTTTAAAATTATCTTACTCCAAGTTCCTTGATCTTCATGCTGAATCTTGGACCTGCTCTTGGAATTCTTAAATCAGTTAAGTTGCTGAGCTGCTCTGATAAGATACCCACTAATTTTGTTTCAGAAACATGACATATACTGCAGCCTTCTTTCTTAGCAACTGATCTTTCTGTTTCTGTACTCAGAATGCAGAATTCATATGCTGTAGATGCCCTGAACTTCATTCCTCAAATATTTATCTCTCTCCAGTGCCAGCCATGCAGTGGGCATTCCGGTCTCAATGGCTAGTCCCTCCTTCTCTGTTACTTCTCTTTCATTTCCCACAATGTCAATGAGTCCCCTCTATGGAATTAATGTATTTTCTTCTGAGTCAGCAAGATATTGTATATTCTTCATCCCTCAAAGAATTAGTCCTCTATATGCAATCTGTTCCTATACAATTATCTCTTGATTACCTGTAATTTATATACTATGCCATCTCTGTCTTCTTTTAACATTACCAAATGCTTCCTTGCCAATAAGTAACCCTGAAGGATACAAATGATTCACAAATGGAGGCCACATTTACCAAGCATGACATCAAACTTTTCTCCCCATTCACAAATATTTTTAAAATGTTTTAGTTAACAAATAACTAAAAACAATGCTCTCCAACAACTTGCAGTGCTAGGCATTGAGGACCTCACTCCTGCTGTCTTCCACTCATGTGAAGGCTGTTAATGTTTTCCTCTTGAAGCTTTTAGAAAGGATATCTTCTTTACTAATGTATGTTAGCAGAGAACTCAGAGAGGTTCATCTTCATAATCCCTCACATACGATCTTTCTTAAAAGCCTTAGAAACACCTATAAAATACTTCAAAAACATGGGCCTTTGTTTCCATTTTCTCTCCTGTCATCTTAATGAAGGCTTGATTACCTTTCCAAAGAATAGTATAAAACTTCTATTTATTTTATTCCTTACTTAGTGAGTTTCTGTCTCAACAAACTTTGATATTTGGATTATTTTATTGCACATTTGTTTGGTTATAGTGTGTGCTTCAAAAGGAAAACAATGTTGTTAGCTCTTTAATATTTAAGAAAGACACTTGAGGTTCTGTAACCTGTTCATTCATCTTCCAAAATGAATATAGTTGTCCTTCTTTATCTGTAGGTCATGCATCCATGGACTCAACCAACCACAAATATGGAAGATTTGAAAGAGATGCATCTTCACTGCACCTGTATTAGGTATTATGAATAATCTGGACATTATAGTATATGAGAAGATGAATATATGTTTAATTCAAATATAGTGTCATTTTATATAAGAAACATAAAGATCTGTGTGTTTCCATATCTGCTGAGTGTCCTGAAACCAACCAGCAACAGACAATAAGGAAGGTTTCATATAGTTGAAGTTTCATTATTTATAACAGTGTATTTTACTCACTTAAAAACTTAGACTTTTGGTAGTCAGTGATTCCCTTTTTATTTTTATTTTTATTCTTTCCTTTTGATTAACTTTAAAAGTAACTTCTTGCCTTTAATCTTGCATGTGAGAGATAGAGGCAGTGGATCTCAGAGCTCAACGATGGCCTCATTAACAGAGTGAGTTCTAGTCTGAGACAGACAGGGCTACATAGAAAAACCCCATCTCAAAAAACCAAAACAAAACAAAAAAAGTAATGTCTTTCCATTCTACCTTTAAATCAAATCCATTTACTTCATTAAAACTTCCTCCTCTTTCATGGTTTCCTTTAGTGACATGGAGAAATCATAGTTTATTATTACTGATGTTCATAGTGTCTTAACTCTATCATTCTTCAAATTTAATGTATTTAACATTATTTAAATTCTTACTAGCAGTTTACTTCTATAGTTTTTGTGAAATAATTTTTCTAACTAGAATATGAAAGGTTTGGGATGAGAATTGTATATATCCAACTGTCCATCTATTAGTGTACTCCTTGATAGACACACTGTCTCTGCCCCACTATGACATTGTTGTAATACAGTTATAGAAGTTACAGTTAAAAGTCAAAGTTGAATAACTATATGCATACTTCTATCAAAAGACTAAAAGCAAGCCTAAAAGTATGTGTGTGTGTATATATATGTATGAAATTATATATAATATATTTTAAAATTTTTTAAATAATTTATTTTTCAAAAGATTAAATGTATTAAATGTTATTTTTTGGAAATGTTCAATCATTATGAGTGTGTTGTATACACTAGTGAGATCCCACTGATGTGAACAACTCACACATTTGTTTCATCTTCAGTATTATATGGTTTCATTTTTTTAATTGATTGGAACTGAGTCTAGATAGCATATTAACATCAGAAATGTTTACAAACCATATTATCAATATTGTGTGTAATAAACACTACGTTGGTCTCCTGATCAGGTTTATGTTTTGTTTTGGTTTGGTTTTTTGTTTTTTGGCTTTTTTTTTTTTTGGTTTGGTTGGTTTGTTTAGTTTTTTGTTTTTTGATTTTTGTTTTATGTTTTTGTTTTGTTTTGTTTTGTTTTTTATCAACTCAACACAATCTCAAGTTACTTAGGAAGAGTAGCCTCATTTGAGAAAATGCTTCCATCTGATTGGCCTGTAGGCAAGTTCATGACTCATCTTCTTGATTAACGATCTATATGTGAGGGTCTAGCCCATTATGGGCAGATGGTCCCAGGCAATATTAGAAAGAGAGCTGAAACTGGGTCTGAGAAGCACTCCAAACCCCTTATATTCTAGTTAGAAAAATTATTTCACAAAAGAAAATCTGTAGATGTAAAATGACTCTCATTCTGAGACTGAGATTGGGACGTGTAAATGAAAGTAAACTCTTTCATCCTAAGATGCTCAAGTATGGCCTTTATTGTGGCAATAGAAGGCAAACCACGACACTTGGTTTACAGGAATCTTAAAGGAAACATGAAAAGTGGTAAATTAAATAACAACCTTATAGGCTTAATTAGTGACAGATATAAATGTATAAGGTCCTTCTGATTTCTCAAAATATCCAGGTATTCTAGTTGTTTCTCTGTTAAGTAGCTACATGCCCACTTCCTGAATGGGTGTATACCTGATTTCTTCTTGGATTATAGCCCATTTGTTTAAAGATTTCCTTATCAAAGAAGTTAAAAGGCCATTATTTTAAAAGATCACTGTCTTCAAATCATTAACCTTTCTTCTCTCTTTTTTTATTATGAAAATTTCTTTACAGTGTCTCTCGAAAAGCAATGATTTATACTAGTTTTACTAGAAGGCAGGGGTTGGGATTCAGGACTGGTCAAATCCAATTAACTTGAGAACTTCAGGCATCATATCAACTGAAGCTTTGTGTCTGTGTCATCTCATAGGAATGAAATCCATCGCAACCACAAGCACCATCTGAAATCACTCATTGATGAAATTGCATTGTTTATGCAGTTTGGAGGTATTTGGACTTTATTAAGTATGTATTATGCTACAAATCAGTATATGTACTGCATATTTGATTTGAGATGCTTTTTATAAAAAATGATTTAGGCTGTGAACTTTGAGGTTTGGAAGAAAAGATAACTGACTTGAGGGGAAAGCAAAATATTATATTTGTTACAAATCAAGATAGGATTTCCTGTGAACCCAACAGCCAAGTCGTCCAGAGAAGCAAGAAAGCTCCAGAAGCAGGTAGCTTCAGATCTTCATTCTCTCTCTCCTTCAAAATTAATCTCCCAGTCTCATCCCCAGCTCTGTGTCATACTTTCTACTACTGCTTCTTCTCACTATCTGCCCCTATTCCCTGCAAACTAAGCAGATTTTAGAGGCACATCTGGCTTTTCTCCTTCCTGTGGATTCTATCAGCCCTCTACCTCACTTCTAGTCCATCCCTATCCCTAAGTGTCAGTTCCCAATACCAAGAAACACATTCTATCTTGCATTGGCCACTTCTGATAGGTTCCCAGACAATTCCTTAGCAGGCAACACAGAGCAATTACATCCTCCTAAGAAGCAAAACAGGCAAAAGAATCAAAGGAACAAAACACTACCCAACAATGATAAGATCAGACAACAATACCTAGAATTGTAATCATCCAAAATCCACATGCTTAGATGCCAGCATAAAAACACAGTAACAGTCAGGACAGTATGGTCCAGCAACCTTAGTACAGCAGTTCATGAGAAATGCAAAGTAGCTGAAGCACAAACAGGGATTTAAAAATAGCCTTTATAAATATGACAGTGATCCTTAAAGATGAAATGAATAGATTTCTTAAAGAAATGTATGAAAACACAAACAGTAAAAGGAAATAACCCAAATATAGAAATAAAATCAATAACAAAAACTCGAACTGTAGGAAGTCTGGAAATAAAAATTTAGGAACTCTAACCAGGAACATCAATGGCAAGCCTCCTCAAAGAATACAAAAAGTGCAAGACAAAATCTCAGGCATTGAAGACAAGATAGAAGAAATAGATGCCTCAGTCAAAGAACATATTAAATCTAGAATTCTGCAGGCACTAATTTTTCAGGAAATCTGGGACAGTATGAAAAGAACAAATTTAATAGTAATAGGAGTAGAAGAAGAAAAAGAAACCCAGGTTAAAGGCACAGAAAATATTTTCAACAAAAATAATAGAAGAAAATTTTCCTAACCTATATACGCCTATCCCTAAAAGAAACAAAAACAAAACCAAACAGATTGGACCAGAAAAAAAAAATGCCCTCAGAACATGATAATACACTAAACATACAGAACAAAGAAATAATATTAAAAGCTACAAGAGGAAAAGGCCAAGTAATATGTAAAGATAAACTATTAGAATAACATTTGACTTCTCATTGGAAACTCTGAGAGCCAGAAGGGCCTGGACAGGTGTTCCATAAACTGTCAAAGATCACAAATGCCAATTGAGACTAATAAACACCAAAACTTTCAATACAATAGATGGGGGGAAAGACATTCCATAATAAAACCAAATTTAATCAGTATCTGTCTACATATTCAGCTCTTTAGAAGGCACTAAAAAGGAAAATTTCAGCCTGAAAAGTTTAACCACACCCAAGAAAACGCAAGGAATAAATAACTCCAAACCAGCTAATCAAGAGGGGCAAACATACACACACACACACCATAACAAATAAACAGGCATTCATGAACACTGCTCATTGATAAATCTCAGCATCAATTATTTAAATTTTCCAATTCAAAGACAAATACTAAGAGGATGGATACAAAAATGGGATCCACCCTTCTGCTGAAAACAAGAAACACACCTTAACATCAAGGATAGATATTACCACAGGGTAAAATGATAGAAAAAGATATTTTAAGCAAGTTATCCTAAGAGCACACTGGTGCAGCCACTTACATATCTGAAAAAAAATTGACTTCAAAGCAAAACTAATCATAAAAAATAGTAAATGATAGCACATACTCATAAGAAAAAAAGTTCAACAAAGCGGACATTGCAATTCTTAACATGTATTTTTCAAACACAAGGGTACCTAAGTTCATTAAAAAAAAATAGTACAACTTAGAATATATATTCACTCTCACACACTGATGGTGGGTTACTTCAATACCATGCTCTTACCTATAGGTAAGTCATCCAGAAAAAAACTAAACAGAGAAATGTTGGTAACGGATGACCTAAATCAAACGGACCTATCAGATGTTTACGAAACGTTTCACTCAAACATAAAAGAATATATCTTCTCCTCAGCAGGAACTTTCTCCAAAATTGAGCATATACTCAGATACAAGGCAAGTCTCAACAGATACATGAAAATTGAAGTAACACCCTACATTTAATCTGACCTCTGTGGTTGAAATTGGATATCAACAACAACAGGAACAAAGAAAAAAGAAACAGAAAACAAAAATATCAGACAACTCATGGAAACTGAACAACTCACTACTGAATAAAATTAATCTGTCAAGATGCAAATTGAAAAGGAAATTAAGGACTTCCCAGTATTGAATAAAAATGAATACACAAGATATCCAAACTTGTGGGACACAACAATGGCTGTTCTAAGAGGCAAGTTAATAGCACTAAGTGGCACAAAAAATAATTTAAAAGAAAAGATTTCATGCTAGTTACTTAACAGCACACTAGAAACCTCTAGAAAAAAAAAAGGATAATTCACATCCAAAATGAGTAGACATCAAGAAATAATCAAACTCAGAGCTGAGATCAATAAAATTTTTTTAAAATCAATACAATAAACAATGAAACAAGGAGTTAGTTCTTTAAGAAAAATCAATAAGATTGACAAGTCCTTAGCCAAATTAACTAAAAAGGAGAGAGAAGATCCAGATTGGCAAATTTAGAGTTGAAAGGAAGGAGGAAACAAAAACAGACACAGAGGAAATCCAAAGAATTATAAGGACATACTTTAAAAAACTGTATTAAAACAAATGGGTATTTTTTTCGATACATACAACTTTAAAAATGTATATCAAGCAGCTGAAGAGATGACTCAGCAGTTAAGAGCACAGACCATCTGTAATAGGATTCGATGCTCTCTTCTGGTATGTCTGAAGATGAAGGAAGAGAATGAGTACATACTAAAATGCTGTTGAGGGCAGCCACAGTTGAAATAAAAGCACTGGAGTCAGAGGTTCAAACTACACTGAGATGATATATATCATTATTAATTTTAGGTTGTAGTTGAAGTCAAGTATCATCATCCATTCAGCAGCTATGAATGTGTAAGAAAGTAGAAGGGCATAAAGCATAAGAAAAAATTAGTGCTAAAGAAATGGCATAAGAAAACAAAATCACATGGAGACCATAACAGAGAGAAACATGATAACTGAACCACAAGACCAAGAAGAGTTTACCAAATAAAAGATGGCTGGTAAAGGGTAGATGGTTAAAAGAAGTCAAGTAAGTTGAAAAAACAGCAAAGTGATTTTGGAACTAGAGAACCAGGGAGTTAGTTGGGGGATCATTATCCAGTTCAAACTATTGTCAAGGCAAAGCCAATCTCCGCTTATCTCTCTACCCTGCTCTCACCTTCTTGAGATTTCTAAAAATAAATACTAGATAACATATCAATACTAGAAATGTTTTAATAGGCAAAGCAATCAGAATACCCCTTTCTAGAGCATATCCAGAAAGTGCACGTGTGATGTGTGTGTGTGTGTGTGTGTGTGTGTGTGTGTGTGTGTGTGTGTATTTGTTTTTGTTTTGGATTTTGGTTTTTTTTTGTTTGTTTGTTTTTTGGTTTTTGGTTTTTGGTTTTTTGATAGTGTCACAGTGTGAACAGGGCCAAGAAACTGTTCTCTGTAAGAGCAGATTCCATCAAAAGGAAGCATCCAAAGAAAGTAAGAAAGACAGGCAGAAGCAGAGAATTTAAACAGTGTTGAAAGAAGAAAAGATTGCCACTGGAATTGCTTTGAACTAAAGAAATAAAGAAAATGTTAATGGACCACTGGAATACCCAATGGAGTCAACAAGAAAAAAGAGAGGGCAGTGTCTGTTGTACTGTCTCTTCAAAAAAAAAAAAAAACCAATGCCTTGTTTTTTTGTCTTTTGTAATTTTTTTTATTTTTACTCTGTTGGCTTCAGCCTTGTTTTAGTTAGGGTTATCATTGCTGAGAACAGATACCATAACCAAGACAACTCTTGTAAGAGACAACATTTAACTGGTGATGCCTTACAGGTTCAGTTCATTATCATGACAGGAAGCATGGCTGTGTCCTGGCAGGAATGGTGCTGGAGAAGGAGTTAAGAGTTGTACACCTTGATCCAAAGGCAGCCAGGAGAAGACTGTTGCCCAGGCAGCTAGGAGGAGGTTCTAAAAACCCACCTCCACAGTGACACACTTCCTCCAACAAGGTCACACGTACTCCAATGAGGCCATACCTGCTAACAGTGCCACTTTCTGGGCCAAGCATATTCAAATAACTACACCCCTAATTTTGTTTATCTCTCCCCATCTCCTGTTTTGGGGTATTGATGTTTCTTGCATTTCCAAGATCTTTAGGAATATCACTGCATTAGGAATTTGCGATTCTACTTTGTGCTATAAATAAATGTTCTTATTAGTACTGCCTTCATTTTGTCCCATAGATTTTAATACACTGTATTTTGTTTTTATTTTCATTAAATTTTGGACATTTTAATTTTTCTTATTGATTTTTTCCATTATCCAATTTTTATTCAGTGGTATGTTGTTTAACTTTCATGAGTTTCTATAGTTTCTATTTTTAAAATCCAGATTTTTCCATTGTGGTTAGGTAGAATGCAGAATTTGATTTCAATTTTCCTATATTTACTGACATTTGTTCTGTCTTCTAATATATGATCTAATTTTGAGAAGGATATGTTGGCTGCTATTAAAACTATATATTCTTTATGTTTGTGGGAATATCCTGTAGATGTCTGTTATGGGACCTAGATACCTGGAGTTAGACCATTGATAGTGTATCTTGCTATGAAGTTTTTCTCTCTCCTTTGTTGAGTGGGTGTTTAGATCTCTGTTTACTGGTACCTAAATTTGTCAAGTTGTAGATTTGGGGCTTAGGGCTCAATCTTGGGGTGATCCAATGGTGATCTTTAAATAATTTATCAAAAGTAGTCTGAGTTCAGTTAGGGCTAGGTGAAGTTTCAAAGCCAAGGAGCTGACCTTAGATAGAATTAGAAAAGCTTCACAACCAATCCTCAGGGTTATAGGGTAGGTACAAGAGTAGGCAAAGGGGTGATGCAACTGTGGGTCCCTATCTGGAAAGTGGAAACTAGAAAGCAGGTACAGAACATGCAGTCACTGGACAGGCTACACACGCATTGATGAAACTGACAGTTTGAGTCTGGGTCCCTATCCGAAGACAAAAGGCAGGCCAGGGAGCATGGAGCATGTGGTTCTCCTGTAGGCCTCCAGAGCGGATAGAGGTGGTGGCATTAGTCTGAGATCTCTACCTAGACATTGAGAAGCTGGGGGGCACATGGTATATGATCCACAGGCAGTTTAGAGGGGCTTGGGTTGAGTGTCAGTAAGAGTCTGGAATCTGTACTTAGGGAGAGTACTCACTGGGTGAGTGCATGACTGTGAACTTGGTAACTGAGTTTGAGGTCCCTACCTGTAGAGAAGTGCTGGCAAGTGGACAGCAGACACATTATTCTATGCATACCATAGGTCAAGTAGAATTGGTGATGTAAGCCTAGAGCCCTTCTCTGTAAAGGAAGGACCCATAGGGATGCATGTGACAAGTGGTCCCCATGCTGACTGCAGGGAAGTGTGGAGCTGGTGGTGTGAATCTGGGATCTTACCTATCTCATTTTCTAATATGATTCCTAAAAATGAAAAACATAACTTCCTTTTAAACTTGTTTTAAAAATCAAATACTCCTAATAGTTTACTGTATAAAGATTTAGCCCAACTGCTGCATTGCTGCGGTGGTTTGAATAGGTTTGGCCAACATAGACTCATGTGTTTGAGTGCTTAGCCCACAAGGAATGGCATTATTAGGAGATGTGGCCTTGTTGGAGTAGGTGTGGTTTTGTTGGAGGAAGTGTGACCCTGTGGGGGTGGGCTTTAAGGTTTCCTCTCCTCAAGCTCTGTCCTATGTGGAGTCAGAGTCTCCTCTTGGCTGCCTTCCGACAAAGTTGTGAATCTCTCAGCTCCTGCATGCCTTTATGCTTCTCACCATGATGATAATGGATTGAACCTCTGAAACTATAAGCCAGTCCTAATTAAACGTTTTCCTTTATAAGAGTTCCTTTGGGGGGCTGGAGAGATGGCTCAGCGGTTAAGAGCACTGACTGCTCTGCCAGAGGTCCTGAGTTCAATTCCCAGCAACCACATGGTGGCTCACAACCATCTGTAATGGGGTCTGGTGCACTCTTCTAGTGTGTACCTGAAGGCAGCTGCAATGTACTCATATAAATAAAAAATTAATAAATCTTTAAAAAAAAAAAAAGAGTTCCTTTGGTCACAGTGTTTCTTCACAGCAATAAAATTCCAACTAAGACAACTGCCAATACTCAAAGGTATATATAATACGTCATCTGGCACCTAACACAAAATAACATTTTTCACCAAAGCAGTTGTACTGTATATAGAACAAGAAGTTGCTCTTGAGAAAGACATATATCTCTGCCTAATGTGTTGGAAACCTAATTTAGGACATATTGAAAAATTATTTTCAAGAAGAAGTATCTTTCATAAACATTTCTTGTAGCTTTTGGATGCTGTTTGTTGTAGTTTGGCTACCTATAAAATCTTTATTTTATTTGGAAAAAAATGTCTTAAACCAACGGAAACCTGTACAAATCCAGGCTTAAAAATCTTCTATTCATCTTCTATTTGTGACTTTAATACACTCTCTAATGGCCCCTAAATCTTGATAATTCTATCCCTAAAGGTCATGGAAAGATAAATACCATTTATTAGACATTTATTAATTAATAATAACTATATATTCTCTTTATTATAGATATAGCTTAAAAATTCTACTGCAAGTAAATTCTGAGTAGCATTTATGAAAGTCCAGACATATGGTAAGCATTTAGAACAAATGAGCAATTAGCATTAAGATTAGATTGCATCATTGAGACTATGGGGAGGAACAACTACACTAAGGACATTTTGACAAGCCATATGGAAAGCTAATAGTGTAGGCATTTCCAAAAGGAATTTAAATGGAGTCAGTATATGGGGGGGGGGAATTCTTGATTGGATCTAAGGTCCAAGATATGAGGTAGAAGCCATACCTGACACCTGCTTAAGTGATCACAAACCTGAAACTATATAGGTCACGGGCCTACAGGGAAGCACTATTATACTGCTAAAGGAAAATAGCAATAAAATGACTCCTAATGACGTACTGCCCTACCTATAGATCTGTGCATAACTCAATGCACATCAGAGAAGCTTTTTCTTTAAGTAGTTAATTAACTCAGAGATCCATAACTGGACAGTGTACAGGGAGTGAGAGAATTTGGAGCGCTCATCCTACATAGGTTGCCTTTATCACACCCTTCCGTTAAGGCTCTGGAATGTACACAGAAGGAGGAGCAGAGAGACTGTAAAAAGGCAGAAGTGTTATGTGCCTCCAAGGAAAGTGTCTTCCAGACAAAACAGCATTGATGAACTCACAGAGACTTGGCCAACATGCAAAAGACCAACACAGACTGAAAGCAGACAGAATCTCAACACTGAGGAGAGGCGCAGACATAAATTCTTAGTTCTAACCAAGAAGATAGTTGCAACAATTCCTTCTAGGAAAAGGACAATCAGTTTTCTCAAATGGAATGTCATGGGATGGATCAATCACTCCAGACAAGCCCTCTTGTCCAGTAGTAGTTGTACAACACATGTTTCTTATAAACATTTTTTTTGTTTTATTTTGATATTTTTGTCTTATTGGGCTTTTATTTGTTTTGTTTTGTGGGTCTGTTTTTCAGAGAAAAAGAAAAAGAAACATGAAGTTGACTGAGTACCCAAGATGGAGATAATCTGGAAGGAGTTTGGGAAAGGAAAGAGTATGATCAAAGTGTATTGCATAAAAAAATAATAATAAATAGTTAATTTAAAAAATATATTGCAGCTCCTTGGAAGACTTTATTTTTATTAATTTTTAGTATGTGTATGTGCATTCACATTGAGCCATATCATGGAACAAATTCCTTGAATTTTTTACTAATAATTAAGCAGTTTAAGAAGCAATCAAGTCTTGATTAACCATTACTTTGGAGGATTGAGATGTGTTATTTAATAAGCTCATAACTGTATTTACTATGAGCTAGTCAAGGTTTGAAATCTATATAAATATTCAATCATTGCACCTTCTCAGCAAATCTGTGCAGCACATACAATTCTTATCTTCATCTTATAAATGAAGATAGAACTATTGAGAGAGTAAGCATCTTGCCTAGATCATACATTGAATCCATATCTTTAGATTTTTATTAAATAACATAGTTATTGACTACATGAACATGTTTATGTAAAATTGGAAAAAACATTGTTTGTTTGAATGATAAAATGATTTTTAAAAACAACGAGAAACAGGGACTGGAGGGTAGTTCAGCATTTCTGGAAAACTCTTAGTCTGGCAGTGTCCTTATACACAATTAACAATAAAAACCAGTAGCCACACAGTTAATAACACCAGAATAAGTTCAGAGCCAGGAAATCTTTAGACGAATAAAAAGGATTAATTAACAGTTCTTGTAGGGCTGTAAGTTGGCTGAGAATGTTGGGCAGTTAGCAACAAGCCTGATGTATGTACAGAGTTCAGTTCATGGGAGTAACATGGTGAAAGGAGAAAAACAACTTATTCTGTATACTCCCTTTGTGTCCCGTTTCCCAAAACTGAATTAATAAATATAAAACTAAAATAGCAAGACAGTGATTGAGAATGTTAATAGACATCTTAACAAGAAACATAAAAGAAAGGAAACATTTTGCAACAGAGACAGAGACTGTCAAAACCCTGCACTCAACTGGCTCAGTTTGAACAGTAAATGCTCTATGAATGCCACAGGCATTAAATCTGTTTGGTCCAATTTTTTTTTTTGTTTAAACAACATTTGCCAAGATCCTAAAATGAGCTGGGCAATGACATTTCAAACATGAATGATCAATGTTGCCGGACACCCAAGGCTTGTGTCTAAAAGGAACAGTAAAGAAGTTACACCTGCTGAAATGAAGTGTTAAGAGATATATCCTAATTTATCCTGAAGAGGAAAGTTGGAAGATGTAGTTCCCATCTGGAAAGATAAGCTTGCAAAGGCTTCAAAGGGAAACCATACTTGGCTTGAGTCTTCAAAACTGTATGCTTATTGGCTGGAGTGTAGGGAAATAAAAAGGGCATGCAAAATGCACATGTATATGTTCCTGGGATGCACGGCTATGCCACTTGATAAGAGTCATCACTGACTCCTCCCATGATATGTGGATATGCACTGATCATACTGTCCCTAAAGAGAAAGAAATCTAAATCTATAAACCTATATAAGCATAGCTCTCAAACGACAGTAAACAACACCAGAGCACATGGAGTGGCAAATTCTTTTTAAAGCACTTTCCAGATGAATGGCTAACAAAATGAAAATGACCATGGCTACAGAAAATAAATAGAAATCCTGTCTATTTTCTTCTTTTACTCTGTCAGAATAGCTCAAATAAACAGTATATTGTCTAAACCGCAAACCATTCAGCTTTGTGCTTGTGTCCAAACACTGGAAGTAGACATGCTGCCTTCATCTCTTTGGGTGGCTACTGAGAAATAGTCCATGGAAAAGAAGAGATACAGATGTGGAAATTGAACTGTGACCTTTCATTCATCAGGTTGAAGATGCTAGATTAGCTTCATGGCTTCACCTTTTTCACAAAGAAGAACTGGGTGACAGAGCAGCTGGGGTAATACTGAGAGAGTGTGGAAGAAATGGTTCCCAAGAAAGCAAATTGATGACTAGGTCTGTAGTCAGGCATTTCTCAGCTTCCAACAACAGTTGATTGGGTACAGTGAGGAACGCTTCTCTACAATGTGATCCTCCCCTGTTCATAGGATCTAACCAGTACTTCCATCTCCAAGTCTGTCTTTGGAAATCCAATCATTTGCCAAACACCCTGCATATCAGGCTGCACATGCACGGACGCCCTAGACCTCAAGCATTTTTAATAGGATCTGATGGAGAACAAAGAAGTACATAAGGCATAAAAACTGAAAATGAACATGAGGGATAAACATTTGAAGCACATTTCAGCAAGCTAATCAACTATTGACTAAAAAACAATTTCTCTGAAGGCTCCTTAAAGAGCTTTCAGAGAATGACCCTTGTCAGCATGTTGCAGCTGTCATGGCTCTGTGGGTGTGGATCTAAAGACTGGATTCCAATTGCTCAAAAGAGATTTTGAAAGAGGGATGCCCATGGAACACTAGACTAGGCTCACCATTCCCTATAGAAGTATTACATTTTAACCCAGAAACAATGAGAGTCACACGAGCCATATTAATCAAGTCTTGTCTCCCATCTCTCATTTATCCTATTTAATTTCCCAAGAAGTCTAGATGTTCAGTTATAAAGAATTTAATATGAAATCAACTATTTTCCCCCACCTAGATATGATTAGATATGATTAAACAGTGTGACAGAGAAAGTAAAATTTTAAAACAAAATCTTATTTTATTCCAAAGTTATTCCCTACTATCTTGGCTGCGTTTTCTTTGGCTGTGATAAGATACACTGACAAAAACAACTTGTCTCCCAGATGAGAGTATTGCCCACCATGGTAGGGAAATCCAAGTGTCAGTATCTTGAGGCTGCTGGTCATAGTACATCCACTGACAAGGATCAGAGGATGCTGGTTGATTGTGCTCAACTGGCTTTCTCCTTTCGCACTCATCCCAGGTCCCAGGCCCAGAGCATTATGAGGCCCACTCTTAGAGTTAGTCTTTCCACCTTGACTAATCCAGATAATCCCATTGAAGGTATGTTTGCACATTTGTGTCTTAAGTTATTGTAGGTCCTATCAAGTTGATAATCTTTATTAACCAACACACCTTTGATACTTAAGCAGCTAAACATGTTTAAATCAAATTAAATATTTTGAATTCTCAAGGATCTTTGTTCTACATAACTTCTTAGGGAGGTTGTATAAAATAACTTAAGACTTCCCTAAAAATGCTGTAATAGGAATCTACTTGGAAAATAAGGGTTGTGCTGGATAGTTTTGTGTCAATTTGACAGAAGCTAGAGCCATTTTGGAAGAGGTAATCTCAACTGAGAAAATGTCACCATCAATTGACCCATGGAGAAGTCAATCTGTTGTACATTTTCTTGATTGGTGATTGAGCTGGGAGGACCTAGCTCACTGTGGGTAGTGTCATCGCTGGGCTGTTGATCCTGAGTGCTATAAAAAGGCAGACTGAGGATGCCCCTGGGAGTAAGCCACTAAGATGTTTTCCTCTATGGCCTGTGCATAAGCTTTTGCCTCCAAGTGCCTTCCCCACTTCACTTCCTGCCCTGACTTCCCTCACTGCTGAACTGTGACCTGAGAATTATACACTGAAACTACTCTTCCCCCCCCAACTTCCTTTCGGTTATGTTGTTTTATCACAGACAAAGAAACCCAAATTAAAACAATGGCTAATTGCAGGGGTGGGGGCAGGATTTTGAGAGGGAGAAAATTGAATTTAATTATCCAGGAATGGTTTTCATCGATACATAACTAATGAGCTGTCATTGCACAGCAGATGATGGGCATTCAGTTGTTCAGTAATAAAGGATTTCCAGTTTCCAGAGTCAAAGCCCACAGAAAATGCTTTATATTTCCATAAGAACTACTTAGTGGGCAAGAAAAGACAAGTGGCTGCCAGATTGAGTTAGAATCAAGGATTTCAAAAGATTCATTTGACTTCCAACTGAACATATTCCATCTTTAATTCATTATTGTCTTTGTCTTTCAACAAACTTCATGTGATCAGTGAATAAAGCAGTGATAATTTCTCTTCATTTATTTTACTGTCTAGAAACAGATAATCAACTATATATATAGAGAGATAGAGATATATTATGTTATATATCATGTAGACACATGTGTTAGATGCTAGTTAATGATAAAGAGAATAATAAAGTTGGGGAACATGGAGATGCTGCAGATTTGTGAAGGCTGGAGACAACACTTCGTTGAGAAAGTGGCATGAGAATTAAGATATTCATTAAAGCTGATGAACTCCTTCAGCAAAGTGACTGAATACAAAATTAACTCACAAATGCCTCTCCTTCATACAAATGATAAATGAGCTAAAAAAGGAGTTGGGGAAATTACATCATTCACAATAATATAAAATATTTTGGTATAACTCTAGCCAAACAAGTGAAAGTTCTGTATGATAAGAATTTCAAGTCTCTGAAGAAAGAAATTAAAGAAGAGATTGGAAGATGGAAAGATCTCCCGTGCTCATGGATTAGTAAGGTTAATATAGTGACAATGGCCATCTTATCAAAAGCAATCTACAGATTCAATGCACTTTCCATCAAAATCCCAGCACAATTCATTACAGATCTTGAAAGAACAATCTTCAATTCATATGGAAAAACAAACAAACAAACAATCCAAATAGCTAAAACAATCCTGTGCAATAAAAGAACTTCTGGAGTTATAGCCATACTTATTTACAGGATGTACTACAGAACAATAGTAATAAAAACCCCATGGTATTGGTATAGAAAAAGACAGGTTGACCAATGGAATTGAATTGAAGACCCTGAAATAAACCCGCATACCTAAGGACAGTTGATTTTTGACATAGAAGCCAGAACCATTTAATGAAAAAAAAGAAAGTATCTTTAACAAATGGTCTAACTGGATATCTATATGGAGAAGAATGTAAATAGACCCATATTTATCACCCTGCACAAAATTCAAGTCCAATTGTATCAAAGACCTCAACATAAAACCAGACACACTAAATCTATTAGAAGAGAAAGTGGAGGATAGCCTTGAACACATTGGTACAGGAATCAGCTTCCTGAACAGAACATCAATAGCTCAGTCACTACGATTAATGGTTGACAAACAACACTTCATGAAGCTGAAAGGCTTCTATAAGGCAAATAAGACAAAGTGGCAGCTTACAGATTGGGAAAAGGTCTTGACCAATCCTACATGCAACAGAGGATATAAAGAATTCAAGAAATTAAATACCAAAAAAACAAATAAACCAGTTAAAAGGGGTGTACAGAGCTAAACAGAATTATCAACAGAGAAATCTTAAATGGCTGAGAAGCACTTAAAGAAATGTTCAACATGCTTAGTCAACAGGAAATGCAAATCAAAATGACTCTGAGATTAAACCTTACATCCATCAAAATGGCTAAGATAAAAAGCTAAAGCAACAACATATGTTGTTGGGGATGTGGAGTAAGCAGAGCACTCCTCCATTGATGGCGGGAGTAAAAATTGTACAGCTATCCTGGAAATCAATTTGACAGTTTCTCAGAAAACTGGGAGCAGTTCTATTTCAAGACCCAGCTATACAACTTTTGGGCATGCACCCAAAAGATATTCCATCATACCATAAGAATACTTGCTCAACTATATTCATTGCAGCTTTATTTGTAATAGCCAGAAATTGGAAACCACCCAAATGCCACTCAACTGAAGAATGGATAAAGAAAATGTGGTTCATTTACACAATGGAATACTACCCAACTAGTAAAAACAAGAATATCCTTCAGCCTCTGTTCCATTTTTGACCCTGTATTTCTTTTAGACAGGAGTAATTTTGGATCTAAAGTTTTGTAGGTGGGTTGGTATCCCCATCCCTTTACTGGGCATTCTGTCTGACTGTGGAAGGTAGTCTCCTCAGGTTCCATATCCTCACTGTTGGGCATTTTAATAAGCTCACCCACATTGAATATTAGAACATTCCACATCTCAGGTCTCATGGGCTGGTCTGAGGTCCCAGCACTTATGTAGCAGAGGGCTGACTTGTCTGGTCTCAGTGGGAGAGAATGCACCTAACCCTATACAGACTTGATGCTCCAGGGTGGAGGAGATACCTGGGGGAACACTCTCAGAGGCAAAGGGAAAGGGAGATTGGGGGAAGAACTCTGAGAAGAGGAACTAAGAGAGGAGGCAACCTTTGAAAGGTAGGTAAATAAAATAATTAATTAAAAAACAAAGAAAGCATAGAATTTCCAGGAAATGGATAGAACTACAAAATATCATCCTGAGTGAGATAACACAGACCCAAAAGGGCATACATAGTATATGCTTACTTGTAAGTGGCTATTAGCCATAAAATACAGAATACTCACACTGTAATCCACAGACTCAAAGAAGCCAAATAACAAGGAAGACCCAAGTCAGGATGCTTAAATCTCGTTCAGAAGTAGAAATAAAATAGTTAGAGGTGAGTAGAGGGAATAGACTGGATACAAGGAACAGGGGTGGAGATTTGGTGTAGGGAGGGCTGGGGAGAGATGTCAGAGAGAGTGAACAGAAACTCTGGGAGGGGCATCACTAGAAAGTGCGAAAGACCTGGGATAGACACTCCAGTGAGTCTGTGAGGGTGACTCTAGCTGAGACTCAGCAGTGGGAGATATGGAGACTGAAGTGGCCACCTCTTATATCTAGGCAAGACTCCCAGTGAAGTTGATGACATCAACCCACCCACAAAACCTTTGATCCCAATTTGTCCAGCCTTCAAGAAGTGTAGGGCATAGGTGGAAGATGAGATCCTTGACCTCATGAAGCCTGGACGCCCCAGGGGGTGGGAATTTTGAGGGTGGGAAAGTGGTAGTGGGGGGGGGTAGGTAGGGGTTACATCCACAGAGAAGAAGGAGGAGGGGTAAGGGGATAGGGGGTTCCCGGGTGGGTGGGTGGGGGATGGGGTAAGGGGACAACATATGAAATGTAAATAAAATATCCAATAAAAAAATTAAAATAAATAAATAAATAAATTAATTAAGATATTGACAGAACTGAATATTAAATAAATATATTGACAGAATTGGTTATTAAATGAAAAAAATAAAAAATAAAATAAAATAAAGAAGTGTAAAAACAAAGTTGGAGCAGAGACTGGGGAAATGGCCAGGCAATGACTTGACTGGCCCAAATTGAGTTCCATTCACAGGGCGAGAACCAGTCTATGACACTATTAATGATCCTGTGTTATGCTTACAGACAGAAGCCTAACATAACATAACATAACATAAGGCCAGCAGCTGAGCCTCTCAGATGCAGAGACTCACAGCCAAACATTAGAAGTCTTGTGGAAGAGTTGGGAGAAGGATTAAGGAACCCGGAGGAGTTAGAGACTCCACAAGAAGACTGACTAATATGGACACTTGGGGGCTCCCAGAGACTGAACCACCAATCATACATGGGCTAGATCTAGATATCCCACCCTGGTACATATGCAGCTTGGTCTTCATAGGGGTTCCCCATCAGCTGGAGCAGTGGCTAACTCTTACTCTGTTGCGTGCCCTTCTTGAGGATCCTTCCTGTTCTCCTAACTGGGCTGCCTTATCTAGGCCTGCAGTGGCTTGTGGTGACAGAGTGGGTTGGTACCCAGGGAGGCTTCCCCTTCCCAGAGGAGAAGGGGAAGTGGGTAAGGGGGAGGAATTGTGTGAGGGTGATGAGTGTGAGAGGGGTACTGCAACTGGTATCTAAAACAAATTAATTAATTAATTAATGGAGGAAAAATTAAGATATGAAAGATGTAAGGTATGGAATCTTGATGAAAAATGATGAAATACAGTTCTAGAAAAAGGAACCCAGCACAGGTCAAAGTTTGAAAAGATGAGTATGTGCTTTGCTTTGTGACACCAGGGGGGCATTGTGACTGCTATGAAAGGGAAGAGAGTCTGGACAGGTATCATGAAGTCCACCATCTCCTGGGGCAGCCAGATGATTGAGTGCCTTATCTTAAGAACTTCTCCCTCTACTTTCACTTTGATAGAGATCTATTAAACAGTGTTTTTAGAAAGTGCTAACATAGTGTAGCCTGTGTTGTATAACAATCTTTATTAAAAATAAGCTATGCATCATTATAACACATGACTTATCAGTCAGAGTGAAATGACCCAGACGCAAAAGGACAGGTACCCTTCTTTTCCCTCATGTGTGAATGTTGGCTTAGAATCTTCAGATACATTTGTCCTATTTGAAATAAATACAGAGGTCAGGAAGTTAGTAAGGAGCCATGGCTGGGTAGATTTCAAGAGAGGGAAGATACAATTCAGTGGTATAAAGGGTTAAGGAGGAATAATAGAAAGGAAGGGATAAATGGAGAGAGGAAGGGAACAGGATGGGGGATGGGATGTGAGTTGGAAAACCTAGCTCTAAAGACAATTTGAAAATGTTATATAGAAACTTACTACTGTACAAGATTCTTGATATATATATATATATATATATATATATATATATATATATATGTACATCTATTTAAAATATATAGATGCACACACACACACACACACACATAAAGAGTTCCAATGTTTCAATTGTTATGGTGATTTGACTGTTCTTGCCCAGAGAGTGTCCTTGTTGGAGTAATGTGTGGCATTGTTGGAGGAAATGTGTCACTGTGGGCATGGGCTATTTGTCTGATAGCCAGTTTTCTCCTAGAAGCCTTCACAGGAATATGTAGAACTCTCAGCTCCTCCTGTACCATGTCTGCCTGAATGTTGTCATGCTCCTGCCTTGATGACAATAGACAGAACTTCTCAATCTGTAAGCCAGCCCCAATTACATGTTGTCCTTTGTAAGAGTAACTTTGGTCATGGTGTCTGTTCACAGCAGTAAAACCCTAACTAAATAAGACAATTGTGTTTGCCTGTCCTGGACAACAATGTTCCTACTAGATACAACAGGATAACTAGTTAAAATCCAATACTAGTATGGGTTACCACTTTTGGAATGGTTGGACAATACAATTACAAGGGCTGAGCTCTGTGTTTGTTAGCAAGCAAATCACTGGTTCTTTGAGACAAAAATCATATGTTGATTAAAAAAAAAGATCTAACCTAAAGTTTGGTTTCTACTAGACTCATTAATTTTCCATAGTCATAGTCAAAATCTTCATAAAATGTATAATCCCATTGAGAGTGATGTTATTTAGCTTTTTCCAAACTTCAGATACCCTTAATAGATTTGGCTAAACTGAGAATTAAGTAATACATGCTTACAACAGAGTATAACTGACTAAAATTTTAATATACTAAATAAAGCAGGTGTAACTGTAAGTTTGGAAGCAAGTACCTTGGCTAAACAGAAAAGGCCTTTTGTCTCAATTTGCCTTCACTTACTTGCCTGTTGAACATAAACTTGACTGCTTGGTCTACTTGTGCCCCAGTGTGAATGCCTTTCCCCTAGCAACACAAGAACCAACACTTAGCCACAACTGGTATCAGATGGAACACAGGGGAAGGCATCATTCATAGCACATTTTTTTTTCCTGAGTCTATTGGCAAAATGAGGCACATGGATCTGAACAACAATCACACGGTATTATAAAGCTGGGTCTTGAGGTAGAACTATTCCTAGTTTTCTGAAAAAATACCACATGGATTTCCAAAGTGGTTTTAGTGGAGGAGTGTTCCCCTTGCTCTTCATTCTCCCCAACATGTGCTATCACTTGAATTATTTGATCTTAGCCATTCTGACAGGTACAAGATAGAATCTCAGAGTCATTTTCATTTGCTTTTCCCTAATGACTAAGGACTTTGAACATCTCTTTAAGGGCTACTCAGCCATTAGAGGTTCCTCTGTTGAGAATTCTATTTAGCTCTGTACTCCATTTTTTAATTTGATTATTTGGGTTGTTGGTGTCTCTGTCATATGCTGGGCATATACCCAAAAGATGCCACACTATATCACAGAGACATTTGCTCAACTATGTTCATAACAGCTTTATTCATAACAGCCAGAAACTGGAAACAATCTAGATGCACCTCAACTGAAGAATGGATAAAGAAAATGTGGTACAGCTATATAATGTAATACTATTCAGGAGGGTGGTTGCTGCTCCACCTTCTCAGAGGATCAGAGAAGAAGAGGAAAGGTGAGTGGGGAAGGTATAGTGGGCGAACACCAAAAAAGGGAGCAGCAATCAGGATGTAAAGTAAACAAACAAACAAACATCTCAGTCATATGGTGTTGATAAATTAATGATGACCTGTGAAGTTGAATAAGCAAAAAATTCCAAGGATGCTTCATTCAATGCACAGATCTTTGGGGGTTAAGAGAAGTTATGCCTGAATCCAGCTCTGGTTAACCACTCCCAGCATTGTTAAAACCAAGTGGAGCAATATGTGATTAACTAGCTGTGTGGGAGACTGATAAGAATTTTCACACGTCTGTTCACAATGAGGTGCAAGTTAGAGAGCTGGATTCCCTCCCTCTCTGTGATGCCAAATTGTTTCGAAGCCATCTTGCTTCATTATTAAGAAAGACAGGACACTCCCTTCCTCCAGGGACCAAAACAGTTCCACTTTACCACAGGCCAGGACCTATGTGCCTTAACAAGGAAGCTGAGCCAAATTAACTTCAAATCAGTGCAGCCCCAGGGGCCTCATAAACTTTCCAGGAATCCACCAGATTAGCCAAATGAAACAATACTGTGAAGCTGAAGGGAAGCAAAGAGGGAAAAATTAAAAGCAAACAATGCCTCCAAAGCTTCTGGAAGGGTACAACCTCTCCACACAGCTCCAGAACACCAAAAACTGATCATTCTAAGGCAGCTGTATGTAAATCCCAATGCCAACAGGTATTATTACCAAACTCAGATGTAGAACAACTGGGAAACACATGTAGATGCCCCCGTTGAGTGAGTTTCTTGGTTTTGACAACTACTTACAGGATAGATGTTTGACTCTTGACTCTTCTAAGTTTTCTCTCATCTTTATCAACTTACTCCATACATAGGTCACAAGCTAGAAAGGCGATTTGAAGTGGACATTCTATCAGTCATTTTAGTAAAGAAAACAATCTTCTGAGGTGGAAATTTCTGGTTTCTTTGGGGACTCATTTGTGTCATGTGATTTTTTTTTTTTTTATGGAGGCTGTCTTATGAGAGGATGTTTTGCTGAGAACAGACATACGTCGTTTTTCTGGAAGCCATCCTTTGAAAGAACATCTGATGTTTTGCTGGAGTAAATGCTTAAGAGGGTATGTGATGTTTAGAAAGACTATAGATATAACGCCACAGAGAGTGAGAGAAGTCGCTTGCATTGGTTCACCTTGCAATGCTTTGCTGGTCTGCACTGTTCCTAGCTTATCGTGACTTCGTTGAGAGAAATGCACTAGAGACCTTTTTGCATTCTCAATGCTTTGTGCTGCTTCCAAGAATTCATGCCAATTTGAAAGAGCCTCCATGTTTCCTCTGGATCTAGCCACTGCTACTGATTCATGTTTGGTGATCTAGACCAGACTGATGATATTCTGACAACAAAGATTGGAATCATCCTAAAAGAAAATACTTCTAAACAGGTCCACATCTCCTATTTCCCATTTCCTTTCTTTTTCCCTATCTCTAGTATGTGGGCTAGAATGGAGGTTGAAGCATTAAGAATTTTTATTAAAGTAGATTTTGAAAAATCTAAGCCTACAATTTCCCCTGTCCTAAGGGCCAACAGAAAAACATTCTAAATCACGTACATTCATATTGCAAACACACAGAGAGACGCTACTAATATAGTGGCTTGAAATACAATGATGGAGGTGATTCTATTAAAAAATAATAATTGATATAAGAATTAGAGATCCAGAAGTTGAGCTAAGGATCAAAATATAGTGAATGTTCCATAGGAATCACTGCAGGCCTCTTGTCTTTATTAAAAAATAATAGTTCTCCAATATTAAGTTATTTTTATATGTAGGTGTACAGATATTGAAGTGTAAACTCATATAGTGTATACAAATCTACCCATTTATTAGTTAAATGAGCATGTTTGGATAGAAAAAAAGATAACATAAGTAGCAGAGGTCACTCTATTTGTGTTCCATTCAGTAAATGCGCCAGCATGTGTCTAGCACTAAGTGTCACATCTTTGCATGTGACATGCAGAGATCTTGCCAAAGGGCCAAGTGAGATGGCTCAATAGGTAAAGGCACTTGCTGCCAAACCTGAGCACCTGAAGTCAATATCCAGAGCTCACATGATACTAGGAGACCCAACCCCTGAAAATTGTCCTTGCACTCAAAACATGTGTGCCCCACCCAGACACATAAAAATGTAAATGTAAAGTTAAAATAAAAATTAAATAAGACCTTGCCAAAATAAGCTGAAACTGATTCCAAAACACAGACAACTACCCCATCTGTTTCTCAAATGGAAAATCCTCCATCTAGTTTAATGCTGGAAGGAAATCTATCTCACTGGACACAATAACAGATCACCTTTCTGAATAAATTTGTATTCATAGAATCATGTATGTTGAATAAAACGAAACGTGCATGAAATGAAAAGCTGTAGTTTTGGAACTGGGCATCTCTCTTGACTACTCTTTTATCAGATCTAATGAAAGGATATCTCAGTCCACAACTTTGCCTATGCTTTTCTAAGACTGAAATATCACAGCCATTCAAATAATTAGAATTTTCCAAGGTATAGTAAACATTTTCCTTCTCCTTCAGAGTCATATAAACACCAATGATGTTACTTTTTAGATGAAATTGTGTATGTGTGTATATATGTGTGTGGGGGGGGTATTTATATACGTGTATATGTTTATATGCCATGTATGTGTATATGTATACACACATGATATGTATACACACATGTATATGAACACATCTGACTTGTGAAATGTCAATACATTTTATCATTTCAGAAATGATATCACAGATGAATAAATACCCCCAAAATGACATGAACTATGAATAAAGTAGTTTGTAAGGACTTGGAAGAATTGTTTTGAATTTGAGGAAAGACAACACAATTGCCAGCTTTTAATGGTGAAGGTAAAGTAAAAATAAAGAGCCTTTATATGATCATGATACGTTTTGTAGTATTTAGCCTTTTAAAGGTAATAAAAACATGCATATATATATATATATATATATATATATATATATATATATACATGAATATATGTATATATAATTTATCCACTTCATTCTGCAATATATAAGTGTAATAAGAAGCATAAACTTAGTAAAGTAACACATCTGGTTCATGAACTCATGCCCTTTTACTCCAAGTACAGATTGTTTTCCACTGTGAACACAGCTGCATGCCCCATATACCAATACAGAAAAGTTTGGTGCATCAAGAGCAAATTTTAGCTAAAATTATGGTTGATGACAAAATAAAAGTAGAAGTTAATTCAAAATTCGAGCAGAGTGGGTTAGAAAGAAAATAAAGCCATTCATAGATTGCCTTATTGCTGGCTAGTTTTATGTCAGCTTGACACAGTTAAAGTCATTTGGGAAGAAAGATCCTCAACTAAGAAAATTCCCCTACCAGATTGGCCTGTGGAAAACTTGAAATGCATTTTCTTAAGTAGTTATTGTTGTAGGAAGTACTAGCCGGTGATGTGTGGTACCAACCCTGAGCAGGTAGGTGGTCATGGGGTGTGTAAGAAAGTTGGCTGAACAAGTCAGGCAATAAGCAACATTACCCCCCAGGGCCTCTGCTTCGGTTCCTGCCTTCAGGTTCTGCTCTGACTTCCTCAGTGATAGATTGTGATATAGAACTCCAAAGCTGAAATAAACCATTTCCTTCCAACATTGCTTTTTTTTAATTGATATTTTATCACAGCAATAGAAACCCTAAGACATAGATCAAATGCCTACATGTATTGCCAGAGTTTGATTCCTTAAGTTCAAATGAGAACAGAAATATATGACATTGTGGGAAATGGCAATCATTTTCAATGGTTAATGATATAATTACAAGTAAATATTTCATGAGCCCTAATTCAGGTTAACTTTGTACTATACTTTTGTGCTGGTTTCTTTCAAATTTTAAGTTTTATTTAGAGAAGATTCATACCATGGAGTTAGAAAATAACAGAAAGGCACCCCTACCATAAATCCAACTGTACATTCTATTAGCAAGAAAGTCCCCTACAGTCAACCACTGCCCATACTTCATGAAAGGGAAGGGTTAAATATACTTCATGCATGCCACAAATGGCTTATTAAAATATTACTTTCAACAATGTTTTCATTAAAACATGTCACAAAACATTCTGCAGATCTTCATGTATATTTTAGCCCCTTTTAACATCGAACGGGTAGCTTCCTTCGTATTTTGTATCTTCCTCCCTCCCTTTTTAACATAGCAATATTATTATGCCTATTCCATATAAATACACCATAGTCTGAACAATCTCTAAAAGGTATTTTCTAGTTTGACATGAGCAAAGGCATTCCTCATCTAAGGTACCTAACCCAATTATCATCTGGACAGGAATTTGAAGCAAAATTAAATGATGCGTCTCCTGGACTGATTCCAACCACGACAGGGAGTATGTGAACACGCTTCAAAGTTTGAAAGACGAACATATTCACTGAACACTAAGCAGAATGACAGGATACAAGTGAGAAATTGTCTGTTAAAGCAGCGGAACTGAACTCAAACATTGTCAGTTCTCAATATTTCTAATGGCAGGAATTGATTTCCCCAATCACAGTTGAGTGGCCTTCTTCTATGAATGTCATATAACCCAAGATGCACTCCATCTGCCTTGGAGAAAACCCTCTGGGTTCCCTAGACTTTATAAATACTATTATTGCCATAGGTCTTATTTTTGAATACTTACAGTTATGAGCATATAACCCATTGAAAATTGTTGTCAGAACTATTTCTTTGCTTGTGCTATAATAATGTAATAATAATTATAAGCTTACAATAATGTAGAAGAGGAAAGGGCTAATGTTGCTGTTCAACACTTATATACCTTGTCAATGGACAGTCATATATTTTCTAGTAAAATAAGATAGGATGGCTATTTTTTTGAACTCAGCCTGGCCTTTTATCAGCAGCTGCCCTTTAAAGATCCCTAAATCCTTGATTCAAACCACAGATTCCTCCCTTAGTGAAGCAGAGACATTGCATGCTGTGTTGTTCTTGTAAAGGCCACTATCAGTTTGGCACTTCATCTTGACCTCAGAGCCATTCTGGAAAAAAAAATCTCTGCTGTTTTTCAGCAGATGAGTTAAGTCTATGAAGAACAAGAGCTGTAAACAGTAAACCAGGACTCTACTCAGTCTGGGCTTCCCCATGGCAAAGCAAAAGAGTTGAACGCTATGGATGCAAGTGGTTGCTTTCCGAAGGAAGAAACTCAGTAAAGGATATTGCATCATTTTGTAAAACATATGTGAAGCAGAATATCAAGAAAAACACTCATAGCATTTGTGAAAACAAATATTCAATTTGGCATTCGAAATCAATTTAGGAGAAAAGATAAAAAGAGCGTAGAAAGTGCCAAAATGACATTTCTGACACCATTCTTTCTGTACACCATAAACTGGATCAAATCTAAAATAGAAAAATATGTGAAAAGCATAAATTGGTAACCCAGTGACAGGACATGTAGTCCTCTGAGTGCTATGGAAAGAGATTTAGAAGTGATCTAAATGTGGCCTTAGTTAGCAAAACCAAAACCAAAACAAACAAACAAACAAAAACCCTGTAGCTCTAGGCAGCTAAAGGTGTTCCCCAAAGTTGTACAGCCATTGGAGGGGAGAAACTGAAAAAAGAGGCCTGGGCTTCTCTTGCAGAAGTGACTTGTCACTAATACAAGTGACAACAGAAAGTGATCAGCCACGAAGAGGAAGGGGGTTTTGTACTGTTTAATTTAATCCTTTGTAGTTCAATAAACAGACAGACAGTTTGAGCTCCTCAGAGAGGCTGAGCACACAAGGTCAGCTGTAAAAGAAGTCCTGTCACATGGGAAGGAAAGTGGCTTTGTCTTTCAACATTTTTCACCAGTTGACGTAAATGAACTATGCCAAGGTACTGAAACAGAAAACTGGATGTGAATATAAGAACATACTAGACTAGTTCTGCAATTTTTAGATTCTATAACTAGTCTAAAATTTAATGGTTAGTTTAAAAAACATACCATGCATACCAAAGAGCATGTTCTAGTACAATTAAGAAAAGCTGTTGTCCTGGAAAATTAGTAGCTTATAGTCTCACAGTTCTGAAGGGTAGACATCAGAGATGAATGTCATTGCATGAAAAAACAGGGTGAGTAAAGTTTCCTTTTGGATGCATCTTATCTAATCTAATCTTATCTAATCTATCTATCTATCTATCTATCTATCTATCTATCTATCATCTATCTATCATCCATCATCTATCCATCATCCATCCATCCATCCATCCATCCATCCATCCATCCATCTACCTACCTCTGTGTGTGTGTGTATATGTGTGTGTGTGTGTGTGTGTGTGTGTGTGTGTGTATGTAACATTGCTCAGGAAACTTAATGAGTCATCAAGGGAGCCAGAAGATGGCATAATCCCTAAGATATCATAGGCATAATTAAAATTGTAGCAAAAAAGTAAAAAATTTCCCTTTCTGTAACTCAGCTGACATGAGTGTTTCTTAGCGGTGTGTTCTGAGTGATTCTGCTGAGTGCTAAGAGAGGAGATCTACAAGGTCAGAACTCCAGACATGTTTAAGCAAAAGAAGATCTAGACAAACTGGTGTGGCTGTGCCTAGCAGGAATGTTACTATTCCTGTTTCAAAATACACAATGACCATTCCAGTCTGCACTTGTGCCTGGAACAGTCCTAGGGCATTAGCTCTGCACCCAATCCCCCAAAACCCAGAAGAGGCTGGACTCTCAAAGCTTTAACATGCCCAGGAGTGTGGCAAAATAAACAAACAAAAAAAAAACAGATAATGGAACTGGCGATCGCAATCAAACATTTGAGACTTTTTGGCAGCAATTTAACATAACACATATCACTGGGATTCTTTATAATTTTCAAGGACAAGAGACTGTGGAAGGGGCCCATGGAATTTTAAAATACGGTTTAAGAGTTAGGAGCCATCTTGAGTGTCATGCCAAATACCATTGGAGTTGTGTTGCTTCTAAAATTTACAATGATAGTCATTATAATTAGAAAAAAGTTTAAAGACTCTTGTAGGGCATTTGGCATAATTCTAACATCTGTCTGGATGTTTTAACTTTGCATAGTGAGATTATGAATTTAAATAATGTTGCTCTGCTGAGCTTTGATGCTGCAGATAATGCTTATAAAATTATCCATGGCTTGATATTTCCATTTTGGTCACACCTCAAGAATGGCATATATAGCTTGATCATGCTAGCCCTTTTTGTCCTGGGAATACTTTTATTCCTGCCCATCATGTTAAAGCTTGTCTCTAACAACATCAACATGTTGTCAGCCAAAGTACATGACTTGAAACTGAAAATGGACCCCCAGACAGAGTTATTAATTTAACAGGCTGGCAAGCTGAGGATGGGTAAGATTTTGCACAGAGCCTTACCAACCTAAGACATAAATGCATTGCTTTTGGTAATGCATATTCCATGACGAGAAAGGAAGACATTCTTGTCAAATGACCTAAGACAGGTTCAGTCTTCTTAATGAAATAAAAAGGGTGGGGGGAGGCAGAGAGCATTTGGGGCTGCCTGGCAAGAATCTGACATGGGGCGAGGACAAGGAAATGGGCTGGTTGGCAGAAACATGACATTGGTCAAGGACAAGGAAGTAGGCTTGGAATCTTTTCAGGCAGGAATCTGACATTAGGCTAGAACAAAGAAGTAATCTCAGTCAGGAATCTAAGTATTAGTCTAGAACAAAGAAGTAATTTCAGACAGGGATTTAAATTTTAGGCTAGAATAAGGAAGTAGACTTCAGACATGGAAATGACCTTGGGCTAGGACAGGGAAGTTGGCTCAGATATTTTGGTCATCCTGATAAGCCCTTAGAAACAGTGATCATGGGAGTGTTCACAGAACTTTGTTTATTGTATTGCTTGTTCTTTGACTATTTGTGTTTATTGTCTTGGTTTGTCCTTGACTATTCACATCTATTATATTGCTAATCCCTCAACCCAAAAGTGACCTTAATACTTACATGTAATTAAAATGGTATAAAACCAAAACAGGAGGAGAGGGAAGGGATATGGGGTTCTAGGGAGGGAAAATGCAGAAAGGGGATAGCATCTGAAATGTAAATAAATAAAATATTCAATAAAAAGGAAAAAAAGAAAAAAAGTAAAATTTTCAGTCAAAATTTTATTATTTGTATTTTAACTTTTCAATGCTGAAAGTTTTACTATGTTGTATAACACAAGAAAATTATTGTTGTTTTCTTATATTTTAAGCTTTAAGTTATTTTTTAAAAAATTTAAAATAATGGTTTAAAATAAGATAAATACTTCACAGAAAACCTGCCATATTTTTATGGCTTGTGGTCATTTTGTAATATTTTCCAATGTTAGTTTGCTTCTCATTGTACCTTGGCAAAAAATATTTTGAAAATGAAAGTGTAATTTTTGCTTTAACTGCTAAGCCATCTCTCTATTCCCTACAGGTGTTCCTGTCTAGCATCCAGAAACTGCCTTTTCTTGTCTGATATAGATGGCAATTAGTAGGCATTTCTCTGGAGTCAGAAGGACATCCAGATAGGCCAATCTGAACATTTCAGCTAATAAGATATACCAACAATAAAAAGACTTATTTCTTAAAATTATTATTATTATTATTATTATTATTATTAGATTTATTTATTTTATGTATTTGAGTACACTGTCACTGTCTTCAGACACACCAGAAGAGAGCATCAGATCCCATTGTAGATGGTTGTGAGCCACCATGTGGTTGCTGGGAATTGAACTCAGGACCTCTGGAAGAGCAGTCAGTGCTCTTAACCGCTGAGCCATCTCTCCAGCCCAAGACTTATTTATGTTCTTTTGAAGTTTTTATATGAAGAGGTACAGAAATTTAAATATTTTCCTCATATCCATCTTAAGCATAGAAGACCACATCAGCTAGGAGGAAATGCCTAAGAGTGAAGACCTTGGGGAGGATGACAAAGATGAAAGACAAGGAAAGGGGAGCTTCTTACAGCATCCTGAAATCTAGAACTCACTGCACTCATAGCTAATACAGTGCTTCAAATTTCCAGTTATACAAGAAAATTAATTTGTGCTTTATTTCTTAGTCAAGCTATTTGTCTCACACTCAAGGCTGATAAATAACACAAGGCCCTGACAAAAATCAATGTGAAAATGAAGAAACTAATTAGAACTAATGTTTTGAAAACCTCATAATACCATATGAACTGTTCATGCTCTATATATCATTTACTGTACATCACTTACTGAATTCTACTGTAAATTATTCTTTCTGTGTCATCTGAGTAGTTAGGATAGTGGTGAATGAAGATGAGTGGAATTTTATAAAAGTCTATGTGGATAAAATTCACCAATATTAACTCAACTATTTTCTGATTCACTCATTCATCAAATAAGTATTTTTTTAAGGGCCTATTTTCTATAAGATACTGCTCTAGTTTCTGGGAATGCTGACATAAGTAAACACCTGCCCCAGATGATACAAGAGAGGACAGCCTAGACAGACAGATTGTGTGTATAATATGCCAGTAATAACTGCTGAGAGGAAACCTAATACAACAAAGACAAATATGAAGTTGTCCACTAAGAGCAGTAGTACTAAAATTTCATACACAAAATTCACAAGAGACTCACAGAGAAGAAGCCTCTGGAGTAAAGATCTGCAAGAAATACAAGAATGAGTCATGTAGCTGTGTGAAGAGTAGGGCAGGAGGAAGTACAGCATCCTGCTAGGGAGACATTGCAGCAGTGCTGATGAACTATGGTAGAGCATCCTTCCAGGGAGGCATTGAAGCAGTGCTGATGAACTATGGTAGAGCATCCTACCAGGGAGGCATTGAAGCAGTGCTGATGAACTATGGTAGAGCATCCTACCAGGGAGGCATTGAAGCAGTGCTGATGAACTATGGTAGAGCATCCTCCAGGGAGACATTGCAGCAGTGCTGATGAACTATGGTAGAGCATCCTACCAGGGAGGCACTGAAGCAGTGCTGATGAACTATGATGATGTACTAGGCCAAGATGGTGACTATTTGCTTATAGAGGTTATAGAGTTAATGTTTGCATGCTAGATCTGTAGCCTGAGAGAAAGAGAGAAGCTAAGCATGACTTTCACACTTTTAGGCTAAACATCTGGAATAGTGGAGTTTCTGTTCTTGGCATCATGAACGTTGTAGTGAGAGATTTGGCTAGGGCATGTATGTTGGGTGGGTGACAGTAGTTACAAACATTTTCAATTCTAGACACTTAGTGGTGATGTAAAGAATCTGTTAAACATAAAAGTCAGACAAGTTCTATCAGGAAATCTCATGCCTTAAATGTGGGATACGAATAAATGACTTCCTTCACGAGAGGAAATAGGAGCAGAGAGGGAAACAACTTTGAAGTGGAGCACTCCGACAAGTATGTCCTTCCCCAGGTGACCAGTGTGAATGTCCACAACAACAGACATGCTGTTATGGTTGTTCTTAACAGGGTAGGATGGGTGTGACCCAATAGGTTTTTCTCTTCAGATTTTCTTTTATTGTTGTTGTTGCTGTTTTTACTGTTTTATTTAGGGTTTATTTTATTTGAGTATCACTATATATCTCAGATTGATCTCAAACTTGAATGAAAACTTCTGTCTCAACCTCCTGTGTTCTGGAATTTATAGGATTATGTCATCATACCCTGCTAGTTATTTAATTTAAAGTTCACAACCTCAGACCCCCAAAACCCTAGTCCAAACTGTATTATCTATTATTCTGTGAGGAAAATATCCAATAGATCATAATTGAAGGTTATTCTACAAACTACTTCATCAGTCTTCAAAACACCCAAGGTTATTAGACACAGAAAAACAGAGAAACTATTACAGTCCACAAGAGCCTAAAAAAAAGAAATGACTCAATGTAACAGCATCCGAGACAGGAGTCTAAATGGCATCAGGTAAAATACAAAGTCTGCAAGTATGAATTTTTTACTAAGAAAATTTTATCAGCATTGACTTTCCAGTTGCAGCAAATGTACCACTCCCATGTGAGATACTGAAATGGAAAAAAATGGATGTGGGCATAAGAACACCCTAAACTAATTCTAGAATTTTTAGACGTCTATAACTAGTCTAAAATATATAGGTTAATCATCCAAAGTAATGCCAAGAAGCATTTTCTACTGTAATTAAGAAAAGCTGGCCAGGCAGTGGTGGCACACGCCTTTAATCCCAGCACTTGGGAGGCAGAAGGAGTCAGATTTCTGAGTTCAAGGCCAGCCTGGTCTACAGAGTGAGTTCCAGGACAGCCTGGGCTATAAAAAGAAACCCTGTCTCAAAAAACAAAACAAAAAAAAAAGAAAAAAGAAAAAAGAAAAAAGAAAGAAAGAAAGAAAGAAAGAAAGAAAGAAAGAAGAAAAAGAAAAGCTGTTGTCCTGAAAACTTACAGTAGGAATCTTATAGCCTCTTGGTTCAGGAGGGTAAACATCAGATGTGAATGACATCGCATGAAAACCAGGGTCAGTATAGTCTCCTTCTAGAGCCATCTAATCTATCTATATTCATCTATCATTATCTATCTATCTATCTATCTATCATCTATCAATTCATCATATATTTATATAAATATATAAGACCTACCTACTTATCTATCTTCTATCTACATATCATCTATTTCTCTATACATCATCTATTATCCATTTATCTATCATCTATCTCTCTATAATCTATTGTAATTTATATATCTATATCTATTTATCTATTTATTTTCTATCTTTCTATCCTTTTTTTCTTTATTTCTCCTGACTCTTACCATCTTACTTAAATTAGAATCCTTTTGATTATGTTTATACTACCTGGATAATCTCATATCTCCTCTCCATGCCCAAATCTTTACCTAATCGGGTGATTTCTTCCCTGCAAAACCACCTACTCTTCATAAACTCCAAGGATTAAGATGAGGGCATAATGGTAACATTTTGCCACAACACTAATGTGTTGTACTCCAACTAGTAGCCGTGAATAGCCATTAACCTCATTATTATCAAAGGGAAAGTTATTAAGTATTCCATACACAAAAAATTTAGATGGAGTGGTGAGGTAGAAAGTGATTAAGGTATATGAAAAGAGATTGGAAGTAAAAGTACTGGACACAAAGTACCTGGACCTTCTAAGCTGATCCGGTTGTAAATGGTATGTAAGTTCAGGCTCTCCAGAGTGACAGAGACATCAGGATTTAGATATATAGAAAAGTAGAGATTTATATAAGCCTCCTATGGTTAAGGAATCTCTAAAAGTCTACAGTGTTATGGGAAAGCTTTTCAGACAGAGATGTGGGAAAAACCTGTGCTTAAGACCTGAGACAGGAAGGTTGCAGACTCCCAGCATCATCACACACACACACACACACACACACACACAAACACACACACCAGAAAAATGGACTGGATAGACAGAAGGAAGCAATCTGTGGTGAAGGAGATAAGTCAAGATTATAGATAGATTGAAGACTGTAGTAATCGCAAGGTAAAGAGTAGATAATGAAAAGGTGACTGCCAGTATGTAGTGAGTCTTTAGGGAGAGGAATTTGTGGAATGGAAAGTCTGGTGTCAGAATATGTTAAAAACATTCTGACACTGGAGGGGCAGAGAACCTCTCAGTGATAAGAACACTTGCTTCTCTTGCAAGGAACCAGGGTTTAGTACTATTAGCGTGTAAGGCTGATGTTCTATGTTATTGTTTATACTCAAATATATGCATACACATATACATATGCACATACACATATACACATGTGTATGATGTATATGTATACTCATATGTATATGTGTATGTAAATGACTTAGCTTCCAGATGCTACACTTTTATAGGTTTAAAAATAACCTTTTAACAGAAATATGTAAATAATAATAACCCAGAAATAAGGAGAAAGGGTAAGGACTATAAATGGTTGAGTGTGGGGCAGTGGGCTATGAGAAAGCCAGAAAGCTTGGTAGAAATCTTCGAAGCCCCAGAAACCTTGGCCTGAAAAGGGTCACAGGACGGAAGGTTGCTTCAGATTTCCCACGCCAATGGCCCTCTTAGTTTCCGCTTCCCACAAAGAGACCCGTGACCCTTATCATGTAGGATAGAACCTCCATGCAAATAAGGCATCCTCAAACCCTCAAGCCAAACCAATAGGGGCTACCTGTTCTTTCCCCGAAACTGTATATATATAATTCCAGAGCTCAAATTAAACTACTACTGCTGTGTGGTGCAAGGTCTCCTGCTGTCGGAGTGCTTTCGAGATCCCTCGCCAGTCGTGCATTTCAAAGGACAACACTCTCCTCTCTCCTCAGCGGGAAGAGCGAGCTGAACTGAAGGGGCTGAAACACCTTTCTTCCATAGGCTCTCACGAGCGACCCCCGGAAGGAGAGAACTAAAAGAGCTGACAACACTTTCTGGCTTTTGGGGACTGGGATGGAGGTCCCGCTCCGGTTTTCGGGCAACCAGAGGCCGCTGTGGAGCGAGCCCCGCCCCGTCGGGTGCTGAAGGCCCTGGGCCGGCTCAGCTGGCTCCTTCCACGCCCCCGACCCCGGAGTCTGCTCGCCCACCACCGCTGGCCCGGCTTGGAGCTGACGCCAGCCGCCGCCAACCCCGGTATCCTGTGGTGGTTCCGTCAGCCTGCGATCCCTAGGCACGAACACTGCACGACAGTTGAGGATAAATATGTAGATTCTCATATCATGAGGTTGAAACTGCTCATTTGTTTGCTTACTTATTTGTGAATTCCTTCAGTCATTTCTATGTTCCTTATTAATAAGGAGCAAACCTGTATGAGAGATACAGGTGGAACAGTCATCCCATCAATGGTCCATTTATTTTAATTATACCAAAAAATGAAGGGAATATTCACAGAGCAAAATAAGGATAAATACTCAAGAAAAATGCAAGGGATGAATGCTAATAATAAAGAAAAAGGGATGAGATAACTTCAGAATTCATCAATGATCCAGGCTCTGCCTGAATAGTGAAGCCTAGATTGTTGTGTGGCAGCAATCTCTATTACTACAGGCAGTAGCTTACCTTGTGCTGGTGCCTGACATGCAAAGAATACTCTTATTCTCAATATGAAAGCTCTCCTATAGGCTCGAAAGACTTATTTGTTACTAGTTTGCTGACATGTCTTTATTATTGGATTTATTTTAATAATGCCTAGAAGTCAAGGAAATTGCTCCATTAGTCTTTTGTGTTCTTCTGTATTAACATCACAGTACATATATGTGTGTGTAAAGGATTCCCGAGCTTCTGTGGTTTTTCTCCTGTCCCTTACTGAATAATAGAATGACAGAGTGTAATACTTGCTCTTCATGCATGTTAGCATCTGCTTCAATGCACTCTCATTTGTTGGAGGCATTTATGTATTTGTTATGTACACACTCAATACATTGAAAAATTACTTGGCTATTTGCTACCATTTATTTATCCCCAATTAAATGAAGAAGAACATCGTTGATTTAAGGATGAGGGTCTTGATACAGACGATGGAACTGAATCCATGTTCCTCTACTGATAAAATTTTAACATTGTTAATTTTAGTTTTACATCTATAAAATTGAGATAATGGGAGTATCTGGCTTGTGTAGGTTGCAGATAAAACAAACTAATATATGTAAAGTGTGAAGCAACATTTTTGCTTGAAATATACATGATGTACCTGACAGCACACGTTACTGGCACTGGTTAATTGCTCTGTTATTGTAGTCACTGCAATGGTTTAATGATTTTTATTTTACCTGTTGTACAAGGACAGCACTGACCTGTTCTTGAACACTACCTGAAGAAGGTACTTAATGCATCTGAACATGAGTTTCTTTACATGTAAAGTATGTTCACTAATTCTGATTTTTTAGTGGATTACATATAATGTGAATATGCAAATTAGTTCCATATATTATCCATATCATAAATGCTACTTTTCTTCTTAGTTATCATGATTAATTGTGAGACCAGGATGGCTTACCAACTGAAGTCCTATGCTACCTTTTTAGTCTTTGGTATACAACTCCAAGTACAGACAAATAGGTCATATATTTTCCTCCTCTAAGAGTGTCACTTAACATAGAAAATAGAGAGCTACAGTACTCGATGCCTTAGTTAGGGTTTCTATTGCTGTTAGAGACACCATGACCACGGCAACTCTTATGAAAGAAACCATTTAACTGGGATTGCTTACAGATTCAGAAGTTTAGTCCATTGTCTTCATGGTGGGAAACATGGGGCACACATGGAGGGAGGAGGCAGAGAGGGAGGGAAGGAGGGAGGGAAGGAGGGAGGGAAGGAGAGACAGAGAGACAGAGAGAGAGAGAGAGAGAGAGAGAGAGAGAGAGAGAGATAGATTGGGCCTGGTTTGAGGACTTGAAACCTCAAGCAACCTGAAGGGACATTCTTTCTCCAAGTCTACTCCTACTCCAAACAGCTACACCTCCTTATAGTCCCAGCTCTTGTATACTCTTGCTTCAACTCTGAAAATAAGAGCTGAAGTTACTTCCCTGTGTTGCAGAACTGTATGTACAACCACAGAAAGCAAATGTGCTTTCTTTCAATTTCCAAATCCTTCAAATGAAAAACAAAACAAACAAATCTCACATCTATTGTTTCTGTCTCTCAATGGTTGTGAGTTGTATTACCACCTCACCTTTGACCCACGCCAAAGATCTGGAAATTATGTTACAATGATTCTTTTCTCCAATATTACCAAGTTATCTACAACTCTGAACCAAGACATAATTAGAAGGGGCGTTGGAGCCATGGAATCTGTGGGCATGGTCCAGGATAACCTACCCACTTTTCCTTCTTCCTGGATCTCCATCATTCATGTCTCTCATCAGATATGTCTCCCAGTCCATAGTATTTTAGCATCTTTAAGGGAATCTATGTGGTTGCCAAAAGTGAAGAAGTTTTTGGAGTTCTCTTTTATCCCAGCATGGGGCACTGTTTTTCTCTTAGTTGCCAATTTTTTAAACTGTGGCTCATGAAAAATTTAGTTACAGAAAATGTTTCTAAACAAGCAGTTACCAAAAATCAATTCCAAGCCAAATGTGTCATAAATCCAGGTGTCTCTGGCAGACCTTGCTAGTGTGGCGTCACATTCCTGCACTGCTGTCTTCTTTCTGAATACAACAATATGTGCACCTTGCTCTGTGCATGTGGTCACTTCATGGAATGCCAACAAATCCCGCCTGAAAGAGCCAGACTCAGATTTGAGACTGTTCTATGTTATGAATTACAGCTCTCTTACTCTGTTTTGAGAAACAATAGTCTATTTGCAGAAAATGAAGACTATTTATGGGATGTTTATTTTTTGCCGTTGTTGTTTTGGTTTTGGTTTGTTTATTTGTTTGTTTGTTTTTTACCATTAATCCTTAGCATATGTTTGGATTGGTTTACACCAATTTTTGTGACACCTGTGAAATATCAATATGGGTCCCTAAATAAGACCTGTATAAACGACACCAGCCAGGATGTTAATGTAAACAAGGTAAACCTTGCAAATTCCCACATGAAGAGCCACAGGCAATCATTGGATTCTGAGAGGGGGAGAACTGCTTTTCTCCAGGGAAGACATCCAGGATAGTTTTCCAATTTCAAGCAGTTGGCTCTAAACATATGGACAAAAGAACAACTAAGTGGACTCATCAGACACACACACACACACACAGAGAGACAGAGAGAGAGAGAGAGAGAGAGAGAGAGAGAGAGAGAGAGAGAGAGAGAGAGAGAGAGAGAGAGAAGGA
>NW_021621323.1:9529038-9558223 GCF_004785775.1 Grammomys surdaster | reverse complement strand
TGGGAGTGGGAGAGGGAGAGGGAGAGGGAGAGGGAGAGGGAGAGGGAGAGGGAGAGGGAGAGAGAGATCATGCACTCCTAAGTGAGTCAATAATAACTAAAGACAGGTTATGAATTTGAAAAGGAGTTAGGAGGCACAGGAAAAATTGAGAATTGGATGGAGAGAGAGGTGAAATGATGAAAATACATTATTCATGTATGATGATCTCAAAAGCAATAAAAGATTAAATTTTAAAATGCTGTTTGAATTTTTGAGTTTCATTTAAAAGACATTAAGTGAATTTTTTGCTTAGAATTAGAAAAGAATTTCCAGCAACGCCTAAAATTTAATTAATTTCTGACCTTAAGCATATTCCTACTATTTGGACAGTCTATTTAAGCAAAACAAGGTTATCATCATTGATGTGTATAAAGCCAAGCAACCGGTCAACTCTAGAGGACACTGAGGATGCTCTATCTCCTACAGTACCAAATGCACAGCCAATATTGAATTTTCACATACTTTCTTGTGTAAAAATAAATGAACACACCCATCTCATTGCTTTTATTTTTAAGAAATGGTTAAAATTATATGTATGCTATCTAGATTTTAAATAAATTTCTTAATGAACATTATCAGTAAATGTTTTATTTGCATGCCTGCTTTATATACCTATATACTCATGGTTGTATCAAAATCATTCAGATGAAAAGAGAATTCAGTTTGATAGAGAATGAGGACACCTATTCTGAAGTGAGAATTTCTGGTTGTTATAACAACTCAGAGGTTTCATGTGCTTTTTATCTGGAAACTGTCTTATGAGGGGATGTTTTGCTGAAGCAAACCCATGAGAGGATGTTTTGTTGAAAACAGACTCATGGGTTTTTTTCTGGGGGTCATTCTTGTGAGAGAGCATGTGATGTTTCGCTGGATCAGACACTTGAGAGGGCACATGGTGTTTAGAAAAAAATATAAATAGAACCCCACAGACAATGAGGAGATGCTCTTGCATTGATTCACCCTGCAGTGGTTTGCTGGTCTTTACTGTTCTTCGCTTGTCATGACTTCATCGAGAGAAATGCACCAGGAAGCTTCTTGTGGTTTTCAGGTTGCTCTGTGCCACTTCCAAAGACTCATGCCAATTTAGCAGAACCTTGAGGTTTCTTCTGGATTGAGCTCTTGCTACTGACTAGTGTTTGATGTATCTCAATTGGGCTGGACTCCCACTATTGACTCATGTTTGATGTTTTGGACTGGACTGCTGATATCCTGACAGCAAAGATTGGTATTGCTCCAAAAGTACTACTTCTAAACATGTCCATATCCCCCTTGTCCTAGTCACCATTGTTCTCTCCTACCTCTGGTCAGTGGGCTAAAAGGGAGGTTGAAACAGCTAAGAACCCTAATTAAAGTAGGTTTTGAAAAATCTAAAGTTACATGGGTCTACTTAGCAAGTGGAAGTATTGGTTAGTATTGCTTATCTTGTACTTTGACAAGTAATATTTTAATTTTCACATTGACTTCTGATAAGGGAATATCTTCCCATGGTATATATCAGGATGCTTCCTTGTGACATACAAAATTTGCTACAGTGGCAGAGCAGTAGACCAATATAGTAATAACTCTAGCTAGAAGGGATTATGTCAAGAGCAGAAGAAGCATTATGAGTGATCTTTCTCTCCAATATTTTGTACTGGTCCATATACATTTTTCCAATGTGTATAATAAATATTCATTGACATAATAATCATAAAAAGCCTTTTAAATGGAAGCAGTCTGGCAAAACTTCCAGATGAGCTGTAGGCTCTGGCATAGCCAGATTAAAGGGATTTGTGAGAATCAGAAAGAGATGCATTCAGTTCAGCATTTCTGGATGGATAAAGAAGACCAAGCACAAGCAGTGTCAGCAACTAGTAAATGGTCTCAAGGTTCTGGTTTTGTTTTATGAAAAATGGACCAGACCTCCCAGAAGATCTGGTGACATGCATAACCTTAAGTATGAGACATATTCATTTAATGATTTTTCCAGGTAACAAGCATGAAACTGTCTTCTGAAGGAGTAAAATTCTGGAAGGCAAGTGAAAATCATGACATCATGTTAGTTCCCTAAGCCAGGAGTTTTGATTTCTATTTTGGAGAGAAAAATTGAATAGCTACTTGCATCCAGAACACTGAGAGGAAAGTTGGGGTAGGAGCTACTTTTGTTTTCAAACACATACAGTTTTATTACAATATGAAAATGGAATGGTTTGACAGAAGTTGTTTATACTGGACTGACATATGTTACCAATAAATTGAAATGAAATACAAAGTTACCATTTCTGGTTTGGAAAATGGCTTAGTGGTTAAAAGTACTTGTTCAGTTCCCAGCCCCTACCTGGTGACTCCTAGCCCTCCATAATTCCTGTTCTAAGGGATAGACTGCCTCTTACCTCTGCAGACACACATGTGTGATAACAAAGCTCTCATAATACACATAAAAATAGTTAAATCCTTTTTAAAAGTTATTACTCGGAGTTTAGAACTGCTAGAATAAATACAATTTCTCTTTGATTTAAATTTCTTTTTTTCTTTTGAGTCACAGCAAAGCATCAAATTTTAAGTTCAAATAAAGTCTGGCACTTGGTGAAAATGTTATGGAAACTAAAGATTGCACTCAGAGTATTTAGCAGAGGATGTTGCCTAAAGACGTGGTGAACAGTGCAGTTTTGCCTGTGTTTGTCAAAAAGAACAGAAAAATCCAAACATCAAACTTTTATGTACCCTGACTAGTATTTAACCTGTTTACACAAAGAAATCAGATAAGTAAAGACATAACTGCCCTTACTGGTGGGGATTATGTTAAATCATGTATTTTCAACCCCTTTATCTGATGGCCTAATCCACAGTATTTACCATCACAGAAACCAGGATATGGTTTTGTTTTGACAGCGAACAAATCTCTAACAAGTGTTTTCAGTCTGTAGAAAGACTCTGTCTAAATATCAGACAAGATGGCTGACAACTATTACTAAGAAAAGCAGGTTTTGTCTTCCTCTGAGGGCAAACTTTGATTCCCCCTCCACTGTGGGCAAGGAACTAAAATCAAGGAGCATTCCATTCCTCCAAGATGTTCATCTTGAGCTGCAGGCTCTGTGCTTGTGGTGTTCTCAGAAGTCTCCATGGACACACCACATCTAGCCTTGTACTTTATGACCAGCCCGTTTGTTTAGCCACACATTATCCAGAGGACTGTGTGTTACTCAGTTCTCCTTCCAAGATGTACTTACAAGCTTCTTTGGAATTCCTTAAATCCCTGATAAAGAAAATTAATCTTAAGTAGAAACAGTGGAAGAGAACCGGAGGACGGCATGGTAAAAGTAAATTATGATATGCTTAAGGAAGAGTTTATATAAAAGAAGTTAGCCAGAGGTGCCTGGGAAGTCATGACATTTTCTCCACGTAATGAATGCGCCAACAGCCACTGAAGTGTACTTCAATGGCCCAGGGAGCAAATTTAATGTCATAAAGACTTTGTGATGATGAAAAACGTAGTAAGTGAAAGGAAAAATTAAGTCCTCGACCACAGACTTAAAGTCTCTTACCATCGTATGAGAAATCTGAAAAGAGGCCTAGGCAAGTGTGTTTTAAGATGTTAGGAACAACCGTTTATCATTCTCTGCAACAGAAGAGCTGGCTAATGAGACAAATGAGAAAATATTTAAGCTTGTTGCAGTTAGTGGAGCTTAATAAGCTGTGTTTCAGCTGTGTGTGTATGTGTGCGTGTCTGTGTCTGTGTGTGTGTGTTTGTCTGAGACTGTCTGTGTGTGTCTCTCTGTGTGTACATGTATATATGTCTCTGTTTATATGTGTGTGTATGTATGTATAAGGGTCTGTTTATTAGAATGTGATGTAAAAATGTATTATTCACTCTATGTTCTAATGAAAAAAGTTAAAAATACTGCTCTGGCCTAACTTTCAATCTGATAAAAATATCTCTTCCACAAAAAAATTTAACTTTTATTTTGTGATAGAAAGAAAAGACAGCAAATTTAATTATAGTAAGCATAGTCTGTAGCAGACTTAATGAGTAAAAGCAGATATGGATACATACCAACTTTATTAGTATTCAATGATACAGTTCAAAGATAAAGTGATAGAACGCATCTCTATCAACAGAACAGCAATTATAATCTTTTATATTCAAAAATAAGTTGGGGGATAGTCCATAAAACTAGTAGAAACTTTGTTTCCATGCTGAGGCACATAGACATACAAGAGTGAAGACATAAACCCTCTAAACACCTGAGCAAGCATGGCCTTGCAGAGCAAAGGGAAGATACTTTCTGACTAATTTGCAAGAATGTAGAAAACAAAGAGCCGGAGAGATGGCCTAGTGGTTGAAACATACGTTGGTCTTACAGAGGACTTAAGTTTTATACCCAGTACCCATTTCAGGTAGTTCAAAATTGGCTCTCCCTTCAGTTTCCAGGGATCCTCTGGGCTCCATAGGTACTGGAAATACCATGTAAATCCCCACACACAGACACACAAATATACATAATTTAAAAATATGGTTGAAAGATGGTAACAAACATGTGGGTTCTTTTTAAAGTAACTGAGTAGATTCAGATGGGACCCATCATCCAGACGGTATCTTGTCCTACCATAAATTAAATCTACACATTGTGGTTCTAGTAAAAAAAAAATGTTTAGAAAGGGCTCTGCATTCTCATAAAGTCCATGGATACATGAAGATATTGGTTTTTTGAAAAGTGATCTATTATTTTATGTCCTCTTTGTTTCTGGCATTATCGCCTATTGGGCGAGATGCAAGAGCATGCCTGTCAGACAAAAGGCAAAACTAGCTGGAACTGAAGCTCCTGTTAGTTTGTTGTAGTCAACCTCTCAGTCAGCAGTCAGGTCACTGTCCTCCAGGATCCATCTCTTCTACACATATGTTCCTCCTTCCAGATCTTCTGAGACCTACCAGACTCATATACGCTCCTGGCAGAGAATACTGGACTCTGATTACTCGTCTAAATCATTCATCAGTGAGTGCCAGATGGTTTCCTGGACGGCTTGACCAACGAGAAAACAGAACTCATTCTAAGGTAACATTTACCCTACACACAGTGGGCTATCAGTAAGAACTTGCTGACAATTCAGACTTAAAACTTCCTGCTTCCAGAAATGCTGATGATTAAAATATATATATATATATAATTTGTCTGTGCAAAGTTACATCTTCTCGTTTATGGAAAATAGTTTCTGGGGCAGGAGCCATAAATATTTCCAATTTATTCTCAGACAGAGGAGCTTACCAGTGGCTTAAGAAGGTTTTTAGTAAAGATGCTCAGGCAAATTCTACTGAAAGGAGTGGCAGAGCTTGCTGTTCCCTTATTTGGAGCAAGAAGAAGGGAGAAATGGTGTCATTCCTGGGAGCTAAAACTGCAACCATTTGCATAAGGGCAAGAACCAGTCACTGAAAGAAGCAGTCCAAATGGTTGTAAATGAATGACTGAAGAATCTAGGACAGTCAACATTGCAATTTGAATGATTTTGGATTAAAATTAAAACATGACACTGTCTGTAAAGGAGGATATCTAAACAGTTACGCCCATTATAAAGAAAAAGTCTAATCCATAACACGAATTCTTAAAATTCTTAGGGGATATTTTGTTCCACAATAGAAAGGTAAGCAGTCTGGAATCTCTCTGTCTCTGTCTCTGTCTCTGTCTCTGTCTCTGTCTCTCTCTCTCTCTCTCTCTCTATATATATATATATATATATATATATATATACATTATATATATCCTATGCCCCTCCCAACTTTTGCCATATCCTCCATACCTCTTCTCCTGCCCACCTCCACACCATTTTCTCTCTCTCTCATTAGAAAACAAACAGGAATCTATAACAATATGATCAAGTTAAAAACAAACAAATATATGTCTCTCCATCTATGTGTTTCTTGTGCTTTTTTATTTGGCTCTTTTTCTTCTGTTTGTTTCTTTTGTCTAGCCTGAAGTATCTTAATAAGAAGAAACACCCAAAATGTGCCTATTGCTTTTCCAGTAAATTCTAACAAAAGTCAAAGTGTTCATAAGCATGATCTACAGCGTCACAGGACAGCACAGAATTCAGATTTCTTAAGGAAAAGAAACATATGATCTGAGCCTTTGAAAGCAGTCTCAGCTTCTGGTAACACATTCTCTACCATGGGGAGAGGGAAATGGAGCCAATTAAAATAAGGAAAGAGGAGAAGGCAATAGCCACAAAATGAGAACTCTATAAATATGTACGAGAGACTCTTTGAAGCTTTGCTGAATAACCACCTAAGAGCACCCATACTGAAACTCCACAGGGCTGCCCAAGCACCAGAGAAACTTGGGTCTCTTAGACCACCTCATAGAGAAAGAATGCAACTGAGCCACAATCTTCCAGCATCTGCATCTGCCCTAATCTCACATAAATTCCACAGATTCAAGGGGGATTAAGAAGGAGTGCAGTCAAACTCTCTCTGGATGAAGGGCTACCACAGGCCTCCCTCCAACTAGAAACAAGACTTGAAATAGTCAAACCACCAATTCACAAACAGATTACTTTCTGCCAGAGTGAAGTAAGAGAAACACAAGGTCTAAATAGTCAGTAACGTTGTCGCACACGCCCACCTTGCCAGCAAGGAAGACACGGCAACAACAGGATTCTTCTGCAGCTCTTTATTTCAGCTATAGCTCTTGCAAAGGACCCTGAGCGAGTCAGGAGTGTGACCTATATCACGAAGGCCTCCTACAAAAGTCGTACTAATGACATTCCCTGACTAGTAAAACTCCCCAGACATCCCAAGAAGCAGACCAATGTGACACAGAGGCAGGAAATTCAAACAGTGAAAATGGCACAGAATTGACAAAAACCGAGACCCAGAAAGACACATGCTTCATGTCTGTCCTCATTTGCTCTTCCGGTCTCTGAATCTTTAGATGTGACTATATGTGACTATATGACCTTGGGGTAATGGCAGATTCTAAGAAAGAAAAAAAGGGGCATGTTGAGGAAAGGAGCAGTAGAGAAAGAAAGGAACAGCCACAAGCAATGGGGGACCTTCAGATGAGCGCGAGAGAAAGAGGACAACAGGGGGATAAAAGGTAGAGGTAGAATGAATACTTAGAATTACGAAAAAACCCATAGGTAAACATATTACTTTGGGTTTATTTAAAAACATAAAATATAGGTAAATATATATTTTATATACAAATAGTTTCAAAGAAGATACACCATTTGTTGTTGATAAATCTCCCCTCAAGAGTCATAACCAAAAACCTAAGTAACAAGGCATGGGACATCTATCTTAGACTTGTTGGCCATGGGACTTTGTGAAAGGCAGCCAAAACAATATAGGTGATTGCTACTGCTCTTGGTTGCATCCCAGAACTTGTAAGCAAGACTCTATTGTTGTAAGGCCCTATTGCTAAAGACAACACACACTTCAGACACAGGAATCAAGGTGGAACTGTCCTGGAAGGCTTCTCCCAAAAGGGCAGGCTCTCCTAGTGGCCAAAAGTGCTACACAAGCTGCCAAGGGAGAAAAATTATTAATACTCCAATCCATCTGTACTGGCTGCGAACCACAACCATACACAGCATGACAAGATACTAATAAGAGTGCACAGGTACTTACATATTGGGGCAACAAGGAGACACAGAATTAGACTTAAGAACTACCCAATAGGCTGGAATTTACACCTAGCCAACTACAAGGCTGGTGAGATTATGGACAGTGCTATGGAGTAACTACCATTTTTCTAAACCAGTACAATTGCCAACTATAATCTCAAAATTTATTCTTATATCCCAAAATAAGTATAGCTGTCACTAGTAGTCAAAGAAGATTTTTTGAAGAAGAAGAAGAAGAAGGAGGAGGAGGAGGAGGAAGAGGAGGAGGAGGAGGAGGAGGAAGAAGAGGAGGAGGAGGAAGACAGAGATAATTACAGAAATCCTCAATTGGTAAAAATACAACAAACAACTGACCATGAGGTTCCTGGCACCAATTAACACATTTGTAACTCAAACCTACCTCCTGAAGGTCAAGGAGCATCAAGGAAGAGTAGGAGGAATGAAGGCAAGAGCTGGAGGCCCAAGGTTTCTGCTGTGAGACAGGGTCTTCTATATTAGATGAGAAGTCACATCAGAAAATACTAACAGATAACCTAAACAAGATCCACACAATAAGAACACCAGTTGACATCCCCCACATGAATGAAACAAATCTCAGAAAGCCCCATCCACTGATACAGAGCTGTAGGTAATTAGTGGCTACTGAGAGATAATCCATCACCTCCAGGGAGGAGACCACTGATAAATCGTACAATATCATGAGGTCAGCACTGAACACATACACAAGATGAACAATGCTAAATAGAGTCAGCAGGCAGTATAAGCTATTTAAATAGATATTCAAAAATAATTCATGAGCTTAGGATGGGGTCGAGGGGCATGGGAGGAGTTGGAGGGAGGGCTGAGATGGTAGGGTAGAAATGATGGAAATCCACTCCTTATGTCTAAAATTCTCCAAAACATAACATAAATGTAAAAAGTACATTGCATGAGATATTAAGATGCTATGAATAATTGTTCTACCAAAGAAAATAAATTTGATAGCTGAAACTTTCAGAAAGTCTTTTTTTTTTATAAATTTGTTATGTGTGCTCGAGAAATTAAAGTGTGAAACAGTGTAAGAGAAGCTGAACTAAATTGCAGCTAAACACAAAAATACAGTCTGAAGTACCTTTCCTTACATGAACTGAAACGCACATTATATCCTGAAGAGGAAAAGTACAATAAACTTCAAGTTTTAGCAACAGAAACTATCGAAACAGAAGCACAACAGGAAAAAATAATACAAAGATACTATTGAGCAGAGGTACACTGACCCGTTGAATAAATATCAGGCAATTCAATTGTATGTCCCAGAGCCCTGGCATGCTCTACTCACCCCAATACAACAAAAGATCAGGGAAACTTATTCTCAGACCTTTCTGGAAAGTACTGCTATTAGTATGTTGTGTGTTTGTATTTGTTTTTGTCTTTGTTCTGAGTCAAGTTCTACCTATGTATCTGAGGCTGGCCTCAAATTCACAATCTCCCTACTTTAGCCTTTGGTGTTCTGGGATTACAAACATATGATGGTTAGGAAATTATCTGAAAACTACCTATTGGCAAAATATTTCCAAATTTGATGATAACCACACAGCTAAAATTTGAGAAAAATGGAAGATAAATATGATAGAGATAGAAAAAAATGAGAATTAGACACGTGATGGTAAAAGTGCTAGAAACTCATCATAGAGAAAGAATTCTAAGACCTTAAGAGCATCTGTTACTAACGCACCCATACATCCAAAGATCAGAATAGCCAGAGAACATCTTCAGTTGCTTTTCAGGACAACAGTGAATTTTTATAGTACTTAAACAGGAAAAAAACCCAACAACTAGAAGGCTGTATTTAACAAAAGCACTTGATTACATCTGAAATGAATTAAAGGCTTTTCGTATGACCAGCAATGTGGATGTTTTGTTTAGAATATATCTGGATTCATAGAAATATTAAAGGAAGTTTATGTGAATTGAATATTACAACAGATGTAAGGATGGATGAAAGATACTGTCTCAAGAAGTTAAGGTGAATAATAATGGAGTAAGACACAGGTCAGTCTCTTCTCTCTGCATGTATGTGTCTGAGAATACCACTTCACAAACACTACACACACACACATACACACACACACACGCACACACACACACACACTGCTCTAACTTTTTCAAATTACTCAAAATAGGACATGTAAGCCAATATACACCAATAACTACATCACAAAGATCTTGTCAGACATGTGACACATATGTATAATCCCAGCACTAAGAAGAACAAGGAAAAATCATTGCCATTTTGAATCCAACCTAGACGCCATCGCAATAATTCCCACAAAACATGGTCTGTATTCCAATTCAGAGGAGAAAATTGTTAGACTTCAAAAACTGTATGTAGTCATGAAATCTGTTAAAAGGACTAAATCAAGTAACATAAAAAGCACAATTAATAATGTGGTAGTTGTTATACATATGAAATATAAGACAAAATATACTTTAATACCAAGAGCATTAACAAGGTAAAAAGATATTTCATATTATTAAAGAGTCAACATAGAAAAGTAACATTAAACAGGTAAGAAAGTCTGACAGAATTTTAAAAGTCATTATTCATAGATACAGTCATATGTTGATACTGATTAGAAGCATGCATGTCCCATGCCCAAAAAAGCTGATATGTTGAAAGCTTGGTACTCAACTAGTGGTGCTATTGCCCGCCTAATCAATAAAGTAATCCATTGATGGATTTATTATAGAGTCGATGAGTAGAGGGGGACAGAAACCGGACAGAGGAGTCTAGTTGCAGGAAGTGGCATCAGGATTAATCTATACTCTAAGTGTCTATAGTAACAAGAACTACAATAAATGAGCATTTAAATTAAGGAGTCAAATTAGTTAAATTTTAATTAAAAGTTAATGAACTCATGATCCTCCTGCCTCTGCCTCCTTCAGCAAATCTGACCAGTGTAGTGTGCCACCATTAGAACCAAAAATACTTTCTCACAGCCTGATACTCCCTTATAAGAGAATAGAAGGGGAACAAAGTCATCATCATGTTTCCTTTTCTGCAGAAAAAACAAAAACCTCCTCTCTTCATTCTGTGTTAGATGTCAGCAATTGGACAGATGTGGTGGCTTATATTTGTAATCCCAGCACTTTAGAGGCTGAGACAGGAAGCTTGTCAGTTTGAGGCCAGCCTGGGATACATATGAGTTTGAAACCTGCTGGACTGTAAAGGAAACTTTATCTCAAAACACAAACAGTCAAATAAAAATTATTAATAACTCCGTGGACAACTGAACCCGAGGCCCATTCCTTTCATATCAGGCTCCTGTTTTACTTAAATGCCAGTATCTTTCAACCCCAACTGAAGGCCAATGAGATGGCTTAGTGAGTTAAGGTGCTTGCCATCAAGCCTGAAGACCTGAGTTTGAGTCCTCAGATTCACACAGTGGAAAAAGAGACTGATAGTCTCAGTTTGTCCACTGTCCTCTATACAAATGCCCTGGCATACACACAGTAAGTAATAAATAAATTTAATTAAACAAAACCTAACTGTAGATAATCTCATAAAAGTGACTTGAATCTTACATACATTAACATAATTAGCATAATAATTGGTTTCCATTAGCTTAGCTAGCTGCTTTATTTATTTTTGAAACAGGGACCCCACTATATAAGCCCGGACTAGCCTTGAATTCACAATCCTTCTAACAAAGGCTCTGAGTAGCTAGGATTTTAGGTGCATGTCACTACATCCAGCCTTAGCTTAGACTTAAAAACGTAATGGAAACCGGTTGTGTTTCCCTTGAGAAGTTAGTCTGGCTTTGGCCAAGTCCTTGATTGGTAGGGGCAAGAAATCACACCACTGCTACTGATGCCACCATCAGGGAAACTCCCCCCAGTCATCTACTCCTCCGTCACTGCTGGAAGCCACATGGTGATGGTGAATGCCCAGTGGAACCACGTTCAGAACCTGGTCTCCATGGCTCTTCTTGCTTGCTTTTGAGACCAGGGGTGGGAGGACACAATATTCTTCTCCTTTCACTGCCTGACTTCTACCCTCTGCCCAGGCAATGACTTGAATAAAAACTGTGCTCTCCAATGGTCAGTTTGTCAAACGAGCTCGTTCCCAGGATGGTGTCCTGGAGAGGTGGTGGGTGGGGCTTAGAGGACAATGTCCTTGTATGAGGTCTTCAGGTCAAGGAGGAGTGGCCTCCAAGGGGGATTTCCAGCAATGGTTTTTCTTCCCCTTCCTCTCTTCCTATGCTTCCTGGCTCACAATGAGAGCCAACTTCTCAGTTACACATTTTCACCTATAGGTGCCACATTTGCTGGAGGCCGAAGGCAACGGAGTCACTCAGGTTTGGACAGGAACCTTTAGAAACATGCACTATAATAAAAACTTTTCATAAAAAAGTCAACAAACCTGAACCATCAATGAAATGATAAATTTCTAGATATTCTGACAAAAAGAATAAGACATACATTGCTGATGTGAAGGAGTATGGTTAACATACATAGACACAGACATAAAAAGTATGAGAATACTTACGAGCATTTTTACACAATAAAATCCACAACCGAGAGGAAATGGGCAAAATATATATATATATATATATATATATATATATATATATATATATATTCCAAACTGAAAAAGTTATAGAAATCCTAGACATTTCTATATCTGAAATGTAACTTAGATTTGTAATTTGAAACACACCCAGAAAGAACCTCCAATATCATTTGCCTACACCGGTACATTCTATAAAATATACAAGGAAAATGATAGCTATATGAAAATACTTTTAGAAATTATCAGAGGAAACCAGCTAATGCAAAACCTAAAAAAACACACTACAGAAAAAAAAGGCCATCAAATTCCTCCAATATCCCTCAAAAACAGTAAGAGAAAAAAAAATACTTAAGAGCTATTGGCAAATTCAATGCAATTCTTACTTTAAAAGATAATCCATGGTAATGAAGAGGAAACTACCCTAAGGTTTTAAGACTTGCTTAGCATTCAAAAAATAAGTGATAAAATTTGCTGTTTGCTGAATAAAGAAAACAAAATCACTTCAATAAATGGAAAAGATATTTTAAAACTTAACCTCTATTCCTAATACAAATAAATAAATAAAGCCTTTTAGAAACAAAAACCCCCATCTAAAACTGGTAATATTAAAAGACGCTCACGGAGAGCCTGGCGTGGTGTTCTCTGCCTGCAATCCAGTCCCTTGGAAGCCTGAAGGGTCATGAGTTTGAGCTCAGTCTGGGCTGCAAAGGCAGACTCTGTCTCAAGCTACATCAAAACAAAACTATGATTACAAATCATCAATAGTGATAGGCTGAATATTTTTCCACATGATTATAACTAAGACAAAGGATGAGAGGAACAGAACTCAAATGCACATTGATTAGAAAGAAAAGCTCCATCTTTATTATGAGGCATGAAAAATGACATGGCAAAACCTAGGAAATCTTTACAATTAAGACTAGAAGTATATTCAGAAATATTATAGGACACCTAATAAATAAGCAAGATTCAAATCTGTTTGTGTTATCAAATAAAAAGAAAATGAAAAATTCTACATTACACATTTCTAAAGATAATTTTAAATAAATGTAGACCCAGTAAATTGAAAGGTATATAACATCGTGATAAAACTTTTAAAAAATCTAAAGCAATCTTATCGTGAGATAGAAGACCTTCTATTAAAATGCAGTCTTTCTTACAGGCTCTACAAAATTTTACTATTATCTTAACTGCAAAACCCTCTCAGGGTTAGATCGATAAGCCGATTCTAAAATGTGGAAACCCAATAACTTTCCTGCAAACCTTCTGCCTACTTGTTAAGACTTGGTAGACTGCAATGATCAGTCAACAAAATATATTTTCACACATCAAAACAACCACAACCTTTCCACATCAAGTTCAAATACCGCAAGGCAATTGGATGGGACAGAGAAGATTCACGGGTAGCAGCAACGTGACTTCATGAGTAGAGGCCCGACCTGAGATCTGTCTCTGGAAATCGCCTTCCATCTTCCCTGTGTCACACTACACTAAAGATTTCTTTTTTCTGCTTTTCACTGTTAATTTGGCTCTTCCAATTGGACGTAACTTGGGGAACAGGCTGTGAGCTCAGGCTCAATAACAGGAGGCAATAACAGACTGAATCAGGTGTCCTCTGCCTCGCGTGCGTGCGTGCGTGCGTGCCTGCGTGCGTGCGTGCGTGCGTGTGCATGTGTGCGTGCAATTTTAAATATTTTCCTTTTTTTAATTTTCATTTTACATCCCGATTACACACCCTCTTCTCACCACCACCCACCCCCATCATGTAGCCCCTCCTCCAGTCTTTAGTGTAACCTCTGCAAGGAAATCTCTCAGAAGAGGAGTCATAAGAGACAGAGGTGGGGAGGAGAGCTGTGAAATGTTGCCTTGTGAACTTAACATGGAGCTCGTGATCATGAGCATCTGTGGCTGAAGCATAAGACCTTCCTAAGCTAAAGCTAGTCAATAATTCCAGCACGGATGGGGAGAGGCACTTGAGGCTATACTCATAGCTGAGGAGCTATTGGCAATTGATGGACTGGAAGCAAGGGGAGTCTAGAGTCAGAGTGGCCATTGTGGGAAGCAAGGGGAGTCTAGAGTCAGAGTGGCCACTTGTGGAAAGCAAGGGGCGTCTAGAGTCAGAGTGGCCACTTGTGGAAAGCAAGGGGAGTCTAGAGTCAGAGTGGCCACTTGTGGGAAGCAAGGGGAGTCTAGAGTCAGAGTGGCCACTTGTGGGTTTCCCATGTATATACCAGCAGTGCTAATTGCACTAGGTGAGCGAGCGAGAGGGAGGGAAGGAGGGAGGGAGGGAACAATAATAAAATAAATAAAATAAAAACACTAAAAGAACAATAAGGAATTAAGAATAAATTAAAACAAGCGGAAGATTTGAGTGGACACTTTACAAATTAAGATATGTACATTACAACCTAACTGACCAGAGAAATGAGAGCGAAAACGAAAAGAGTAGGGGCTGGCGAGACGCTCCCGCTGTTAAGAGAACATACTGTTCTTCCAGAGGACCCAAGTTAATTTCCTAGCACGCGTGTCAAGCAGCTCACACATGCCTGTTACCCCAGCTCCTGAGGTTCTGATCCCCTCTTCTAGCTTCTGTGGGTACCACCCACCAACACACACACACACACACACACACACACACACACACACACACACCAATAAATATTTTAAAACATTATAAGACTAAAATTTAGAAGGTCAATAAATGCAAATATCAATGAGGGTGTGGAGATGGTGGGACTTGCATTAAGTTGTGTCTGGAACTATAAAATGAGTCAGAATCTTTGGGAAATAGTCATGCACTATCTTATACAGTAAACAGTACTGAGACTTCAAAGTCCACTGACTCCTTACTTAAATATTTATCCAGGAGAAATGAATACATTATACGAAACTCTTCTGCAGGAATGTTCACAGCAGCTCAGTTCATAAGCTTCAGAAGAAGTCAACTGGATCCAGTGTGTGGCATGATCCAAGCAGTATCGTTCTGTGCTGCAATATAGAAAATCCATCCTTGGTGTGCAACAACATATGAGAAATCATGAGGATTACTGGGCTGAGTGCATGCAGCAAACTGAAACAGGTGCACACTATCTTACACTGATATAAGGTTCTAAGACTGGCAAGCCTGTTAGTTTTGTAGGTCCGGGAAGACAGGAAGAGCATGAAAAATTACCCAATTAGAAGCTCAAAATAACTTTTGAGGGCAAGCCAAATCACTTATATCATGACTCTGGTGGTGAGAACACAGATATATACAAACTTCCAAACTAATGAAACTCTATACAGAAAAGAGAAACATTTTCCTGTGTTGTACTGATTGGTAACAAACTAAGTGAAAAGGTTATGGTAATGTAAGCTTATGCTCTCTCCTCTGCTTTCTCTCAAACTCGATTCGTGTGGACCAATTTTAAATGAATTTAAATGATCCGTGGACATGGTATGAATTATATAATGATAAATGAAAATCACAAAATATGCATTTATTTATTCTGAAGCTATTTTATGATGTAACCCATCCATGAGTATAAGGATGTTATTTTATAGGCTTGTTCAACAAAACGTTTAGTTGGGTGCTTTATCAATATTATAGAATTACATCATACAGAAGACATTATGTGAACTAGATGCTTCCTTATTTTACTATTATCTTAGTTTGTCTTAACCACCTGTGAGTGACTTATCTTTTAAACCACGAAAACAATAAAAAATAAATAAATAAAGCACCGCAATAATAACAAAGCAACAATCCACTCTGGCAGCCAAAGAAAACATCTGTACTGAAGACAGAAAAAAAAGTCTCCATTCACATGCAAAGATGGCTAAAATCAAAATCAGAAAGTATTAATTGATCCAGGATGCCCCAGAACTTTAAGACATAAAGCTGTCAAAAGCCATTGTATTCTCGTAGTTGAAAAATAAAATGTCTAAAAGAATACCAGGCATTGTGCCTGTATCTAGTAAGCATGACATGGAGATGTGCTTGCTTGGCAATTTGCCTAAGAGAAAAAGATGGAAAAGCTGGAACTGAGGAATACTTATAAAAACTAAACCAAATTACATGGATTAAATTATAAACCATTTGTAAGGCACTTAAGATAATTGCTTTCTTTTAAAATAATTTTACATAACTAATTATGAAAGAGCATAAGATGGTTGTGAGTTTTGGCAAGAATTATATGAACAAGAGGAAAATCCTCAAACATTCAGAGACAGTCATCATGAGGTAATTTGGGTAGGTCAGCTGGTAGATAGACAACAGCCTTTCAAAGTACCACGTGACCATCAGGTCACTGCTAGAATCTTCACAAAATTGTGTACTTTGAACACACCTAAAAGTATTTCAGAAATGATGTTATTATTCATGTATGAGTGGATAAGAAACCTAAGAAATTCACTGTGGTTTCAAGACAATATAGTTTCATAATTAAATATAACCAAAGATCAGCAGTTTCAAAGCATTACATATTTGGTATTTTTCCCTTCTTGAAGGGAAATCTCTTAAACTCTCTCACTTGCATTCCAGCTAGGTTTTATCTTTGTGTCTTACTCTCAGTCTTCTCTTCTCTCCAGTGAGAGAGATGTCTGTCCAAACTGGCTTAGTCAGAATTATCACCTAGGTACCTACATGTTAAAAAGATAAAAATCTCTTACTTTGCAACCATATTTTCAGGAATATTTTTCTGATAATCTGGGAAGTTTTTGGTTGCTGTAGATTTTAAGAGCTAACACTTCTTGAAAGCAACTAAGCACAGACATCTTTCTGAACATTTAACACCCAGTCATTTATACAAGTTGACAAAACTAACCTTCAGAAGTGCATACATCTCATCCAACAAATGAAATACATGGACTAAGAGCAGTGACTTAGTCAAGGTAAGGGGAGGGGTCCATTCAGAATTTAAAAATCAGCATTCTATCTCCAGACTTATAGAGACCAACAAACAGGTAACAATGACAAATTCAATGTTAGCATAAGTTACAGAGATGTTCCTTATGTCCATGATGCCCTTGTCAAAGTACTTTCTTATTTATTCTTTTTTTTTTTTTTTTGGCTAGGGCTTCCTTTTTGACCCTTGGAAGCCACATGGCCAAATTTCTGGAGATTCTCATTGCAGATAAAGAGCATGTTTGTAAGTTTTCACAGAGGACTTTCTTCATCCTGGTCCAGACCGTCTCCCATCTCATTGCCCAGCGCACCTGTGCTCATCCCCAGTCTACTGCAGGACTCAGGCATGTGTGGCTGGTTCTCACCTTCAGGAGTCTGCTCTTCTCAGCATCAGTCCCCCCCCCTCCCTGTCACTTGTCCATGTTGGTCAGTCTCCCAAGAGAAAAAACAATTCCAATATATAGTGAGGAAGAATGGTGTTGTAAGGAAGACTCTAAATCTCAAGAAAGGACACGACTTTTAAATTTTTAAAACAGACCAAGGGCTCTGGAAAGCCACTCTTAATAGGAGAAAACAGGAACTAGCATGTGCTCTCAGCATTTAGCTTTAGGTTGTGTGCTATCATTTTAATATAAAAATTAAGAACATAAATTCAAGCAAAAAGCAAGGTGCAGTGAATAGACTCTCTGCTCTGTACTTTGTGTGTTTCAGATAGGTTTTTCAAAGTTTGTGAAACATTCAGTCTTGAGTTTTACCCCCAGTGGATAATCTCATAATCAAGAGAGTGGAAGGAAGAGGCAAGATAGAGATACATGTCCTTCAGACTTTCCCTTCTACTGCCATCTGATCACAGATTCCTGCCAGCTGCCTCTAAGAAGCCAAATAATCCATAGGGTAATTTTTTTTAAAGATGCCTTGATGAGGGCTACAGCCATCATGAAGGGGTTAGAACAGGAAAAATGTAGAACAGATGAAAGTTTATATTTTAAACTGAAACATATATGGAGAAATGGTAGCAACATCTGAAGCAGTGGTGACTTTCTGTGAATCTCTGAGTACATAACATAGTTTTCACTCAATAATAAATAAATCAGAGAATATTCCATGATGTACACATGTTATGTATCATACATTAGACACTATGTTCAGAGTTGGTTAACTAAGACACTCTGGCTTTGTTCCAATAAAGTGTAGTCAGTACAATACTGTTACTATAGTATTTAAGTTTATGCTGTATAAAAGTTGAAATTCTCTTTCCTTTTCATTTATTGTTCTATATTTCATGAATTTTAGAGAAGATTATATAATCTTTCATATGCTATCCTAGGTTCTTTGAGATTCTTATTTTGAGAAATTATGTAAAAGCCTCAGTGGAGCATTAGCGATGAAAACACATGCAACATCTCAGCATTCACCACCGACCTAGAAAATCCATCATCCCTAGGATCCACTACTAGGAAGAGGTCATAGTATTTCAATTTTGATAAAGGTAAAACTAAGGCTAAGGGAAACAAAAACACTTTCCCAAATCCGGTGAACTGTAAATTGGTGGCTTCAGTAATTGAATGTGCACCATGATTAACCTTGTTGGCATATACTCCTGGGCTCCATCCCCACAGTTTCTAGTTAACCCTAACCCCTAACTGTAACCCTATCTGCACTTCTAGCACTTTTCTAGGTAAATTGTTGATAGTTTTAAACAAGTATGAGGACCTGGAAAGGAAGAAAATCTCCCTCAAGTCAGGAGAGTTGAAGTACTGTTCACAAGAGAGGTGACCTTTGAGCTGGACCCTTGACTAAGAGTTCACTTAGCAGCGGAGACATTTAGGGCAAGGTCCCAGGAGCCAACATGGAAGGATTAGAACTTAATGTATATAATGGAAGGCAGGGAATTGATCTGGAGGAAACAGAGGGAAGTTTTACTTCTTATTTCATTGAGAAAAGAAGTCAGAAGAAAATGATAAGGACACAAGTAAAATTGTAATTGTTGCTTGCTAAAAGCCAAACCGTCAGTTTAATGTCCCATTTCCAGGAAAACAAGGACAATTGTCATGAGTATCTTCTCATTGCTAGATTTCTTTAAACATCATTACCTGGAATTTCACCTGAGAAAGCTCTGAATTTTACATCTGCCATTCTTGTCTTTGCCGGAACCGAATCAATTGCACCTTTCTTGGTTTTGCTTTATCCACGCCTTTAGTCCACTTAGGCTTTCCTCTGTACAAGGAGTCTCTGGAACACCCCTTCCTCCATGATCAGATTCTAGATCTACTGCTGAGCTTACACTCATCTACAGCATGCATATTGCTTCTCAGAGTTTTTGGTACTAGCACTTCTCAAGTAGGAAGGAATCTGCACTAGTTGTTAAAAGTTGATCTTTATTATTAGAGACAGTTAAACTTCAAGAGCTGTCACAATGTAATACTGCGGTCTCTGTGGTTGTTTTGGAGTATAGCATAAACACGTTGCACAATGCAAAACCCAGCTGCTTGTCTTTCCTGTGCAGTGAAGTATAATTCACTGGGGAGCTGGTTTCTGGTTATTAGTGTACACCCATGCTCCAGTTCCACTCTACCAAATAAAGTCTTTGTCTGACAGATGTTGAGCAATCTTCCCTAAACCATAACCACATCTGGCACACAAAAGATAACACTGTCAATGGCGTCACAATGTTTGCCCCACATCATGATCCCTATCTGAGATAAAAGTTCATACATTTCTTAGTCTAGAAATATTTCAAGGATATAATTTCTCTGCTTACAAGAGAATAAGAGTTTCATAACTCAGGTCAGAATGGGAATGACTTGGAGCAACATGCTCAATCACTGTCTCTCGGTTTTCCTCCCTGTAAGGCAAGACAGAGAATCTGCATCACTCATATCATAAAGCTTTCACAAATAGTAAGTTACTGTAGCTGTTAAATCAGTGAAGACAGCCAAGGGAAGTGGTCCTTGATCCTAGCACTGGAAAGGCAGAAACAGATGGGTCTCTGTGAGTTCAAGGTCAACTTGGACCACATAGTGATTTCTAGGAATGCCAGGTAATCGCAGAGAGATCTTCTCTCTAAACAAACAAACAAATAAACAAATAAATCAGGAAGCATAGAGTACTTACTAAACCTCAATGTAAGATTTCCATTTTCCCTCAATTTGTTGAAATCTATTGTTTAAAAAAAATACATCACAGTAGATATATTTAGTTCATTGTTTACCAAAAATTAGAAGAAAACCTTCCTAGCACTAGAGGACATTTGTATTGTACCAATCTGGGTGTTTTGCAAGGTTAAAAACAACTTGAACTTGTTCCGGGTACATTTGTTTCCATTTTGGTTTGTTGGCCTCCTGGGCATGCTGGACTTCAGAACAGTAAAGAAAACAAAAGAGTCTCCTGGAGTTGACAGTCAAGCAGGAAAAACGAGGTCGTTCTACCCAAGAATAGGGAACACAGTTTTGGAAATTAAATTATTTGGAGTGTAATGTTAAAGTCCTGTGTTCTGCATGCATTCTTTCTACTTGATTTATTTTCTTTATCTTAACAAGCTTCTCTCTTCTGAACTTCCAGGATTTTCAATGCAGTGTGTAAGGATAGGCCCAGAATAGAATCATGGAAATGTCATTAGACTAATTTAATTGGTAGTGAAACTATTGTCTCTGCTGCCATCATGGAGGATACAAGAAATTGTATTTTTATAAAAATAGAGTTTCACAGAACATAAAACAAATATTAGTATATGCAAATAAAAATTAATACATTATGGCATATGAAGAAGTAATGCTGATTCTGGAAAGAGAATCTAGCTTTGTCAGAAGTATATTTGGGGATGGGAGACTCATTGATAAAGATCCAGGCGGAGGTGATTACCAAAACAATTCTAAAAATACATGGAACCTATAAAACTTAAAGCAAAGAAAACTCCATAGAACCCATGTTCTGATTGCTCGATTGGATTTATATCAATCTGGTGCTACACACAGGACCCACAATTGAACGATTAAATAATTGTGTGGTGGATGTTGACTACTTAGTTTCTCACTGGTGGAAAGAGAATTTAAGGAGCTGGTGGGACACGGATGAAACAGTATTATAGAAATAAGAACAAAAGAACCCTCTTGGGTTTGGAGGAGCTCAAGAGAAAGGTAGAGTAGCTCAGTAATATGACACAGATAGAAAGAGTTTTTTAAAGAACTAGCAGTTTAGTTGTAGAATCAGGCTTGTAAATAGGTATCTTGTATATATTAACAAAATAAAGATACCTTGCTGAGCTAGCAGGTTTCTATCTTAGCTCCCACCTTCTGTGTCTTTATTAGTACAAATATTAGATTAATTTAAATGGATAAATATTACAAGGTTTGGCATTTCTGATCATATATTTTGGCATTACAGATGATAATAGTTCAAACTAGAAAGTTAAGCAAGGATAAAATAAAAAAAAACTTACCTAGAAAGGGAATGAGTTCAATATTCTTATGTGGGGGATGAGGTATTGCAAACAACTTGAAAAGAAGAATATTTTTTTAGTATTCTGTCTAAACTCCACCTCCACAGTTACCTGGCAACAGCCAGGTAGGCCTGCCCACTATAAAAGGGGCTGCTTGCCCCCTCCTCTCTCTTAATCTCTTGATCTCTTGCCTGCAGCCTCTCTCTGCCCCCTCCCCCCTCCCTTTCCCCTCTTTCCACGTGGTCATGGCCGGCCTCTCCTCCTCTACTTCTCTTCTCTTCTCTTCTCTTCTCTTCTCTTCTCTTCTCTTCTCTTCTCTTCTCTTCTCTTCTCTTCTCTTCTCTTCTCTCTCTCTCTCTCTCTCTCTCTCTCTCTCTCTCTCTCTCTCTCTTTCTCTCTCTCTCTGCCTCCCTCCTGGTTCCCCTCCCCATGCCCTGAATAAACTCTATTCTATGCTATACCTGGTGTGTGACTGGTCCCTCAGGGGGAAGGGATACCTTGGCATGGGCCTGCTGAGACATCCCCTTCCCCCATACCTCTCCACACACCCACAGAACATACTTTTTATCTCTTTATCTTTTTATAAACAGAACAAACAGTCAGTAATAGTGCTTTGATTCTGTGAGACTTGAAGAATGGCAAAGGTAAATTTGTGTGTCTATTTTAATCATTATTAAAATAATAATGATTAAATTATTAAATAAATTAAATAAAAATTTAAACTATTAAATATAAATTACAAGATGGTTAATCATTTTTATTTAAATGGTACTGAAGTCTCCTGGGAGGAAAAATGTGTCTGCTTTGAAAGTTGGACTTTTGCAGACCACTCCGTAAACGTAAATAAATAATTGTAATGGGGATTAAATTTAAAGCCCTAGTCTAATTAATCACACGTGTTGAAAACTACTAGTTAAGGATATGAACATGTTGCCACTTTTATAACTTGCCACCTTAGCTGCTGGATGCCATACCAATGCTAGGTCTTTCAGTTATTTGATTCACTATTTAATGTCCTCTATTGAACATATAAACTCAGTGATGGTTAATTTATTTTTAATAGACACTCCACCATCATATGAGTTTCCCATAGACATTAGTTCAGGTGACCCCATAATACATTTCTCAGAAGACAGGGAACAGAAGAGCTTGTTTCTAATGAATACCTGAGGTACATGGAGTGGAAAAAAATCAGTGAAGGAGATTTTTGTTTATGTGCTTTTCTTTTCTAAAGGAAAAGGGGCCATTGCAAACATGACAGAAGTGACCTTTCTGGACATTTTTAGGAAGTAGGCAGGAGCTCTGCTGTGTGCATCCTTTGAAATGTCTTGTGATACTAGATTGTACACTACAGAACAATGAAGGGAAGTGGCAAAATGAACAAGCAAAATGAATTGCAAAAAAAGATAGACAATGCCATCTAGGTGAAACTTAAGTATGTTACATTTAAGATATATAATTGTTAGGTAAGAACAAACTTAAATATGATTTTTAGAGCTTGATGTATTCATACTTAAACTATTTTTAGAATATCAGAGAATAGTAAATAAATTCAAGGAAACGCTTTGGTTTTTATGTGGTTTTGATTTTGATTTATTTATTTATTTATTTATTTATTTATTTATTTATTTTTAGGAAAAAGGAGATCCAGTTATAAAGGTAGAAATATTTTACTGTATTTTGTATATAGACACTACATTATAGTTCCATAAAAGAAATATATCAAAACTTTCAACCCAGGCTTTCAAAAGTAATGATGTCACAGTGATGACTCATGATGACTTAGGAATCTCCAAAGTAGTGGTGCTATCTGAGGGCAAGAAATAACCTTTCACCTCTACAGTCAGTCTTCAAGCATTCACCACAGGCTTTGGTTCTAGATGCTTGTCTGATTTGTTGTTAAAACAGTGTAGAGCAGGGACAGAGGTTGAAAGGCTATCGCAATAATGTAGATAAAAGATACTAGCTTTGAAATGGGTGGTACCTGTGGAGACAATATGCAACAAAGGTTAGGAATGTTGGAAATGTAACAACCAATATGATTTTCCAAGAGTTGAGTCATAGGTGGAACAGATTTTAAAAAAAAATCAAAAAGCTATCAGTTAACAACTCCAAGGTTTCCATGGGAGTACCAGAGGGGAGGAGTTTTGCTTGTTGTTAAGGATGAGAAGGTAGAGCAAGCAGGTTGGAAAAGAAAGAGAATGTGATGTTTCTCTTAGATAGAAAATTGCAACTGGCTACATAGATGTGGAGTCAGAGATAAATATAAAAAGGAAGTCCACTGACCACCAAGCTGGCCAGTACAGGTCAGCTCACTCTGCTTTGAACTGTGCCTTTCCATGGTTTTCCCATCCAGCTGAACCAGTTAACAACACCAAAGTCACCAACGTGACCCGGTGCTATAGAGATGAAGCAAAAGGAGTTTATAATTGGAGTAGAAGTGTCCTAAAAGTTTAATTTCAGTGCAAATACATAACACATAAGTGATTCTGTGGGTATATATACACATATATGTATTTTTAATAAACGCAGAGCTAGCACAGCTTTGGCACTGATTTCTAAGCCGGGAGGGGTTGAAACCTTAGCCAATAGCAGCTAAGGAGAAGGTCTCTGTCACCTCTACCCCTGCAAGATCTGTCTACTGGCTCAGGCATTCTGAACAGAATAGGTATTGTTTTCTCTGTCAAGATTTTTCTCACAAATTACATACATTTTTCTCTCTACATGAGTAAGTGCTAAGATTACCTTCAACTAGTAGCCAGAAGTTTGTCTCTTGGATTGGAATACTGTCTCTTGGGCACCTCAGGTGTCATTCTTCTCTGAATCAAGCAGCAAGAAAGAGACACATCCTATAAGTAGCCTACGATGAAAAATAAATAAACATGGAATAAATACCAGATGACTCTGATACCAACTGGAGAATGTATATTCCCTTCTACACAGAAGTTTGAGCTCCACGCCACTTCTCCTGATACTTTAGAAAACATATTTTGTTGCCTATAGATCTCAGCAGTTTATTGCTTGACTCTGGCATGTTTGTTTTTACAACAATAATTTAATTATTTTAATCTTTTTGCTTTCATCTGGGGTATTCTTTGTAACTTCACACACACACACAGAAGTTTACTTTTCATTTGACCTAGGTTTCAGATTCATGTTACCCAAATAGGTGAACTAAGAATATCTATAGAACATTTCATCCTAAAGCAAAAGAATATACCTTTTCTCAGCACCTCATGGTACCTTCTCCAAAACAGATCATATAATTGGGCACAAAACAGGCCTCAACAGATTTAAAAAAAACTGAAATAATCCCTTGCATCCTATCAGATCACCATGGTCTAAGGCTGGTCTTCAATAATGACAAAGACAATGGAAAGCCCACATTCACATGGAAACTGAACAACACCTTACTCATTGATAATCTGGTCAGGGAAGAAATAAAGAAAGAAATTAAAGACTTTTTAGAATTTAATGAAAATGATGATAAATCATACCAAAACCTATGGGATACAATGAAAGCAGTGCTGAGAGGAAAATTCATAGCTCTAAGTGCATACAAAAAAACTGGAGGGAGCTTACACTAGCAGCTTGACAAAGCACCTGAAAACCCTAGAACAAAAAGAAGCTAATACACCCAAGAGGAGTAGAAGGCAGGAAATAATCAAATTCAGGGCTGAAATCAACCAAATAGAAACAAAAAGAACTATGAAAAGAATTAATAAAACCAGGAGCTGGTTCTTTGAGAAAATCAACAAGATAGATAAAACCCTAGCCAGACTAATCAAAGGAGAGAGAGACAGTATCCAAATTAATAAAATCAGAACTGAAAAGGGCAACATAACAACATAAAACAGGGAAATTCAAAAAATCATCAGATCCTACTACAAGAGCCTATACTCAACAAAATTGAAAATCTGGATGAAATGGACAAATTTTCTAGACAAATACCAGTTACCAATGTTAAATCAGGAGCAGATAAACCACCTAAGCAGTCCCATAACCCCAAAAGAAATAGAAGCAGTCATTAAAAGTCTCCCCACAAAAAAAGTCCGGGACCAGATGGTTTTAGTGCAGAATTCTATCAGACCTTCAAGGAAGACCTAATAACAATTCTCTTCAAACTATTCCACAAAGTAGAAACAGAAGGAACACTACCCAATTCATTCTATGAAGCCACAATTACACTCATACCTAAACCACACAAAGACCCAACAAATAAAGAGAACTTCAGACCAATCTCCCTTGTGAACATTGATGCAAAATTACTCAATAAAATTCTAGCAAACCAAATCCAAGAACACATCAAAACAATTATCCATCATGATCAAGTAGGCTTTATCCCAGGAATGCAGGGATGGTTCAATATATGGAAATCCATCAATGTAATCCACTATATAAGCAAACCCAAAGAAAAAAAACTACATGATCATCTCACTAGATGCTGAGAAAGCACTAGACAAAATTCAACACCCCTTCATGATAAAAGTCTTGGAAAGATCAGGAATTCAAGGTCCATATCTAAACATAGTAAAAGCAATATACAGCAAACAGTAGCCAACATCAAACTAAATGGAGAGAAACTTGAAGCAATCCCACTAAAATCAGGGACTAGTCAAGGCTGCCCACTCTCCCTCTACCTATTCACTATAGTACTGGAAGTTCTAGCCAGAGCAATTAGGCAACACAAGGAGGTCAAAGGGATACAAATTGGAAAGGAAGAATTCAAAATCTCACTATTTTCAGATGATATGATAGTATACTTAAGTGACCCCAAAACTTCCACCAGAGGACTCCTAAACCTGATAAACAACTTTAGCAAAGTGGCTGGATATAAAATCAACTCAAGCAAATCAGTAGCCTTCCTCTACTCAAAAGATAAACTAGCTGAGAAAGAAATTATGGAAATGACACCCTTCACAATAGTCACAGATAATATAAAATACTTTGGTGTAAATCTAACCAAGCAAGTAAAAGACCTGTATGACAAGAACTTCAAGCCCCTGAATAAAGAAATCAAAACAGATCTCAGAAGATGGAAAGATCTCACATGCTCATGGATTAGAAGGATTAATATAGTAAAAATGACTATCTTGCCAAAGGCAATCTACAGATTTAGTGCAATCCCCATCAAAATTCCCACTCCATTCTTTACAGAGATAGAAAAGGCAATCTTAAAATTCATTTGGAATAACAAAAAACCCAGGATTGTGAAAACTACTCTCAGCAATAAAAGAACTTCTGGAGGAATCACCATCCCTGCTTTCAAGCTGTACTACAAAGCAATAGTGATAAAAACTGCATGGTATTGGAACAGAGACAGGCAGGAGGATCAATGGAATAGAATAGAAGACCCAGAAATGAACCTCCATACCTATGGTCACTTGGTCTTTGACAAAGGAGCTAAAACTATCCAGTGGAAAAAAGACAGCATTTTCAACAAATGGTGCTGGTCCAACTGGAGGTCGGTCAGCATGTAAAAGAATGAAAATTGATCCATACTTATCTCCTTGTACAAAGCTCAATTCCAAGGGGTTCAAGGACCTCCACATAAAACCATCTACACTGAAACTAATAGAAGAGAAATTGGGGAAAAGCCTCGACCACATGGGCACCGGAGAAGAGTTCCTGAACAGAATACCAATGGCTTGTGCTCTAAGACCAAGAATTGACAAATGGGACCTCATAAAACTGCAAAGCGTCTGTAAAGCAAAGGACACAGTCAATAGGACAAAGCAGCAACCAACAGATTGGGAAAAGATCTTTACCAACCCTACATCTGATAAAGGGCTAATATCCAAGGTGTACAAAGAACTGAAGAAATTAAACTCTAGACAATCAAAGAACCCTATTAAAAAATGGAGCACAGAGCTGAACAAAGGATTCTCAACTAAGGAAGCTCGAATGGTTGAGAAGCACCTAAAGAAGTGTTCAGCATCCCTAGTCATTGGGGAAATGCAAGTGAAAACAACCCTGAGATTCCACCTCACACCAGCAGAATGGCTAAGATCAAAAACACAGGTAACAGCAGATGTTGGCGAGGATGAGAAAGAGGAACACTCTTTATAAGTCTTATGTATTTTATTACTGAGAAAGAGGTTAGGAGTTTATCTTGCTATGTGGCTGAGGCTGGCCACATAAATTCAAGACACTATTGTCTGAACCTCCTAGTGCATAAATTACAGTTCTTTGTCAGTTTACCCCAGTCAACAGATTGTGTGTGTGTGTGTGTGTGATAGTCTGTGTGAGTGCCAGTATATGTATTTGATGGCACCACTGTAAGGGTCAGAGGGGAACGTTGAGTATTAGTCCTCACCTCCTACCTTGCTACATCTCTCTTTGCTGTTAAGAATTGCATTCCATTATCTAAAGAATGATGACTACATTGAAAAATATAGCACAAACAAGACACTAAAGTGATTAAGGTATGATAACTGACAAAACAATAATGTTTGAATATAAATATACTCATATTGTTTTATAGCATGTGAAAAAACTTGAAAATTTTTAAACAGCAGAAGAACTAAATATATTATTAGCAGGAAAAGTACTGATGACAATATTTAGGAAGATTTATAAAAAAATACGATGACAGAGTTCAGCCAAGTGCTAGTAACAGTCGAAGAGTACAGTAACAAGGAATGGAAAGGTTTGAGACTTGACAAATGACTCTTCTAGAAGAAAACATCAAATCGTTTAGCAAGAAGAGCATGGATTTAGTTTTTTAGTTCTTTGTCGCTCTATCGTCCTAACAGAAGAGGGATATATTTGTTTAATATTCTGACTGTTTAGGTAACAGTAACTCTTCACTGAGATACATTATAAAGAAAATTAAGTGGAATGAAACATTTTCATAAAAATGTACACTGTTAAATGTAGACCAGTTTCTAGCCATGAAGAACTAAGAGGAAATGTTCATAAGCTCTATCACTGTAAATAACAACAACAAAAAAAAAAGCTGGAAAAAATACTGAGAAACTCTTCAGGCAGTTCGAAGCAAAATCCAGCATCACTAAGCAAAGAAAAGGAAACAACATGTAACTTAGCACTTTCTGGCCTCTTGTTCGAGTCACTTCCTTTCGTGTGATGCAGGGGATGCAAGTGCTGCACAAAGCATACCCAAGGAAACCTGGACAACTGAGATCACGGGTTATAGGCTCAGAAAGGAGCTACACATTCTTTATAATATGTCTCAGTGAAGAGTTACTATTACCCAAATAGGCAGAATATTAAACAAATATACCCCTCTTTTGATAGTTAGGACGACAGAGCAACAAAGAACTAGAAAACTAAACCCATGCCCTTCTTGCTCAATGATTTGAAGTTTTCTTCTACAAGAGTCATCTATAAATGACTCTTTGTGGAGAAATTCCACAGAGGCCTTTGAATATTTCACTAAATACAAAGACACTCAACCATAAGCCAAATTCTGGTCAAAGAAAAATAGACATTATGTAAGCCAAAGGCTTTTAATAGCTTTTACCAGGATGGAAGTTATTAAAAATCTGTATTGATCATACAAAGCGTTCAGAAGAGGTTTGGAGAGATGGGTCAGAGATTAACATCAGAAATCACCCAGACTGAAATTCAGATCCCACTGTGTACACAGCAAGCTGGACATCCCGAGAGAGAGAGAGAGAGAGAGAGAGAGAGAGAGAGAGAGAGAGAGAGAGAG
>NW_021621323.1:9527663-9529028 GCF_004785775.1 Grammomys surdaster | reverse complement strand
GAGAGAGAGAGAGAGAGAGAGAGAGAGAGAGAGAGAGAGAGAGAGAGGGAGAGATTGTTAAAAACACTAGAAGAATAAGGGACTTAACATAAGGGACAAATGATTGCTAATATAGTCTAATGTTTAAAATCTTTAAAATTAATATATTTTTCATCTGATCTCTAACTTTGCTATTGATAGCTAATATGGCATAAAAACCTAGATATTCGATAATAAAAGAGTCAGTATTTCCCATACTAAAGGAAAAAATAATGATACATGTCAATAAATCAGAAAATAATTACTAAAATATAAAATTACTCAAAAGAAAAAATAGAAAAAAATAAACATGTAAGATAAATGTCAAGATGATATATTAAAACCCCCAGAAATGGACAACTTTCCTAAGAGTAAATGAGGTAAAACATTATAATTACAAATATAGTATGTTAAGGATAGCCTTGGCTACAATGTTAATTGCTTTCTCATCAGTAATAATGATAGTGTATTTTATTGTATTAAAATACGATATTATGGACTCTGCTCTGAAACAGTACTCTAAATGGTATTTTATCATAGCAACAGAAATGAAAAAAATGCATTGTGATACAGAATACAAAAATCAAAATAGCATTGTACACTGTTTGAAGAAACCTACTCCAAGTATGAATATTTTAGTTGACTAAATATAGACCATCCAAACACTAAGCTTAAGCAGAGGCTGCACTAACTCGTGTGTATTTCATTATAAGTATCTTCTTCTATCATTGGAAGGCATTTAAAAATTTTAACGTGCTTTATTTCAGGAGTTGAGGAGCTATGATCTTTCAGAAGTCATGGTGTCTCGTGCTGGTTCATCTTTCTTGAGTTTGTTTCTATGTTGTAACCCATGTCTATTGTAGTTTGAGTATCTCCTCCAGCTTTATTTGGGGGATCTACTCATTTATCAGCTAATTCACGAAGCTCAATCTCCAGTTCCACTCAGAAAGGATAGAAGAAACTTCTGAAACAGCAGCAATAGTAAAGGTCAGGGGTGAGGAAGAAGTATAGACAAAAAAGAAACGAAAGAGGGGGGATAACCTATTTCTGTATAACGAAAAATGCACATAAGCAAAATTACTTTGAGAGCCGAGGTGAGGCAGCCCATCATGGGGAAGGGTGTGGTAAAGCAATGCTACTTATCTCACAGAAGCCACAGAGCGAAGTGTGGACCCAGGCAGCATGCATGACTGTCGAGAGTACACGCCCAGGGATACTTCCTCCATTCATGCTCCACCTCCTCATATCCAATCACTGTGAACTTCTCAGTGGATCATCCAATCACACTCCACCTCATATCCAATCACTGTGAACTTCTCAGTGGATCATCCAATCACACTCCACCTC
>NW_021621323.1:9512613-9527653 GCF_004785775.1 Grammomys surdaster | reverse complement strand
CAATCACTGTGAACTTCTCAGTGGATCATCCAATCACACTCCACCTCCTCATATCCAATCACTGTGAACTTCTCAGTGGATCATCCAATCACACGCCACCTCTTCATATCCAGTCAGTGTGAGCTTCTTAGTGGATTGACAGATTGATGACATTAGCACCTTTTTGATGTGGTCACCTCACGCTGGCTGGGGACAAAGCCTCTGCCTGTATGTCCACAGTGAGCGTTTGTCATTAGCTTAGTTCACAACTCAAGAAATACATTTAACCCCAACCCATGCTGTTATAGTTTGTATATAGTTCGCCCAGGGAGTGGCACTATTTGGAGGCGTGGCCTTGTTGGAGAAGGTGTGGCCTTGTTGAAGGACGTGTGTAACTGTGGGCATGGGCTTTAAGACCCTCATCTAAGCTGCATAGAATCTAGTCTTCTTCTAGCTCCCTTTGGAACAAGACATAGAATTTTCAGCTCCTCCTGCACCATACCAGTCTGGATGCTGCCATGCTCCCACCTTGATGATAGTGGACTGAACCCCTGAACCTGTAAGTCAGCCCCAATTAAATGCTATCCTTGTAAGAGATGCCTTAGTCATGATGTCTCTTCACAGAAGTAAAACCCTAACTGAGACACATGCTCAACGCAAGAAATCTTAATTAAATGTAGCAGGTCACAAGAAAAGACATGAAGGTAGGAGGGGGCATTGTTAGACAGAAGAGAGATTAGGTGAGAGTAAAAAGAAAATAAGCAAACAAGGTGGGGGGTGCTGAGTACCTTCAACATACACACATACATGCATATAAAATAATGAAAGAATAAAATAAACATATTCAACTTGGGGCACAAAATGAAAGAGAAAAGATTGTTATAATCAGAAAAAAAAAAAAACAGCCAAAGAACTTTATCAATAATCTCCACCTTCTCCTGCATTTAGCGCTGTTCTCGTTTTCCCCTGGAGAACTCTCAGCTGTCTGTTTCACAGCCTCTCTCTGACAACAGAAAAAATCTGTCAGCATTAATAATGAAACAGTGAGCGAGCCTGAAAAGGAAAAGGAAGTATAATCCAAAAACGTGAAAAATTAGTCTGCTGCTGTCAGTGAAGATTACAGTCGAGAAGTACATAACCGGGTAGACAAATGAAAAAGCCGGCAAGGAGGCAGAGATGAAGGAGAAAACAGGAGCAAAGATATCACAGGTGACATCATGAAGCCTTAAGATGTATGTCCCCATGGTTGCTGCATTCTGGCAGTGACCTTGGGGAAACTGTTTCCGCTCTTGTCTAACAATATAGAACAATCTGATATGTGAGAGGTAGACGTCGCATGCGCTCCATACTCATACAAGGAAACAAAAACCATGATTAGTTGAGAAGAATACCATGAACACGTACTTGAGGACTGATGGATCATAGACACAAAGCATGGAAATGTTTAACAAAGAGGAAAACATTGGAAAGTTGAGATCCACCCGCCTACCCCTTTTCATTGCCTGTTTCGGAGTTCCTGACATAATTAATTAGACAAGAATAAAATGCAAAGGAACTCCTACTGGCATGAGGCATTACACACATTATGTATGTGGGGATGTACATTGTTAGCGTTCTACGGTGCCCTGTTTCCAATTTCCTCTGTTCTTTTATATAATGCAGTTTTGGTTATGCCTCTGGATTCAGGGTAAACTAGGCAAAGTTTAAAGCCTTGTCTTTGTAATGACTCTTCTTGTAAAATATGCCATAAAACCATGTAATTGGTTCCTTCAGGGGCTTAAATAAAAAGGGCACTAACAAATTAACTTGTGGCAAAATGTTTGACAATAGAGTAGAAGTTGTAAAATTATACCATACCTGCCTGGTCCTAATTCAATGATTTACCCTTTAATCTCTAAGGGTATGTATTTAGTTTTCTAGTTCTTAACTGTTCTATACTCCTAAGAATCCAGAAAGGGAGGTTTGTTAGTTGATTGTTTGTTATATTTTTAACTTTCATAGAAATATTCTGCCTACATAAGATAGTAAGTAATTTAGAAATTCTTATATAGTTTATTTTTAGCAACCTTTTGCCATGATAAGGATCAAATCGGGTGCTTTCCCTCTAAGTTATAACCAACACCCAAACTTGTGTTTGTTCTTGAATTCTTATCTTCTGATTTTCAGTACTCGTTAACATTCATGACAGATCATAACCCTCTATTTACATTACACCTTGTTAACGTTGACTGAAACCTCAATTTAGAGAGATTTCTACATTGGATAAACAAAATGCAGTATATTGAACCACCAATCAGCTTTGAAAGGGAAGGAAATCCTGCCAAGTCTTATAGCATGGATGAGCTTTAAGGCATTATGATAAATGATTTAAAAATTACAATAAACAAACCCAATGTGCTCATCTTACACACCAAGAGTGCTGCAGTTCAGAGGTAGAAATTAGAATGGCGTGTGCCAGAGGTTGGATGGAGAAGGAATTGGGGGTCATTTAACGAACTAGGTAATTCTGGTTGTTTTTTTTTTTTTCATGTATATTTGAAAATTCACTTTACTTTTAATATTCCATGAACAATTAAATGGATGGTGTTTTTCTGGAATAATTCTGTATTGTTTAGCAAGAATTGCTATCTTTTCAATGCTGTATCTCCACAAACATAGATATGATGTGATTATTCCATTTATTAAGATTTACTTTAGTTATTTTTAATAGCATTCTACATCAAGCTGTATAGTTTATATATTCTTCATTTAACTTATTTCTCTGATACTTTTTTTTATGATATAAACCCTACTCAGAAAACCCACCACTTACTACTGGTTTCTACCTAGCGTACAAATACAGTTTTGTATATTGATCTTGTATTCAACTATGTTAGATCATATATTTAATTGTTAATTCTACTATACCACATATTTATTTAAACTTTCAACAAAGATACTTAATTTGTCTCTTTATTTTGGTAGTTAGATGGCTTTTGAGGCTCTTATGACTTTGTTGAAATTATAATGTAATTACATCACTTCTTTTCCTTCCTCTGACCTCTCCTATATACCCACCCTTGCTCTCTGTCTCAAATTTATGGCCTCTCTATATTGTAATTGTTACACACACATCTGAATGTCTGAACACATGCTCGCACATGCACACACACACACACACATTGCTAAATGTATAAATACCACCTGTTCAGTCTACATAATGTTACATGCATGTATATAATTTCATGACTGACTTCTTGTTATTGGATAACTATTTCGATGGAGGTGGGGAACTCTTTCTTGAGGGAAACTATTCTCCTGCTCTCAGCTCCTCGGTGGTTTGAAGGTGTTTTCAGAGTTGAGGCTTCTTAGTATTCCTGCCTCTGCTTATGTTAACGTGTCTGTTGTTCTTGTCCAGCTTATGTTGAAGTAGTTATGGAAGTAAGACTTACTGGGTGTAACTTCTTTGACAGTTTTAGCAGACACAGCACAGCAGACTTCCTGACCTCTGGCTCTTACCATCTCCAGTCCCCACTTAAGCAGTGAGCCTGTCTACTTCATGCCTTAGACCAGAGCTCCAAGAGCACCTGCTTTTAATCACCTGCAGCTTTGTTATTCATGCGAAGTTCTTCTTCAAAGGCTTTGGTCATGGCATCTTCACTACCACTAGCCTTTAATTTGTTTTTTTCTAAACTCTTTTGAAACAAAGACATGAGAAAACCCAACATAATAAAAGCCAACTCCTGGCCATTAATCAAGTACCAATCCTTACTATCACTAATAGAGTGGAGTTTGGCATGTGTAACTGTTCAGAACATATATTATAGGCAAACACAAATGGTCTAGCAGGAACTTTGAGGGATAGGTATTGAAGGATTGGAGACAATGTGGTCCATGATAAAAGCATGTGGGTGCACACTTGGACTGTGAGTGATATGATATCTTGGCTCTGATTATCAAAGTATAGATTGATATGAATGAATCTACAATGAAGAAATTGGCAATGAGATCCACATTTAGCTACACCAAAGTACAGATATGACACCTGAGTTATAAAGCCCTCATTCTAATCCATTGCTTTTCATATGAATCTTTATGGCACCTTGACGACCAAGGTACCATAGATACCAAAGCTGCCTTATTCAAGGATTGGCTGAGAAATAATTGACTTCATCTAGTGGGGTTTTGTTGTTGTTGTTGTTGTTATATGATTGTTGTTATGGGGTGTCTTAATCATTTCATTATTATTTTTACTTATTTCATATTTATTTCAGAGGAAATGTTAAAGGTAACAGCCAAAGGCAGAGAAATGGGGGGGGGCTTTCCCAAGATCCCCCAACAGCGCAGTTGGTAATGAGTTAGGGTAAGGATCAGAGAAGGATGGATATCTCTCAGTCTAGTTGTACATTTTCAGGAGAACTAAAAACCCAAAGATTCAGTGACTTCTTTAAATGGTCAAAGCCAAGAGCTATTATCTTCCAGAATCTTAGAGAAAAACTAAGTGATCCACCAAAAAATCAAAATGTTCCATATGGCGGACACGGACACTTCCTGTTTTAGGTGTGTGAGGAATGACAGGATCCATGTCAGAGGTTTTTCCAGCTGAAGTGTATCTGTGTTAAGTGCTAAAGTTCCATTATCCCCCCAAGTGGAATAAATGGTATCTTTTGAAGAGTCTTAAAAACATGTTACACATTTCTCTTGATTTTTTTCCAGGAAAGAATAGTTGGTGTCATTTTAATATTTCTGTAGCTGCTTAAACATTTGGAACACGACTGCTTCAGGGCTGTCATGACTATCAGTTAATGTGCCTTAAGGTGATGACCATCTTGATATTCAGATTGTTTATGCTGAATGGCTTCCGGCAGTTCTCATTTGTAATCCCTACCCCCACTGTTTTTATTTTTGTGATTCTTTTCTATTGTATACACAGCCACAATCCACAAAGCTTTCCGTGGACAAGACACAGACTTCAGCTGTCAATCTCTTCCTTCACCATGGCCATTTTATTTGTTCACTTGTGTTTCTATACTTATTTGGTTCATCAATTATATTTTCAATTTAGAAAATTCTTTAAAGAATTACTGGTATAGAGATGAGGCAAGAGAAACAAAACAGTCTCCAGAGAAATCAGTGACCTTTCGTTGTTGAACTCAAGGAACAGATAAAAACTGCATTAAAAAAAAAAAGGAAATGGAGATAGAAATAAATGTTCTAATGCCAAAGACTGTCTTGATTTATGTTGAGAGACTGTAAGTGGTGCTGACATGGTTGCAGGAGTGGATTCTTATCACTGGGATTTCTTTTGGCCATGTCACTTGAGCATAAAAGGACACTCAAGTAGCACACTGTTCCTCTTAGCTCTTAGGTCCCTCTGTCAAGTTCAGTCTGAGGAGCCAAGGAAGGAAATGTTGGGCGGCCACTTGGTCACTTTCATAGCAGTCAGCTAAGAAGATTAGTGAAAGAACAGAGCATACCGTGGACAGAGCATGGACGGGTACTCTGGGGAACTGAAAAACAGCACAAATGACCAGGCCTGGAGCCTAGATCAAGGCAACACACACACACACACACACACACACACACACACTTACTGGTAGTATGTAGTGAGAACTTTTGTGATTTTATTGAAATTATACTATAATTTCCCCACTTCTTTTTCCTTCCTTTGATCTGAAATAAATATGAGAGAACTAAAGAACAAATGAAATGATAATAAAATGATTAAGACGCCCCATGACAACAGTCACAAAACAAAAATACTAGACACGCAATTAGATGAAATCAATTATTTTTCAGCCAATGCTTGAAGAAGGCAGCTTTGGTATCTATGGTACCTTGGTTGTCAAGGTACCATAAAGGTTCATATGAAAAGCAATGTATTAGAATGAGGGCTTTATAGCTCAGGTGTCATATCTGTATTTTAGTGTAGCTGGATATGGTTCTCTTTGCCAATCTCTTCATTGTAACACTTTGATAATCAAAGCCAAGATATCACACATAGTCCATGAGTGCACTCACATGCTTCTAATATGGACTATATTGTCTCCAATCCTTCAGTACCTACCCCTCAAAGTTGCTGCTAGGCCATTTGTCTTTGCCTATAATTTATGTTCTGAACAGATAGACATGCCAAACTCCTGCTTCTTAGGAAAAATGTATTGCAATCATTCTAAGTAAGAATGTTGTGTACTTTTAAATTAAATCCACATTCACTCAGTTTTTCAGTTGTTGTTGAACCATTTTTTTAGTACCAAATATTTCACTAAGGTTTGAGAACAAAAACAACAACAAAAAACAAAACAGTAAAACAACATCAAGTTCTGGGTTATTACCAAGACATCATGTCATGGATATGGAAACCATTTCATACCACCTGACAGCAATGAGCTATGTATATAGTTTTGGACAGGTTATAGTCTCATAGAAGTCTGAAATAAATTAAATGAGACATGGTAAATGATAAATAACATTAATACCATTTTAATAGCATAGATATAAATGTTATGTGTTTGAAAATTAAAAATTTCCTAGCAGTATAAAGATGGTACTAAAATCTGATCATGTGTAGAATCATAAAATTATATTTATAATTAAAAATAGTGAATACATACCCTGCAAATGTGGTTATCTATTATAGAGTTAGTGTCTGGTATCCACCTGAGAGAAATAGTAAAACAGTCCTTGTGCTACCAGAAGTGCACTGTATCATCAGGTTCTGAACTCACACAATTGCTCTGTCTCAAACATGTGTCTCAGAGTGGGTCTCCAAGGCCATCACTGTTTGCCAGAACTAGAATGGATTGCTGCCCTGGGAAGGAGAAGGAAGATAGTGCCAAAGAAGGCAAAGATGTGCAAGAAGAAAAATGAAGTGTAGCTAGCACAACATGTTCCTAAGTAATACACAAGTGATTAAACTGCTTAGAGTCTACATAGTTTCTGGCACAACTCAAAACAAGTCAATTAAATGCTCTCTGTATTGAAAAGTTATTAGTACAAAGGTAAAAGGTGAAGTGATTTTCTAAGGGGCTTTGTGGGGGTGGGAGAACCCCCACTTATTGCAAAAGGAAGAAATCTAATAGCACACTTGAAAATAAGGTGCTCTTATGGCAAGCTGAAATGATGCCTTGACAACAATTCTGAAATCCTCTAAAAGTCCTACGGAATAACCTTGATTCCAAGATGAAAAGAACTTAGGTTCAACCTAGGGGACTTCTTGCTGTCCAGTCCAGACAAAAATAATAACCAAGTAATTCCAGAACTGTAAACAGATATTCCCTGACCTTAAGGAATGTTTGCCCTAATAGAAGGTGGAAAATGATCTAACTAAATACTATTATTCAGGCAGAATAAACATAGACACATTTGCACTAAGACTTTGCTTGGGTTAGAGAAAACAGATCAATAGCATAATTACCAAGTTCAGAATCATGTCCATTCTGGGTATGGCAGACTTTCCATATCACCTAATAGGGAGAGATTCCTCTTGTCTCCTAAAAGTCAAAAACCTTCTAAAAAGAAGAAAACCTCTATGCAGTGAAAATTCCAGCAGGAGTTAGGATTGGGGAGGAGCTCTCCAGGCCCTACCCTTGGGCCACCAGAGAAGCTGTTGGCAGCTGATGACTGCTGGAGGAAGGGTCACAATCCATTGGATGTTCACACATTCATGTGTGCATATGGGAATCACACAGACTCATGGGATTATTAATGACAATAAAAGTAAAGAGGATATGTATTTTGGAAGGAAGATGGGGTGAGAATACAAGGAGAGACGGTAGGATGTAGTGATAGATGGATATGATCAACATATAGTACATGAATGGATGAAACTCTCAAGTACTAGAAATAGTTTTCAAAAACTGGCTATGTTTATTAAGGAAAAATATGAAATTAAGGCATTTCTCAACCTCTCTGGACTTATCATAAAGTAACTCAGATGTTTTTTATGACTCAGCTTTCTAATGGTAAAGCTTAGAATCAGTAAGTACTTCTTTTTTTTTTTCTTTTTTTTTTTTCTTTTTTTTTTTTTTTTTTTTTTTTTTTTGGTTTTTCAAGACAGGGTTTCTCTGTGTAGCCCTGGCTGTTCTGGAACTCACTCTGTAGAGCAGGCTGGCCTCGAACTCAGAAATTCGCCTGCCTCTGCCTCCCAAGTGCTGGGATTAAAGGTGTGCGCCACCACTGCCCGGCTCAGTAAGTACTTCTTAATGGGTTAGCTTACTATATTCAAATGAACAACAATAAAAAAGGCCAGAAGTCATGCCAAAGCATCATGGCTGTCCTTGACATGGCCTACCTAACCATTACAATGTGAAAGTCCTTTATAAAGTTTGTCCCAAGGTGTGGTCATTCTTAATGACAAATTGCTAATTACATGTTTAATGCCAAGAAAAATAACACTTAATTGAAAAGGCATCAAAAGAGAATTATCAAGGTATTTCATGAACCCACATGTATCCATGGTAAGTGACATAAAGCATTACATCCTTGAGAACGCAGAGGAGGAATCAAACAAAGAAATATCATTTAGTGGTTGTGGGTACTTCATACATTTACTCTCCCATAACACCCACATGGAAAATCTGACTTACAGTAATTCATTAAAATAATGACCCCATTTCTAAACACTGCCAAAATTAACAAGATCCTAGCAATATAATACATCTATAAAATTCTTTTTATTGTAATTGTCAATTTTATCTACCCACAAATAACCAATGTCAGCCCAGCATTATAGATGCTAAGACACTCATTTTATAAGATATTTTTACTGATTGATTCCTAAACATCCACAATCCTAGTAAAAATAGCAAATATATTTCCCCCATTGGAAGTAAGAAGGAATTTATGCAATTATTTATTTTAGCTGAAACTAAGTAATGCTAATAAATTAAACTTAAATGAAAAGAAAAGTAGATGAATTTTTCATAAAATTTTACCAAATAAAAACAACTTACAGGTAAAATAATGACGTTCTCTCATAAGGAACTAATTACAGCCATGCTTCCTGCCTGTCTGTCTTTCATCATGAATATTACATTGCTGGAGCATCATAGGGCACTCCTGCCAAGTAAAGAGAGGATGACTCCCCCAGTGTTTAGTGCTCACAAATGTCAACTGTAGCTTTAGCCCTTTAAAACCTTGAGTTGCTCCAACTTTTAGTAACTGAAGAATGAACATTGGAGAGTTAAAAATAAGATTATGTATTAGCAGGCTATGAAGTAAATATTTGACAATATCTTTTGCTATGAATAAAGAAAACCCTAAATAATTTTATGTACTGCTTTAGACAGCACCCTATTGCTGTGAAGAGATAGCATGAGCATGGCAACTCTTACGTAAGAAAGCATTTATTGACCTGGGAATTTGCTAAGAGTTGCAGAATTTAATCTATTATCATTGTGGTAAGAAGCATAGCAGCATGCAGGCAGATGCTAGAGCAGTAGCTGAGAGCTACTTTCTGAGCCATAAGCAGAGAGAGAGACTCTGGGCTTGACATGGCTTTTAAACCTTAAAAACCCATACCCCGTGACAAGCTTCCTCCAATGAGCCAACACCTGCTAATCCTATCAAATAGTGCCACTCTCTGGTGACTAAGTCTACAAGCCTACGGGGGCCATTCTTATTCACGCCACCATGAATACTAAGAACATTTATTGTCTGGTGCCCTAGAAATGTGGGAGAAGTTGAGGTTTCAGGAAAGATTGCTTGAGCTTTCCAGTAACTGTTGTGGTAAATCTCCAACACAAATAAGCCTGGTCAACGAAAACACAACTCAATAATTATGAATACAAGCTGCACACCTAGATTGGGCAGATTTACCACTACACTACTCTATTCCCCATCTATGAGATGCCTTATAACTTGCATTTTTTTCCAGGCCACATGCGTCTCCTCTATTGTCCTTCCACCTCCTCCTCCTCCATTGTCCTCCTCTCTCTCCTCTCCCCCAAACTTTTCAGCTCCACTTCCCATTCTACTGTCCAATTACAGGCTCTAGCCTTTATTTTACAAATTAAGGTGGGCAGAATTTAGAAGAAGACACCTTTATTCACTCCTCTTTCTGGACAACTCCTTCTAGGAAAGTGGAATTAGCATCAAAATACAAGACCAGGGCTATTCACAACAAGTAATAGTGACAAAGCTTGGAGTTCTAGGTTTCTCTCCTCAGGCTCTGTGGCTGACCCTAAATAGAATGCCAATTCATGACAAGAACAGTATCCAGAAAAAAAAGAAATAGGCTATCTTCTAATGTTGATATTTGTCAGGACTAAAAGAAACTATACATCCATGATGTCTTCCCCTCAGGACAACTAGGTTTCCCCTGGTAACACCTGGAAGAGGGCACTTCACAGGGGTAAACCACAGAAAAGTGCAGGTGATCACAGGCAGCAGTGGCAGTCATGAATGGAGATAAATTATCAGAGTGTTTTCTTATGGGAACTATAACACATCACACCTGAAAGGGGTACTTTAAGAGTAGTGATACCTACTGTTGCTGAGGAGGTGAAGTCTGGAGAATAGTGACTCATAGGAAGCAAATGTGGGGTTTTCTTTAGTTTAAATTATTTGTAAAGTGAGATTAAATAACAAATAATAAATGTCTGATAGATATTAAATCATAGGTTATGCACCATCTTTAAAAAATTTTTAGTTACATTTTTCATATAGTATATTTTGATCATTTCCCCTCCCTCACCTCTTCCCAGATTCTTCCACATCTCCACACTTCCCTAACTTCATGTTCTTTCTCTTTCCCTCTTTAAAAAACAAAACAAAACAAACTCAAAGACAAAACAAAACAAACAGAAAACCAAAATGAATATATATATATGTATGTATATATATATATATATATATATATATATATATATATATATACATACAGCCTGGGGTCTGCTCTAGAATGTGGATGATATATCCAATGATAATCAAGGATCATTGCAGAGGAGGGAGCAAAAAGATTGTACGAGTCAGAGAAACAGGGGGTCTCTTATAAGATTGTGTCTCCTAGGAAGGTTTGAAGCTATACCCACAAAGTTTCATCAACATGACTGCCTAAAAGTAAGCTGAACAAGGACAACAATAGGCATGTTAATGTGGATGGATGATATCCCAGGAGGCATCAGTCTTACACACAGAACTATAGGCATCTAAGAAATAGGAGAAAACGTTTTCCTGAATTCAAAAGAAAAAGTCTTCCCCAAGGGAAAAACACAGCAATTAGTTGTCCAATACCAGGAAGCCAGCCCTGAAAACATACATATAGGCAACATGATGCAGTCTGAGCAAGTCATGCATGCATTAATATATGTATGTGTCTGCATCAACAATTAATAAAGAAAAGAGGCCATGTATTTGAAGGAAAGCAAGAATGGGGTTTATGAAAGAATTTTGTGAAGAAGAAAGGGAGAAAGGAAATGATTTAATTATATTCTAATGTCAAAAGAATAAAAAATAATTTTTAAGAACTGAGAATGGTTAAATCTATACTATCATGATACTGGCAATCTACAGAGATAATACTTGAAGCTACTGTGAATAGGCAGGTGTTTACCTTCAGTTTACTGTTTTCTTTTGTATTTTAATAAATCTTCATAATGAAGAAGGAGGAGAAGAAGAAGAAGAAAAGGAAGAAGAAGAAAAAGAAGTAGGAAAAGAAATAAGTCAAGAGAGCCAGAATGATAGAAACACTGCTGGAGAAATTGCCGTCCCTGAGCTCAGGTTACTTTACAAGCTGTATTTACAAAAAGTCAGGGAACTGACATATAAACAGACACATTAACCAATACACTAGAGTTGAGGACCCAGTGAACTAACCACTATTATTCTACAAAAACAGCATAGCATCAATCTACCCTCTACTGGATATCTCTCTTTCCACATATTAATTCAGCTCTCATCCCTTTGAAAGAAGACTCTCTGTGTGGTAGATGGCTCAAAGTGCCAAGAGTAAATGTCAGCGGAATGGTTTGCTCAGTCACATATGAATCATCTATATCACAACTCTTCCCCAAGGCTCAGGAACCATGGAAGAGGAGGGGATAAAAAAAATTGTAAAATCCAGTGGTAGAGAAGGACTGAAATAGTGTTTTCTGGACATGAGGAGAACACTGTGCTCATGAACTCATAGCACCCATGGTGCCTTGCACAAGATAAAGCCTGGTCAACATTGTAACACAGAGAAGTTCAATAGTCTCCACCCTTAAATAAAAAGACACAGAAGCTCAATGGCTTCTTGAGGAACAAGAGTCGATTTTCTTCAAAGACATGACTCTTAGTTTGTTAAGTACTCTCTGCTGAATGGATCCAATTGTAAAAATATGTAGGCAGCTCAAATTGGAGCCCATTTTTGAAAGGTCAAAAAGTTGGATGGATATGAAGGAAGTGGTGAATCTTGAAGGATTTTGAGGGGGAGTGGTAGTGAATATGGTCAAAATACATCGCATGAAAACCTCAGAGAATTAATAAAGTTATTTTTTAAAAAGAAAAATAAGAACCGTGGGCCCAACTAAAAGCTTACATACCCACAGCTGATTTTTAACAAAGCAGCCAAAACTATAATTTTCAACAAATGGCCCTGGTCAAACTGGAAAGCTACATGTTGAAGAACAAAACTCGAGCCTCATCTCTCCCTCTGGACAAAACTCAAATCAAATAGATCAAGGGCCTCAACATAAAATCCTGAATCTGAAAGAGGGGAAAATAGAGAATATGTTTCAACTTATAATCTCAGGAAAGAACTTCTTAACAAGACCCTTCCCACACACCATCAAGACCAGCAATTGACAAATGGAAGCCAAAACACTGAAAATCTCCTGCAGATGAAGGCCATCATCATATGATGGGAGTGGCAGCCTACAGGATGAGGAGAACCTTTCCCATCCTGTTCTACAAGAACCTGAACGAAAGATACTTTAGCTCCCTCATTTCAGAGAAGGTTTAAAAGTTTACTTGACTTTGTACTTCTCTCTCTTTGCTAATATTTTAGAGCCTGGGATTTGCTCCAAAATGTATTTTGTTCACTTCTTGCCTTTCTCACTGGTCCATGAAGAGAAGATCCCCAGAGTCAAATAAACAACAGAAGTGATGGCCTTCATATTTTCATTAAGATTGAAGAAGGAGCCTGTAGTATTTCAAAATATGGGAAACGCTAATAAGTAGAAACATGCCCACCTCCACTGAACCCAGTACTTGTTATTAATTAAAGACTCCATTCCTTTCCCCACGTAATATGCGCAAATATGAGAGAAGTAACTGGGTGGCATCCACTTTGAAAAGTTGCATTATGTTTTTTGGTGTTCAAAAGTAACTGAAGTACATTAAGGCAAATTACATTTGAATGACAATATTGTATAATTATACCTATGCAATTAGTGTAAGAGTCTAAGCATGTAATGATTTTCTTTTGTTTAATTACTGTCTCAAATGTCAAATTCTGTCTTTTCCCACAGAGCATCAGGTTCTTCTACAATATCTCACTTAAATCGCATTTGTCAGTTACAATAATTTTCACATTTAAAACTTAATCTTAGAAAACATAATAGAATCAATGAAACCAGGACAGGATCTCTGATTGAAAAAAAACAATAAAATTCATACAAAACAGACTGATTGTCAGGAAAGGATAGAAAATACAATTTACTACTCTCAGGAATGATGACATAAAATAATTAAGGAATAGGGTGACTGAGATGATGGCAGTGTCCAAGAGCACTTGCTGTCCACCCAGAAGCATCTGAGTTCAAATTCCCAGTATCCATGTTAAAAAGTTGGATGTGCTCTTATGTCTGTAATCCAGTGCTGTGAGATGTAGAGACAGGAGAATTGCTAAGGTTTTCTGGTTACCAGCATAGCTCCAGATTCAGTTAGGACTGTGACTCAAAGAGTAAGGTAGAAAGGGAGAGAGCAGAATGCTGGGCATATGTATCAATCATACTCATACATGATAGAGAGAGAGGCAGGGGATGGAGAGAGAGAGAGAAAGAGAGGAAGAGAGGGCGGGGGGAGAATATGAATTAAGAGCTAATTTAATGCTACTTTTAATACAACAAGTTCTATGGGATGAAAAACATCTTTGAAATATACACCAGAGACCTGGGATATGAGAGACTCTCAGAACACAAAGGGAGGGACCTTAGAAATTCCAGACAGTAGGGAGAGGGAACTTAAAGAGCCTACCTCCAGTAGGAAGACAGGACATCAAATGAGGGAGGCAGTTGCCATCCCACAGTCAAAATTCTGACCCATAATTGTTCCTGTCTGAAAGAACTGCAGGAATGGAAATGAAGTGGAGCCTGAGGAAAAGAAGGTTCAGCAACAGGCCCCAAATAGGTTCCAGCTCAAGGGGAGGTCCCAAGGCCTGACATTATTACTGAGGCTATGGAGGGCTCACAAAAAGGGACCTATGATGATGACTGCCCTCTGAAAGACCCAATAAGCAGCTGAAAGAGTCAGATGCAGATATTTGTACCCAATCAATGGACAGAAGCTGCTGACCACTGTGGTTGAATTAGGGAAAAGCTGAAAGACGCTGAGGAGGAGGGCGACCATGTAAGAGGACCAGCAGTCTCAATTAATCTGGACCCCTGAGATCTCTCAAACACTGGACTACCAAGAAGGCAGCATACACCAGCTGATATGAGGCCCCCAACACATATACAGCAGAAAACTGCTAGGTCTGTGTTCTATCAGAGAAGATGCATCTAACCCTCAAGAGCTTGGAGGTCCCAGGGAATTTAGAATTCACGTTGGGTGGGGGGTGAGGGATGGGGACAGCCTCGTAGAGATAGGGCATGGATTGGAGGTATGGGATGTAGAACAGTCAGAGGGTGGAGGACAGGGAGGGGGTGAATACAATCTGGAGTGTAAATAAATAAAAAGGAAGAAATATACAAACTCCTAACATTCAGCAGAGAAGAAACACACCAGTACTTGAGAGACTGAAGCAGGTGGGGCTCCTTGAGTTTGATGCCAACCTGGTCTACATAACAAATTACAAGCCAGCCAGAGTAACATCCTGAAACCTTTGAAAGACCGTGTGTGTGTGTGTGTGTGTGTGTGTGTGTGTGTGTGTGTGTGTGTG
>NW_021621323.1:9502106-9512603 GCF_004785775.1 Grammomys surdaster | reverse complement strand
GTGTGTGTGTGTGTGTGTGTGTGTGTGTGTGTGTGTGTGTGTGTGTGTCAGAGACAGAGACAGAGAGACAGAGACAGACAGAGAGAGAGGGAGGGAGAGAGAGAGACAGAGACACAGAAAGGGACACAGACAAAGATACAGAGAAAGGCAGAGAGGCAGAGACACAGTGAGAAAAAAAGACAGAGGTAAAGGGAACAGAGAAGGGGAAAGATGGAAAAAGGAGGGAGAATTGGCAGGGCGAAGGGAGAAAGAAGAGATGAAAGAGATTTGGTTGGTCCTAGTAGTTCATGCCTACAATCTCTCACACTTGAGAAGCTAAAGCAGGATTGGGAGTTCAAAGCCATTCTAGGCTACATAGCAAGGCTCTGATGCAAAGAATCCATTTTGTTTTCTTCTGTTATCCTTTAGTTGTGCGTGTGTGTGTGTGTGTGTGTGTACAGAGATAGGTTGTCTTCCTCAGTCTGCACTCACCCCTTCTTATACAGTATACTGATTTTCTAGATACTATAATGGGTCAAATATCATAGATTCAAATTGAAAAATAATCATCCACAAAATGATTGTTCATGTGGAAAATGTGTCTGGAAAGTAGCCTCTGGAACTAGCAAGTGTATTTACTAAAGCTGAAGGAATCTTAAAAAAAGATATCAAACTTAGTTATGTATCTCTTACACACTTATCTTTTAAAATCATAGATAATAAATAGATTTTTAAAACCCATGAAAGACCCTTACACTGTAACTACAAAATAACTTACGGGAAAACTTAAATAAAGCATAAAACTCTAAAGAAAAAGTAAGGTCAAGTCTCCTTAGCTACCACATAAATTCGACTCACCGCTATTCAAAATTCCAGTAGACATTTTTAATAAGAATCTACAAGTGGAAAAGGAAATGAATGTACATGACTTAGTAAACCCGAAACAAAAATGAGAGGGGAAAAAGGAGCAAATTGATGCTACCCGACATTAAGTATTACTGTTAAACTGGAATAATTAAAGCAATGACGTGCGGACAGAAATATGGACAGAAAGCAGTGAGGTAAAAATCCATGACTGATTTTGGCAAATAATTCATGGAAAATATAGAGGAGAGGGGATAATTTTTTTCAAGAATTTTTATTGGGATTATTGGATATACACATGCAAACCAAAACAAAACTGTCTCTACCCCTTTCCATATACAATAATTAACTCAGATAGACCTCAGAATAAAACTTAAACTACAAATCTAGAGAAAAACACAGGAAAAGATTGTTATGACTGTGAGTTAAATGAAATTTTCCTACTTAAAACAGAGGCACATTTCAAGGGAAAAAGTTGAAATTTCTGACCTTGAAAAAAATTTTAAACTTCTTTTTCAAGAGATATTAAAGAAAAATGAACAAAAGTCAGAACTTGACAAAATATATTTGTATATAGTATATTGATTTCTATCTAGAATATATAATTTTAAAATGGAATAAAAGCCAGAAGATATTGTAATGGACACATCAACCAAACAAGAAAAAATGGAAATAAAACCATGGAAAGATGCTCAAATTCATTGGTTATAAAACCACAGTGAATAGAAACAGATACTACCAAGTATTGGCAATGAAATGAAGGAGGCTGAGTTCTCAAACGATGCCGGTGGATGTATTGAATGTTTTTACCGTGTTGGTAATTCAGGCATTTCTACATCATTCATACGCATGCCCTATAATCCATCCTTTTCACTGCTCAGGATTCTCCATGGGAAATAAAAGCGTGTCTATAAGGCTTGTACATAGCAGTAGCATTACTTGAATGTGTAAAATCTAAGATAATTTTTTTAAATTAACAGGTAGAGGAGTGTATTTTGGAAGAACTTTGCAAGGGATTGCCACTCAATAATAAAAAGTATAAATTGTTGATAGAACAAAATGGATTAACCTATAAATAAGCATGGTGAATGCAAGAAGACAGATGCAAAAATTTTACAAATATACACAAGATAGTTTTTACAAGTGATTTATATTGAATGTGATAATGGCTTTTTGAATATATCAAGTCATGCATTCCAGATATAGCAAGGTAATAATGCCATTTATATATATAAATAAAGCTCCTAAAAACAAACATTTCTCATATAGTTTCACAGTTGAATTTGATTAAAAACTTACTTCCTCTCTTTGTTCTTTACAGACTGAGCTAGATTTCCTGGCAACAAGAAACACCGAAGAAGAGTTTCTATCTCTGTCAACATAGAACAGGAAAGCCGTTGTTGACTGGCATGACTTCCCTCCCATTTTCGGTGGGGAGAGGTACATGGGGGGTGTGCATGGTTCTCTCAGGATGGTGCTCACTTCGACTTATGCTTCTTCTATTGCTCCAAAGAGCTCCTTAGAGGAGCAACTAGTCCTCTCTTTGTGCCACCAGCAACAGTCACATATCTATCACCAAGTTTGAGTTGAAAACACTTATTATACAGTCTACCTATCCAATACACAGAAGTTGTGCACCCATAACTGTTTTTGTGTTCTTCCATGTTAACTCACCTTGCATAGCTGGAACTGAGAAGCAATGATCCTAATTTTATCCCCACAGTAAACTAATCTGTTCCCTTAAGTTCCTCCAATCATGGGAATCTCTTATCTTCAGTAAGAATTCTATCTGTTCACTACTTAGGATCAGTATTAGTCAGCTCTCTATCATTGTAACAGAATACATGATATAACCAACCTAAAAGAATAGGTATAGTTTTGGTTATTGTTTTTATTGTTGCAGTCCATGATTGATCTTTCTCATTTTATTGTGGCTTCTACAAAATAGTGTATCAGTACGTGAAAACTATGAAGAGCAACGTACTGATTTCATGATAGGGGCAGAAAGCGAACAAAGGGCCAGGATTTCTTCAGGGGCAAGCTATTCATAACCTTTCTACTAAATCTCATCTCTTTTTTTACTACTTATTAATACTGTAAACATAATACTCAAATTAATGCATGGATCCTTCAGAGAGCACTTATGATACAACAATATCAAGTCCTTAGACTTCATTCTTTTTTTTTTTTTTTGGTTTATGCAACTTTATTGAAGAAAAATAAATCAATTACTAGGAGAGCTATTAGTTGATCACTCATCCATTGACAACTTGCATCATTTATTCAGTGCTATATTAAACAGAATTGGAAGATAGATTAACTAATAGCTCCAAGCCTCCTAACAATTTAAATGAAAATTACAAAATGTTTTGAGACCCTATTTTGGAATACAAAGGGTGTTTTGACTTCCAATTTCCATTCTCTGTAGAACAAGAACAGGTCATTCCTTTATTGACATGCATAAAATACATCACATTTTCTGTTCTGCTGATGCTATAATTCAATACCAATTCTCCAGCCACATCAGTTATGAGCATAAAGTATATCATGTAACCTCAATCTCTAACAGTGGAAGGTTTAAACAAGAATGGATGCTGCTAGAATAATGCTGCTCCCTTTGGTGTGACAGCTGAGCATCCATCTCCCTCCCCCTCAGATGGCTTCTTCAGCATGTTAGAGCAGTGAGGATTGGTTTAGTCTCATAACCAAGTTAGAGTGAAGACATTGGCCACATAATACATATGCTCCAGTTTTAAAAAAAAATTTCTGAATCTTGGGCAACTGTTCTCTTGAACTACTTTACAGTTTCTAAAAGCAGTTATTGTCCAAAGCTGGAAGAACTTAAGTCTTCTCAGATGAGCATGTGAATGAATGGAGGGAGGTAAACAAAAAATAAAATTAAAAAAGATGAGGTCTGATAGGGGAGCAGCTGGATAAGAAAATCAAAAAAGGAACAGTAATTTAAAGTTTATTCCAGCTATAATGCAGGTTATTCTGACTTTAAGGTAGCATCACATGGCATACTTCTGAGTCCATTCCCGAAATATTCTGTTGTACTTATCTCTGTCTGTTTTATAGATCCGTGCAATCTCTGGCACTAGGGGGTCATCTGGGTTTGGATCACATAGCAGTGAACAAATGGATAAAAGAACTTTAGAAATAGTTAGAGCAGGAGACCACTGTGATCTTAGAATATCAAGACAAATGCTGCCATTACTGTTAATATTTGGATGATAAATTCTTGTTGTAAATGCAACCTTAGGTGGTCTTAGACTTCATTCTTCACAAACAATGGTAGAGACAGATAATTAGTCTGCACATCATGCTCCTGAGTATGCTCAATGTTCTCCCAAGAGCTCTCTTTGGCCATTCTGGGTGCTCTGCAGTGTTCTAAAGCTCAGGGGTCATGGCTACAAGAACAAAACTAAGTCTCCATTTCCTATATCAATTCTTAATTTTCTCAAGTAATATTCTTGAGTCTCCTCTTTACTTAAAATCAGAAAGAGAGAGAGAGAAAGAGAAGACTTGCTCATAAATATTTTACTCCACAGTGAAACAGACAATTATAGGATGACCAAAACAGATGTAAATTTATCTTGGACATAATCAGAAGAATATTTCTCAGAACTTATATAGCATTTTTGTGTGGCTATAAAAAGGATTCTACAGTATTAGTAAAAGTGGAATTCTCTAGTCTATTCCAATCTTCAAGGAATAACATGTTGATACTAAAAAATAAAGACAATATCTAATTAGATAATAAGAAAATTGAAAACAGTGGCAAAGCTTGAAAGATAGTAAATTCAAATTCTGTAGAGACAAAAAACACCTCATGCTTGGATAATAAACTTGCATGTGCAATTCAAGAAATAATGGGTGGGAAGGGAGTGTTGTCAAATCTTTACTTAATGTCTTTACTGATAATGCTAAGGAAATTGGACTAGGAAAAAAATCATAGTTGGTTCACATGAACAAAAGGGAACAGAAATGATCTAGAGATATGTGCTTTCAAGGGATCAATAGTGATGGGGGCTACAGAGCCTGTAGCTAGGAGTCCGTGATAGTGTCACCCTCATAGATTCCGGGGAGTGTCTCCTGCATTAGGTTCCTGCTTTCAATTAGTTCTCTATGTTAGGAAGCACATTGGGATTGGTAATGATCTTTTCCCAATTTGTTAGTTGGTGTTTTGTCCTATTGACAGTGGCCTTTGCTTTACAGAAGCTTTGCAATTTTATGAGGTCCCATTTGTCCATTGTTGATCTTAGAACATAAGCCATTGGTGTTCTGTTCAGGACATTTTCCACTATGTCCATGTGTTCAAGGTTCTTCCCTACTTTCTCTTCTATTAGTTTCAGTGTATCTTGTTTTATGTGGAGGTCCTTGATCCATTTGGACTTGAGCTCTGTAAAATGAGATAAGAATGGATCAATTTGAAATCTTCTCCATGCTAAATGCCAGTTGAACCAGCACCATTTGTTGAAAATATTGTCTTTTTTCCACTGGAGGGTTTTAGCTCCTTTGTCAAAGAACAAGTGACTACAGGTGTGTGGGTTCATGTCTTGGTCTTCAATTCTATTCCATTGATCTACCTGCCTGTCTCTGTACCAACACCATGCAGTTTTTATCACTATTGCTCTGTAATACAGCTTGAGGTGACAGATGGTGATTTCCCCAGAAGTTCTTTGATTGTTGATAATAGTTTTTGCTAGCCTTGGTTTTTTTGTTATTCCAAATGAATGTGAGAATTGCTCTTTCTAACTCTATGAAGAATTGAGTTGAAATTTTGATGGGAATTGCATTGAATGTGTAGATTGCTTTTGGCAAGATGACCAGTTTTACTATATTAATCCTGCTAATCCATGAGCATGGGAGATCTTTCCATCTTCTGAGATCTTCTCTGATTTCTTTCTTCAGAGTCTTGAAATTCTTGTCATACAGATCTTTCACTTGCTTGATTAGAGTCACACCAAATTCACAGCCAAATTTTCAGGCAAATGGATGCAACTAGAAAATATTATCCTGAGTAAAGTAACCCAGTCACTAAAGAGCACAAATGGTATGTACTCACTAATAAGTGGATATTAGGCAAAAAGCTTGGAATACCCATGACACAACTCACAGACCATATGAAGCTCAAGAAGAAAGAAGACCAAAGTGTGGATGCTTCACTCCTTCTTAGAAGGGGAAAAAATACTCACAGTAGGTAGAAGGTAGGAGGGACTTGGGTGGAAGAAAAGAGGGGGAAGAGAAAAAAGGGGGCAGGATCAGGTATGGGAGGATATGAGGATGATATACAGAGGGTCAGGAAATTAAAACAGAAGTGTGTAGCAATGGAGTATGGGGAACTGAGGGTAGCCACCAGAAAGTCCCAGATGTCAGGAAAGCAAGAGGTTCCTAGGACCCAACGGGGAGGTTGTTAGCTGAAATACCCAACAAAGGGGAGGGAGAACCTGTAGAAACCATATACAGAGGCTAGGTAAGACCCTCAGTTGGTGGATGGGGCCACCCAATCATCGCCAAATTTTTAACCCAGAATTGTTCCTATCTAAAGGAAATACAGGGGCAAAGTGTAGAGCAGAGACTGAAAGAAAGAAAAAGCCATCCAGAGACTACCCCAAATGGAGATCCATCCCATATACAGATACCAAACCTGACACAATTGCTCATGCCAAGAAGTGCTTGCTGGCAGGAGCCTGATATAGCTGTCTCCTAAGAGGCTCTGCCAGAGCCTGACAAACACAGATGTGGATGCACACAGCTAACCATTGGACTGAGCATGGGGATCCCAATAAAGGAGTTAGGGAAAGGACTGAAGGAGCTTAAGGGGTTTGCAACCCCATAAGAAGAACAACAGTTTCAACCAACCAGACTCCCCAGAGCTCCCAGGGACTAAACCACCAACCAAAGAGTATACATGGAGGTTACCCATAGCTCCAGCTGCATATGTAACAGAGGATGGCCTTATCTGGCATCAATGGGAGGAGATTCCCTTGGTCTTGTGAAGGCTGGATGCCCCAGTATAGAGAAATGCCAGGGAGGTGAGGTAGGAGTGGGTAGGTGGGTGGGGGAGCACCCTCATAGAAGCAAGGGGAAGGGGATGGGATAGGGATTTCCAGAGGGGAGACCTGGAAAGGGGATAACATTTTAAATGTAAATAAAGAAATATCCAATAAAATGTTATTCTTTAAAAAAAAAAAAAAGAAGTGTTGTAGTAATTATTTAAATCAGCCTCTGGTTAGTCCGACTATCTAAGCTGCAGTGGCTCTGCCTAGCCCAGCCTGAGGCCACGTGCATGCTGCAGCTAGAACCGGCCTGCCAGAAACACCAGCCCTGGCACCCACTAGATGCCAGTGTGAGATGGCTCTGCCAATCTTCCACGCTGTCTCCACAAGGCAGGGCATTGCCCACATCATTCGCCATCCATGTGGACCCAGTAAGAAAATGAGTCTCTAATACTTATAGATTAATCAAAGGCTTTATATGTTTGGTAATGATTAACAACAAGATGCCCATACAAAGAGTGTTGTATCCCAATTATCTAACCTAATTATAAGCTTATAAGTTGTTCCCCACGAGTGTCCTCCATACCTGTGTGGTTCTCCATCCTCCTACATCTCTGCCCTCTCTAACTCCTCTTCCTTTTTTTCTTCCTTTCCCAACTCCTCCTCTTCCTCTCCTTACTCCTCCCACCTTAGCTCCTCCTACAAAGAAGAAGAAGAAGCACATTGGTAAGTCGTCTATAAGATAGCTTTATTCTTTTGTGGCCTCCTCTCTGCTCTTTTCTCAGATTAAGGTAAACTATCTGAAACCACTTGTACCCATCTTGAAGGAAGAATGCGTTATCCTTCTTTCAGTCTCTAGGGAAGGCTGAAATTCCTAAGCCCATAATAATCAAAGGTCTTGTAAATTCCTTATTGTATTAGTCACAGTAGATGAGCTACTATAATAGGAAAATAAAAAAACTATGTTAACTTAAGAGAATAGAATGGTTATTTCTGTTTACATAACTGTTTTAGTTAAGTGGTCCAGTTTTAGGATAAGGGTTTAAAGTCTATGTGTTTATGTAGGAGCTCTTCAACCTTTTCTGCATGGGCATTGCTCTCTATTGCCATTGCTGACCAAACTGAACATGGGAAAGAATGTGGGTGACTAATCCCAGCACTCAGGAGGTAGAAGCAGGCAGATCTCTGTGAGTTTGAGGCCAGCCTGTCTACAAAGAAAGTTCTAGTATAGCCATAGGTGTTACACAGAGAAATCCTGTTTCAAAAAGGAAATGAAACAAAACAAAGATGAGTGTGTTGAATATTTGCTGACTGTTATGGAGAGAGCTAGCGGGTCAAATCCATATCTCTTTGCTTTGGAGTGTGTGTGTGTGTGTGTGTGTGTGTGTGTGTGTGTGTGTGTTGCCTAAGAAACAAGTAGGTCTGTTTCATAGATCACTTCACATGTCTGTGGAATTCTAGCAGAGGCCGCATTAATTAGCTTCTGGCTTTTTGAGACTTCTCCTTTTTTCATTTATGGGTTGGATTCTATCCCCTCAAATTCAAAGGCTTAATTGCTGCTCATGTTAAGAGGAGACTTTTGGGGTGGGCTCTAATCCAATATAACTGGTGTCAAAAAAATAAATTTGAAAATAGAGTAAGACACCAGGCAATGTGTAGATAGAGAGAGGAAGAGCATGTGAAGACTTGGTTGGAAAGACAACACTGGGAAGCTAAGCAGAGAGGCCTCAGGTGAAACCAACTCTGCCCACGCCTTGTTGTTAGGACTCAAGCCTTCAGAACTTCAAGGAAATGAAGTTTTGTTATTTAAGTAACCAAGTCTGTGGTACCTTGTTATGGTAGCCACACGGCTCATGAAATCCTTGCAAGTATCCATCCATGCTCCCCATTAGTTGCTGATGGAACAGAGGTGGAGGTGGCTCTCAAGGTTAGTTGTTGTGGGTTGCTAATGGCAAAGTTACAAACTAAAGGAAGTCAGCCGAAGCCCAAAATCACATTGTTCCATTACACAGATGAATAATAATGTTTTATTGCACTGACCTACCAAAATATGAGTGTTAGTTACGGTAGCTGGCAACGCATTTGGCCAATCTATATTAAAAGGCTCACGATTCCCTGCCCCTCTCCAGTTTTCTGTGTCACTGTTGTCAGGGTATGTATACACTTTTCAGCCCTTAGCAAGCTCAGTGGGAATAAGACCGGCTTCACTTACACATTGGTTTTTAAAGTAGGATATTTGGCTCTTCCTATCCACACTGGAGATTTTTAACCACAACCCTGGGGTGTAGTGAATTTTCTACTCAGTATTTTTACTAACATATTTCAAAACTAGACACTTACGGGTAAAGAAATAGAAATTTCACAAACATATTAATAAAAATGTGTGCCAATATTCAATCAATCAAACGAGAAAACGCCATTATTCAGGAAGAAAGAAGGAGTTAATCTATTTTAAAAGACATTATTTGCAAGCTGAGCGCCTGCGCTTTGTCTCCAGCACTCAAGAGGCAGAAATAAGCAGTGGTTTTAAAGGGCGCATAGACCATAGCTTGTTTGCATAGACCATTCTATAACAGGCAAGGCTACATAGAGAAACCCTCTCTCAATTAATTAATTAGTTAATTAAGCATTTTCTGATATAAAAATTGTAATTTATATAATTATTAAATATTCCCGGGATTGGAATATAAAACTCCAGTCTAGCTAAGTATATTAAGGATTTTGAGCTCCATCATTAAGACTCCTTCATCTTGTTTCCTATCCACGGCCCTTCACAGTCAATGGAGAAAATCAAATAGTAAGGTTTGCTTCATACAAATGATACACTTAGTAAACTTACATAATAGTCCTTACCTTGCTATGGACAATGATGACTATGAAGTAATTAGTGTATCAAATATCTTATGACAAGTATCTTAACTTATGAGGAATATCAGAACATTTATTCTTAAATTCTAGCTAGAGATTAGGACAAAGGCTTACCCCCATTAGAGTGTAACTAAGCACTAGGTTCTCATCAAAGGAAAATTAACAAAACAAAACTGTTCAGGCAATAAAGCAAAACTGTAACAGATATCATCTGGTAGTGCAATAATAGATCAACATTCCAATGTCCCAAAACAAAGCAAATATGAAAATAAATTGGGCAATGATAGATCTTTAACCCCGTAAGTTGTTAGCTGGCCTATAAACAGCCAGAGAGACACTGTAACATCTAACAGCTTTCTCCACCACAATGGCAGTATGTCACAGTTTGTCCTAGATGATCGTGATTATAGCAGAAAAAATGTTCTGTGACGACAAATTTAATAGGCACCTTATTCATAAGAGACATTTGGTGTACATCTTACAGGGAGAGAAGAAAGGACTCCTTGTCAAACTCCAAGTATTGTTTTAGCTAAAGCCACTTTCTTCACTCCCAGAATATCCAAGTCTTTCTTCCTTTGCCTTCCTAAGAGCAATATATTAGTCAGCTTAGTCAACTAGAACAAAATGCCACAGGACAAGTCACTTAAATAGAAAATTCATAGTTTCCTTAGTCTAGGAGACTACAGAGTCTGATAAAGTTCCCACAGTCTGCCTTACTGGATTCTAGCAGCCTCTCGTGTGTGTGTGTGTGTGTGTGTGTGTGTGTGTGTGTGTGTGTGTGTGT
>NW_021621323.1:9408894-9502096 GCF_004785775.1 Grammomys surdaster | reverse complement strand
TGTGTGTGTGTGTGTGTGTGTGTGTGTGTGTGTGTGTGTGTGTGTGTAGTGATGCCTCATTTCCTCCTATGAGACAATATAACCATTGGATTGGGACCCTAATATCATTTAACTGTAACAATTTCCTGTATGCTCTACCTCCAAATACAGCACAAATCTTCGACATATGGAACACACAGTTGAGTCCACACAGTGGTTATTCATTTTGCATCATTCTTTAATTGCTTTCCTGCTGCTTGACCAGGGTTAAGCGGAAAAGACATTTAGTTACATTGTTTCTGAAATTTGTTCTTTGGCTGCTGCCACCCATACAAAAAAATGCGAGTCAGAAAAAGCTGGGCCTGTAAGCCAGAGTCTGTTTACTCCTCTTCATGGTGCTCATCTGTAAACCAGCATGTCTGATCAGCAAAGCACAGAACTAAGAGAAAATGACTTTTGCTGTCTCAAGAGTGATTACATGAGACAGGGATTTCATGTGTTTGGCCCTGTTACATCAGGCAAACAAGGATGGATCTTTTGGAGTTCTATATTAGCTCACTTAAGATTTGATATAGGCTTGGAGGAGAAGATGGGACTGTGATTGGGATGTAAAGTGAATTAATTAATAAGTAAATTGATTAATTCAAAAAAGAGGCAGTACAATATAACTTCACTTCTTACTTAAAGGCAGACTATAAGGAAAACTGGATAGCTAAACACTTTTGAAGACCCTATAAATTTACCAACGTAACACTCTGTTCTGAATGCCTGAACTCTCTCATTCATACCTTGCTTCTGATGTCCATTCTCAAGTCTACCATAAATTACCTTGAAACAACAATCTCAGACACAGACAAACCTTTCACAGTGATCACATTAACAAAATTATCACTTGTAGACAAAAGAAATTTTGGATTTTAAGAGCAAACTCTGGAAAAGTAAACCCATCCCTACTGGAGAAAGAAAGAAATTTTTGTACTGATGAGAAGCACAGTTTCAAAGGAATCTTCAGATATTCGAGGCTCTAATGCATGGCAGCATCCTGTGCTCTATTGTTGTAAAGTTAGACAAGTAGATTTTAAACTGAAATTTTAAAAAAGAGTATTTGCTTTAAATGTGACAAGAGAAAAATTAAGGGATGACAGAGACCAGAAAGAATGGTGGTGTTTTACACAAGCATTGTGTAAGTGTCACCGACAAGTGTATTCAGTGATGTTGAAGGTAAGCTATGACACAGGTAATGTGACTTCATGCAAAAGAGGGTCAAAGCTCTCTATGTATAGTTACTTCTGTGGACTGATTTCTGTTGCGGGAAAGATCAGCACCATCCCGCACTAAACCCAGCTACTCTCTGCCCCGTGGGCTGGCGGGCCATGTACTGGTGGGCAATGGCTGGCCTGTTCTTATTTCGTGGGGACTCTCTGACTCAGAGCTCCAAAATCTTTCTACACAGCTAGCTAAATTCCCACTGGTGGGTCACTACCATGCCAGCCCCAAGCTTCAAAATGTCCATGGCCTTTTGTGGTGCACATCAGGCAAACCCATCCTTTGCTGCCTGTACCTTTCTCTGTGGAACCCAGTAGAGCTTCCTTGTGAAGGAAAACACCACACAAACTTAGTTCAGAAACAATGGTAGTAACTCAATCGCTGGGTACAACAACTAGAATCCTAATCTTGTAAGCCATGTTAAATCTAAATCCTCTGGTGGTGAATCCTGGCAGATCTGCCATAGAAACCGGGAGACATTAGTAGCTGTCCTCATACTATCCCCATCCAAAAGGGCTCATCTCTCTTCTGTCTACTCTCTTCCCCTATCCAACCCGGAAGTCCCGCCTACTTTCCCAGTGATTGGCTCCTTTATTCATTAGGGAATGGTTCACAAGAAGTCACCAGAGTATGTGACTCATTCCTTGTTCCAGACAACCCTTCCTGAGACAGTGGAATTAACATCAAAATACAAACAACACCAGGGCCATCCACAACAGACTAGGAAATAGTAAGCTCAATAAAAGAAAACATGAAATTTCCTCCATATATCATGTTGTTCATACCCCAACTTCCTAGTAAGATTTAAATAAACTGTTGAGTAATGGTGGAATAATGGATGGCTAGCATTTTAAAACAGTAACTGTAAATGGACCCAGAGAGAAAGCAAAAGCAAGACAGCTGAAAAATTAGCCTGCAATAAATATTGAGGTTCAATTTGTGCGTCATCGGAGTCACTCAGTTCCCTTCCATGTCAATTCCTCCGCCATGCTCAGCCATCACAGGGAAGAGGATTGTTAAGTTTGAGTAACAGCGCATGATCGCTGCTGCTCATAGGAAGTGCTGCAGAAATGTGTATGGAAGGGAAGCCTGTGATGGTGGCTGCTGAAGCGCCCTGCCCTCTCCTCCCTCCTCTATGTGCATACATGCACATGTGCGCATGTTTGTGCTATTTCTGGTCTTGTTTTCAAATACATTTACAGAAATATACTTGGATAACAAAAAAGCCCTAATTTAGTAGACATTACTTGATGGGCTTGAACATTGTTCACGACCTTGAAACTTTCCAGTGGCTTCCAATACAACTGTGATAAAAGTACAAGCCACTTCTGTTTTTTTCTCCAAATGTCCCCCACCTATTGTTAACAGGCTTTTGGAGCAGCTGCTGTCCACATAGACAATATCCTCTCATAGCTAGTGTTTCACCATGTGTCTTCTTATTACCTCTCTCAGACAAAATATTCTTCAAAAATTACTTGCATGGCTACCTACTGAGACCTCTCCTGAAAAACAAACAGATGGCTGAGTAGATTGTTGCTAGCCATGTTTTCTTCCTCTTGTTTGAAAATTGCCATATTCTGATCTATATAGTACCTGGTGTTCTGAAAGAATAAAGTCCTTTATAGTCGAGTGAGAATGTATTGATTCCTTTCTAGAGAATATTTCTCATTTCAGTTTATTTTCCTGTCATCAAAATTCAGTTAACATTGATAGTGACAAAAATTTTATAGTATATATTCATTTTATTCACAAAACAACAGCCTGTTGACCTCTGCATCCAAAACACTGTTTAAGGTCCATGAGGTGGTTTTGGAAAGAAACGACCCTTTCTTTGAATGAAGACCCATCAATGAAGACCCACCAACTTTTAGTGATTGTTTCTGGACCGTTTGGGATGCGGTGGTAAGTGAACATAAAAATTGTCCTATATGAAGTTTATATTCTAACAATGTAATATAAATCCTATCAAAGAAATTAAGAATAAATAGATAAATAATGGAAATATTACATAGAAGTTAGGCAGTGTGATCAACCTAATCCGTTAACAATATCTTCTAATAGAAATAATAATACAAATAATAATAATAATATAATAATAATAATACAAACAAAAATGGAATACGTTCCAATGACCAACACATCACTGAGTGCCTGCTTCTCTGCAACATAGTGCCTAACCCACTGGAGGACAATTTTCTTCATTCTTACTCTAAAGCACTTCAAGCAATAGACATATCCTTTAGTGGGGTGGCTTCTGTTAGATTTCCAAGGTAGCTACTATTAGCACAAATCAGTGCAGTAGCTATGCTTGGAACAGGAAGCAGTGTTTCCATAGACTGTAATAATTTCTCCTTTCAGGGCTGTGGAGATTGCTGAGTGAGTACTGCTTGCTGCATAAGAGAAGCAATCTGTGTTTGGATCCCACAACTCACATAAAGACTGGCCTGGTGGCATGATGTATTTGTAATCACAGCACTTCTACAATAAGATGTGAGACAGAGACAGAAGACCCACTGAAATATCTTGAGTCAGCTAGCTGGCACACACAGTGGCAAACAAGGAGAGACCCTGTCTTACCCAACATGGAAAGTGAGGACTGACTTGAAGCTATTCTCTGGCCTCCACATGTTCACCATAGAATCCAGAAATATATAGAAACACATAGCGAGTGCACACACGTGAGCACACGCACACACACACACACACACACACTCACTCATTTTATTATCCAGTAATTTTTATCATAAGTTTTCAACTTGCTTTATTCCCACACCGATGGGGCACAGTAAACCCCCGCAAAAACTGAAATATATTTTCTATTTAGAAGGGATATACACAGAATCCTTCAACCTCATTTGAGTTCTGAAGAAATTCAGTTCAGATTACTGTTCACCATCTGCAGTGTTTACTCTAGGAATTCCATCTTTACAAGTAACTCAGGGCAGACTTAGCCACGTTGACACAGCAGAACTCAATTTTTTAAGGGACTAAGAAAAGAAAACCCCACGTATTAGGATGGTTTTTAGATAAGCGTTTTAAATTATGAACAGCAATGCATCTAAAGCGAGATATATTGGCAGAAATTCTGGGGCCTGTCCTTTAAGTTGTATAAATAATGAGTGCTATTTCCCCTCATTATGTTTTTAAACCCTGCATCAAGAGCATATGGTCTTGAAGGGAAAAGGAATGTCATAATCTACCAGAGACCAAACAACCATTCGTTGTGCTCAGGAGTCCACACACCCGTCCTTCAGAGTGATCGTTTCCAGCAGATCCAGAGGACTTGGAGTTGTAGATTAAGGATGTTATGTTTTACATGGCAATGAGCTAGGTATCTGCTGGCCTGGTGAACACTTTGTGTATTCGTAATTACATGTATATTATTCAGTGCCGTCTGTAACAGATGACCTTTCCTTGAAGTGTTCTCCATGGGAATGTGTATTTAAAAGGCCATGTCCTTTTGAATGCAAATGTAAAATTACAAGAGACACAAGTGGTATTGCTGTTATTATAAACTTGCTAGCAATTTATAAACACATCTTATTAATACTGATCGCATTCGTTTTCCATACTCATTTTTCCCTCAGTTTCTCATAAAGCAACTGAATATAAAGTGACTAGGATGCTAAGAAAAAAATTATTTATATTACATGGACACCTTTTCCCTAATCAGTTATGAGAAGCTATTTGCACTTTAATTAGTAACCAGATGAAAGCATAACACTTATAGCTAGAGTGGTCCATATAGTCTCTAATCATGTCAGTTATTATATTTTTTAATTTGGGCAATAAACTGCCTCAGTCTCCATGCCTTCCAAATGAAATTTGGAAGACTTGCTAGAAAGATTAAATGTGAAAAGATTTCTGATATGCTTATAGAGTGCACGGCATAGATAGTTACTGCTTAATAATTGTTGTCTATGTGAAAACAATGAACTGAATTAGGAAGCCTAAGAAACACGGATCTAACAAAAGCTTCTGGGAGAAGAAAAATGGAGAGTTTTATTTAATAGAATGCTGGTTTCTTACAGAGTTTATCACATTTTTAAACTACTTGTCCTTTTCATTATTTCTTTTAGTTTTTGAGATTATATGATTACATCATTTTCCAATTTCCTATTCTCCTTCCAAAACCTCCCATACACCTTTCCTTTTTCAAATTGATGGCCTTATTTTTCAATGATTGTTGGGTTGGTCTTGTACACTGTGTATTCAGATGCTGAATAGCCCAGGACCAGGTTGCAGTCCAGACATGGGTATTGTCTTGACTAATGTGCTATAAAATATGCTCCCAAAAATCTCTAATTGGGTAATAAAAAGCTAGAGCCTGTGATTGGTCAGGGGAGAGAGGAAGTTGGAACTTTGCATGGAGTAGGGGGTTTCAGGTGGGACAATGATGAGAAAGACAAAGGAAGGAGAAGAAAGTTGCCATGAGGCAAGAAGGACCAACAACTCATGACCAAGGGATACTCACCCTGAGGACATCCATAGAAAAGAGGACGACTCAGTTGGCAAGTAACGGTGTGTCTATGGCTGGGATGTAGGTTAGAATAGCTCAGAATCTGCCCTGTTTAGGTCTGCAGCTTGTTAATAAAAATACCAGGTTTCTGTGTCCTTTATTCGGGAGCTATACAGGCTAAAGTGAGCATGGAAATGCCCTGCAGGTATCTGGGAACAAAAGGGGGCATAGCAAATCTCCCATAAAATTACAACTATAGTTGTTACATGAGTATATGCATTTATCCCAAAATACATAAATACATATGCTTAGTCTGTTTAAGTTTTATACGTTTTCAGAGTGGGCTTCTTGGTTTTGGCTAACCAGTCATGCTCTTCTCTGGAAAAGACTATTTCTCTAGTCTTCAGGATTTCTTAGTTGCCTATAGTTCTTTGTGTAGGGCTGAGGACTCATGTGCTTTCCTTGTCCACTTTAGTATCTCTGTTGCTGTTAACTTTGTCCTGATCATGTTTAGGCATAGGCTGTCATGCTGTAAAATTATTGTCAACCTTCCTCTAAGAAATGTTCAAGTGCAAGGTTAACACTCTAGAGTTCTAACTTCACCTTTCTCCTCTGAAACAATCATTTATGGTATGGTTTGTGCCAACCTAAAACTTCTTAGGATTCCAAGATCCAGACAAACCTTAGAAGTGTGTCTATAGTTTTATCATGTCCATGGTACGGATGACAAATCATGGAATGGCAGAAGAGAGTCTTGACATTAAGATTAATGTCTTCACTGCAAGGCTTTTTGTATGACATGGATATCAGAAAGGAGAGAAATCCTTCCCTGAGTGCTTTCAACATAGAATTTTTCAACAACAAAAGATTTTATCAGAGTGGCATGATAAAACATCTAGATTGATATACTAATTCTCAAGACCAAACAACACAGGTCTTTCAGGCTGAAATCCTACTCATCAAAAAAGAGAAAAAAAGGGAAAAGGACAACCTGAGCCAGCCCAACTGGGATCCATTCTAACACATTTAGGATCTACTAAGCATGTGATGATTCAGTGGCAAAAGAAAAGAAGAATCAAACACTCAGTCTTGCTGCAGCATGTGTTGCTTTCCATTTGGTTGGTCAGTCTGTTAGACAAGCATAGGAATAGTCTAGAGGTCCCAGCAGCTCCCTTTGAAAAAAAGGGTTCTGTTTCCTGGTAGGGCAAAACCAGCACAAAGCATTTCCCTTCTTGGTGGTAATTTCTAGCCAAGGACTTGATTGTAGAAGGATGGATAAATAAGGTCCCTTAACAGCAGTGCTGGAAATGAGCACAGTGAGGGAGAATCTGTCCTTGAACAAGACTTGTTAAGGGAAAACGTCAGGTCCCATCTCCTGCATCTCATGTGTTTGTGTGGGCATACATATGATTAACTTATGGGGCATATGCTCAACAACAATGAGATCACACAGACCTCTATACTAGCCTACATGCTAATCAGGATAGGGACCTATCCATTCTTTCCTGGGGAACCAGAACCCCCTCCCCACTTTTCAACTCAGAAAGTAACACTAAAAAGAACTCCATGTTTTCTGTCACACTGCTTCCTCAAACCAGCTCCCATTATGGGGAATATATTCTTTCTTTTAATCTTACTTTTAATAGATCTACTTTCTTTACTATTAATTTCTCTGTTTCTTATCTAATTGGACATTGGAAACACAAAGAATCTAGACATCTGTCATAAAGCATTCTGAGACTCCCTCCAGTAACATTCATACAGCCTCATTCTTGCCTGGAGATAGGAAATCCAATTGCCCTTCTAATGTTTACATTGAGTTGGAACTTGGCTTTCTAAGTCTTTTCTTTATTTCTCTTTTCTCTGTAAAGTATCTTGTCAGTACTTTATCTACGTAGGTCTTCCCAGTTAATGTCCAGAATTTCCCACTGCTTATTCCTGGATACTGTATAACTGGAGGCTTCAGGATAGGGACCAGGATAGGGACCAGTCACTGGAAGGTTAAGAAGTTTGTTCCCTCCCCCAACTTCAGAGAAGAGAAGAGGGGTTGAGGTAAGTTAATCACCTGTGACCAGTAAATTAATCAATCATGCCTAAGTAATGAAACTGCCACATGAACTCTAATGGACAGAATTTTGGGAGCACATATAGAAGCAGCAGGCTGGTGACATAACCCCAAGGTACATAAACTGGTAAGTACAAGATGTTTCCCTGTGTGATGGTACTAATTAGTCAGATACTGGCAATATTAGAGAACGCTGGAGCTGGGCTCCTCCATCATAATCAGCAGATTGTAGGAGGAAGTATGCAGTCATTATGTAGTCAGGCATTGAAGTCAGATGGATAGATAGATAGATAGATAGATAGATAGATAGATAGATAGATAGATTCAAGAAGTCTGGCCAGTGTGGTGGAATCTCCCCCTGGATGGCTGTCTTCTGATCAAGACATGGAACTTTCAGGATCTCAAGCCCCAAGTATGTCTGTACAATGCCACACTTCCCACAAGGATGACAATGGACTGAACCTCTGAAACTGTAAGCTAGCCCCAATTAAATGATTACCTTTATAAGAGTTGCCTTCATCATAGTACCTCTTCACAGCAGTAAAACTCTAAGACAACAGCTTAATTTTGGACTTCTCAAGTTCATCTTTCTCAAATGTTATTGTAACACCAATGACTTTGCTTGTGGTCCATGGCACCCCATAGGAAGACCAACAATATCAACTAACCCAAAACCCTGGGAACTCACAGAAATCCACTAATCAAGGTGCATACATGAGCTGGTCAGCGTCCCCAGGCATTTATGTAGCAGAGGGCTGCCTTGTCTGGCTGCAGTAGAAGAGAATGAGCATAATCCTTTAGAGACTTGATGCCACAGGGAAAGGGATGCTCGGGTGGGGATCAGGTGGGGGTGGGTAGGTGGGTAGGGGAGTACTTTCTCAGAGGCAAGGGGTTGGGGATGGAGTGAGGAATTCTTGGAGGGAAAACCAGGAATGGGAACAACATTAGGAATGTAAATAAATAAAAGGATTTAGTAATAGTAATTTTAAAAGATAAAAAAACTCAATATAGTATATTTGAATAGAGTCCTCTCCAAGAGTAATCAATTTCCAATGCTTGCTACTGTGAGCCCATGTAGAGTTTCAGAATCCAGTAACTGTATTTAAACAGAGCCATAATGTCAATGTCTTATATAGATAGTTTAGAGACACAGCAACATCTGTGGGAAAGACATATGAAGATAGAGATGGAAACCATCAGACAAGTCTACAGATCGAGTCAGGCAAAGGATGATTCAGCCACCTAGATTATTCAGAATCTAGGAACGAGGCACAAAAGAGATTCTTCCCCAGAGTCTTCAGAACAAGTTCACCCAGACAATAAATTGACCTTCAAATTCCAGCAGCCAGAAGGAGGAAATAAAATACTTCTGTCGTTTGAAGCCACTAAGTTTTGGATAATTTGTTGCTTCAGTCCAAGAAAACTAATTCAAGTGTAAACTAAAATCATCATTACCTTTTTTATTTTTTTTTAATTTAGTGGCATAAAATAAAAAAAGGACAAAATTCTAACTGGCTTTGCGATCGTGTGTGATGGAAAAGACATCAGAAGCTTTCGTTAGTCATGTTTTCTAATAGATGATGATGGAAAGCCATAAAGCAGTGGAGGAGGCTATTCAGTTAGGGAATGAGCTAGGGTCAGTGGGAGGCAGCAAGGCACTCATCTTCTCTGCCACTTTCTAACTGTGGAACATGGACCAGTTATTTAAACTCTCTGACTCTGGAAACTGAAGGCAATCATAAAGTCCTCCTTAGGGGAATAACGCACGTAAAACGCTTCAGCTGTGCCTGAACGAAGCATTCAGGAAGTGCTATAGATTATTCATGGACTTCTTAATCATGGTTTGGAGGAAAACAAAGCTATGCAAATAGGGCATGGAATTAATATGGGTTGGAGAGAGCATGAAGGGCGCACCAAGAAAAATGTTCCCAATTTCAAAAGCTTTCCAAATTGAAACCACAGGCTTTAAAATCCTGTAAGTTGAGGTATTTTCTTTTGTTTTATTTTCTCTCATTGTCTTTCTTTTCTGTGACTTTGTATGTTATATTTGCTGCTCATTATATTTTCTTTTTTTATTGGACATTTTATTTACATTTCAGATGTTAACCCCTTTCCCCATTTCCCCTTTCTAACATATATTTTCTGTCTCCAAAGAAGTGTTTTCATTTAAGTCTTTCCCTGTGCTTCTAGTGTTGTCAGAGAAAAATAAGAAATGAGAGAAAAGAAAGTGTAGAAGCCTGTCTACATCTTCCATCTGTGTTCATGGCGGAGATTAGGGACTCAGGGTTTGACAGCACATTCCATTTGGTTTAGTTCCCCTGTTTACAGATGTCCAGAGAGTCTGTGAAACTCAGCCAAGATCACTAGATCTTGTTAGGGGAAAGACTTGGGTATCTTGGTAAGTACCACATACATATATGTTCCATGTATCTGGCATAGAATGGATAAACAAGTGAATGATTGACAAGTCAGCTAATTCTGTCACTCTGGCACTACATTAGTTCCACAGCCCAGTGCAAGAAAGAACAAAATGCATGCTGTAAAATGAGAAGCAAGCATACTGACTTGTATTTAAATGAACATAAAGTGTATAATTGTTGATATTATGTTGAAACACTGAACTTTGATTTTATTAAAATTGTATATTATTATGCTAGAACCTATGTAAGTAGTATAGATTACTTTAAAGACCTAAGGACGTTTAAAGTAACACAAGTATTAAGAACCATCAAACCTTATAAGTATGCACCAAGAGGTGGGGGGACCCTCTAGAGAATACGAGAGATTAAGGAAATGAGACACTCTCAGAACAAATTAGGGGTGACTTTAGCCAAAATGTCCAACATTGGGGAAAGGGAACTTGAAAAGCCCACCTCCAGTAGATAGACAGGGCCTCATGTGCAGGGACGGGGTTACTAACCCATAGTCAAAATTCCTAATTCAGAATTGTTTCTGTCTAAAAGAACTACAGAGACAAAAAAAAAAAAAAAAGAAGGAGAGACTGAAGAAAAAGAGGTCCAATGGCCAGCCCAATTTGGGATACATCTCATGGGGAGGGAGGACCAAGCCCTGACACTATTACTGATTCTAAGATGTGCTTACAAATGGGAGCCTGTCATGGCTGTCCTCTGAGAGGCCCTACCAGCAGATAACTGAGACAAAAGCAGATACTTATAACCAACCATTGGACTGAAGTCAGGGACCCCTATGGTTGAGTTAGGGTAGAATCCCTAAGGATTAAAGAAGCTGAATTGGAGAGACACCCCACAAGAAGACCAGTAGTCTCAACTAATCCAGACCCCAGGGAGCTCCAGAGACTCAGCCACCAACCAGGAGCATACACAGTCTGGTCCAAGACCCCTGGCACATATGTAGCAGAGGACTATCTGGTCTGGCCTCAGTGGGAGAAGATGTCCTTAATCCTTGAGAGACTTGAGACTCCAGGGAAGGGGAGGTCTGGTGGGAGGAGAACACCCTCTCAGAGGCAAGGAGTCGGGGAGGAATAGGATGAGGAAATGTGGGAGGGAGGTCTGGGGTGAGCAGTGACTGGAATGTAAACGAATAAAACAATTTAAATTAAAAAATAAGTTCTAATCTTTAAAAAAAGGGAAAAAATGAATGACTTTCACCTAAAATTAATCAAAACCAAAGCCCTTCCCTTAATATTCTCTTCTTCTTAAATTGTTATAGAAGACCCAGTCTTGTAGCAGTGATACCTTGTGCAAGGCTGCCAATATCTCAGTGTGTCAGAGGGTTGCAATATCTCAGTGTGACAGAGATGAACACTCACAAAGATGCAAAAAGGGACCATGATATAGGACGAGTAAAGTTGAGATTATTTTCACTGTGGCACAACTACTTTATAGCCCTCAGAATTCCTCACACTGATCTGAAGAATTTCATAGGAACCATGTTCTTGGGCTCCAGGTACATAGAAAGCTGAGACAAGATACTAGAAACCAGCTGGAACTGGATAATGGATTGCAAACCATACTGGTGAACTACTGTCTCATAAAATAAAAAATACACAAGTAAATATTTTTAATTTTTAAAAGATATATGTGTGTGTGTGTATGTATATATCCTTTATTTACTAAAATTGTGTCTTTATTCTATTGCCCAACAATGTTACTGTTCTGTGTAAAAGGCTGAGAGATGAGACCTGCGAGAGGTGTCACTTGAAGTCCTTACCTGCTCAGGCCATTCTTTTGTCTGGAAAATGAAATATTTTAAGTAGTTATTTAAGTATTATTTATGTCTAAAGTTCCATCACACTTTCAAAGTTTACTGAACTACTATTTTCCCCCTATGATTCCTGAATTCTACAAAATCATCCATAGGAGTTATAGGTTAGGGTCATAAACTATACTTTTAAAAGTTATCTTTTTATATTTTGAGATTATACTATAATTACATCATTTCTCCCATCCCTTTTCTCCCTCTGAACCCTTAGTTCTTTAAGATTCATGCCCTATATTTTAGGTTTTAATATATATATATACTTAAATATAGCCTGCTAAGTCTGTCTGATGTTTTCAGGGTTGATTATTGGTATGCTCTTCTATGTAAACAATGGTGTCACTTAACTAAGTCATAACACATAGTGTTGGAGATCCTAAGCCAACTTAAAATATAAGCTGTTAGCAGTCATTAAAGTCAGCATTCCATACATACTTCCACTTACTTGACTTAACTGAAGCTCCTCTAGTCCAAGATAACCAGTAATCTGGAGATAACAGAAGGAGAGACATACAGATGCTGAAGAGAAGAACATACTGCAAAATCAGACCAACTAACTCTGAGTTTCAGCATAAACATTTTCTGAACGTAAATCACAGATAGCAAAAGGGAAAAAAAGCTCTGGGTTTAATATGAACTCTCTGAAATGTCATCTGTGAGACGAAACAAATTTGATCAATACTTTAGAAGCTGAGAATATTCTCCACCGAAGAGACAACTTGCATACTTCTTTTTTTACAAAATGACAGAATGACCTGAAATAAAGACTTTGGCCTACATATCTGTACATTTGAAAAACCTAATTTTTGCAAGTGACGGGAGATTCAAAAGTATCCCAGCTGGTTGACTAATGCAATTTGAGGCACTACCGCCTCAGGACCACAGCAGGTCAGGAAACGTGGCTGAACTTTTTTTTTTTTTTGTATGTTTTCCAGCAATGTACTTAAAATATAACCTTCATGTGGCCGAGCTTCCCTCAACTCTTCTCATAGCTCATAAAACGTTTAGGAAGTGTTTATAAAACTTTCTCAAAGAAATCAAGCCACAAAGAACATGAGCTTCATGGTTCTCCCTGGTCCAGCTTTAATTTAGTTTTCAAGGAAGGAATTTTTTCATTGTAAATGTAATGGTGACATCTGTATTTCAGGTTGTTTTGGAAGAACGAGCAGAAAAGCAGTCCTGCCCAATGTGTATTATTTGGCCATCACTCTGAAATATGTGATGCACCAATTATTGTTCTCATGTAATCCTAGGTTAAAAAAAAATAGCTTTTGCTTTTCTGCTAGCCTCACCCTACTGTATCGGTCATTTACAGTTATCCGAGCATGGTACAAGGGTAATTGGTTATAAGCATCATTAAAAAACATTGGCAAACAATTTTTTCAGCATCCATCGAACGACCTATCAAAATCAAAGTGGACTCTTGAATTGCATGTTTACTACTTGTGACTACCTTCACTTCCACTTCCTAGAACTTGACTTTCTTTCCATAAAGGCTGCTAGAAGACACATAATCAGAGAAGTGTCTGAAGTAAGATCTCAGTTAACAGCTGAGCACACAGAGGAAAAGCACCCATAGTGAGTATTGGATTGCCTTTCTTATTCTGTTATGGTGTTATACGGAATGAAGATGGAATGGCCAATTTGGGTTTAGTTGAATATATAATCTTCACTCTGAAATGCTCATTCAGAGTTCTACTCTTTAGTATTATGCTGAGATTTATGCACTACAACTGTTAGTGTTGTAACCGGTTAAATACAGAATGTCTTAGCTATGTACACATATGAGTGTGTATATGCATATAGACATATATACATAATATATATTGCTTACATATATAATTATATAGTTATACATAATACTGTGTACATATAATGTAATATATATGTATATATATGATATATATATTGATATATATATATGATACCCATGCATACACACATATACATATCTACATATCTCATTAACATTCCAATACTCCAGGTCAAGTTTTAGACAGAGAACTAAGAGAATCATGAAATTAACAAAATAAGAGTTAAGAAGGTTGGAGAGGTGGCTCAGGAATTAAAACCATGTTCTGCTCACAAGGAGGACACAAATATAGTTCCCAGCATCATTGCCAACTTATTTTACATCCAGCTCAAGACGATCTGATACTGTTCTAGCCTCCGTGAGTACACACACACACACACACACACACACACACACACACACACATACACACTCTCATATACAGTATATATACTATATAAACAAAAATAAAATAATCTTTTAAAAAGAAATAGAGTCTTCATAATGTAAGATAAGACTATAATTTTTGATACATAAACTTTTGTAGAGAAGGTACTCATAACAGTCTTATTTTATACGTGTAACTGAATTTGTAGAGCGATCCATGTCCCATTTATTTGCTTCACAGGAAGAAATAGACCCTGTGGACATGTAGGCGACTTCTCCCTTTCAAAGTGATGCACTTAAAACATTAAACAGAGGAGGACAAGATGTTAGAGCCAAGAGCCCTAAGCTTCAACTCCATGCTGCCTACATGAGATTAACTGTGCTGCCTGTCTTCAGTCACGGCTCATTACCACACGTCTGTTGGAATTTACCCTTTGGGGAAAAGTTTTCAAAATCTTGTCAAACACATGGTGTGTTTCCAGTCTCCTGAGGAAAGGCAAGCCTAGCCTGCCCCTTGCTCTCATGTACTCACAATTATCGAAATTGTTACACTGTAAATTAATCTTAAAGCCTTAAGCAAGTGTAGGCAGTGAAACCGCAAAGGCTGGATGTGAAATGCGTGATTATGGAGACCCACTCATTTACAGAAAAGGGAAGGATATCCTCAACGGGTGACATGAGGAACACTCTGACTTAGCGGATATATTTTGATTAATTGTTCAGCAATGAGATTTGCCATGACTTCTTCAGTAAGATATTTTGTGGGTCTCTTCAAAAGTAAACAAGTAAAAGCATGCCAAAAGTTAGCAAATATTTTCCAAACCCGTTGTGAGATAATAAAGTTTTGGAAAATATGAGGTAAAACCAAATCCATCCTTAGGGGTTCATTTCCATCACGGGCCTTGCTTATCACTTATTGAATGAGCCAGAGCAAAGAGACCTAACCTGGGTTCCAAGAAAAACTACCCTAGGGCTTGCTCTCAGCTCCCTCTTTGCTCTCTGTGTTGGTACAGCAAGACTGACCCACTGGGATGCAATCTACTAACCACATTCTTGCTGCCAAGTCGGGAGACAATTTAACCAAATGGTAAATGGTCTCCTATTTTCCAGAGACAAAAGAGGGTTGGGGATAACTAATAATGACCACATTAGTTTACAAAGTATTCTAAGCATTATCAAATAATGCCAATGGGAGTAAATAGAAAAAGAAAAACAAATTAAGTGACCTGGAACTCACGAGGGACTGTAAGTAGGAAGGCCTGAGTGAAGGGCTGTACCTTGCTTGGTGTCCTAAGAGCAGTTTTAACAGCATTTGTCCTGGGCAGAAAAGATAAATAACTAGAAAAATTTGTAAGCTCTCTGGGTTAGCCAAGGCAAATTCTAAATGTCTTTGTACCTCAAAATTATTCTAGGGAGCAAAGAGAAAACATCCCAGGATAAATTCAAGCTATTGTTAATGGGATAAGCTTTGTCTTTGGCTTTGTCTTTTCTTAGAAGGATGGTCACAAGGGCATGTGTGTGTGTGTGTGTGTGTGTGTGTGTGTGTGTGTGTGTGTGTGTAGAGAGAGAGAGAGAGAGAGAGAGAGAGAAGGAGGGAGGGAGGGGAAGGAGGGAGAGAGGGGAGAAAGGGAGAGAGAGAGAGAGAGAGAAGGAGGAGGAGGAGGAGGAGGAGGAGCAGGAAGATGAGGATAGGGGAGGAGGAAGAGGAGGAGGAGCAGGAAGATGAGGATAGGGGAGGAGGAAGAGGAGGAGGAGCAGGAAGAGGAGGAGAAGGAGGAGGAGGAGAAGGAGGAGGAAGAGAAGGAGGAGGAGAGATGAGATGTAAGCAGCAGAGTCAAGATCCAGTACAGGGAAAGAAGTGGGCAGTTTTCTCTATTCTATGTGAGTAGCAGGGAAGACACAAGTTTTACAGAGAACCATAAGGAGACCTGGTGAGCATACATGTGACTGCCTAGACATGAACAGGCCTATCATGAGGAGCACTGAAGAGTAGAAACTAAATTGTGTCTTAAATAAACCGTGATACATATGTGATTAGTAAATTTAAAATCTCTGGTTTAAATTATTTCCTTTCTTATATTTATGCTTGTTTCCCTCTCATACACTGATATCTTCTACTTATCTTGATTTTCAGTCTCATTATTTTTATCTTCTATGGACATTTCCCTTTTTGTTTTTTAATAGCTGATTCCAGTTAATATTTCTAATGTTATAATTCAAGACATAGCTAATATTAAATATTTAACAATCCAAGTATTTTATTTTCAACTGACGTGATGTAATAAACATGCCATTACTCTTGACTTAGTTTTCTTTTATAATGCATTGTCTTTCTTTTATTGAATATAAAGAAACATTGGTGTATCAATGAAACAACTGCAATGTTTCAGCCAACCACATGATCCCCAACTCTTTCCTGGTTTCTAAGAATATCTTTCCTGTTCCTGGTGGTTCCAGGAAGAACTGTCAGTCATGTAAATACTCCCTGTGGTAGAAGAGTGGGAACATGACCAAGCCTGAGCCAATAAATACGTACTATTCTCCCCTCAACACAAGGATACTTCAGGTCCTTGATCTCAGCGTGGCCAACCTGAATCCTCGGGGTCATGTTTTCAGCACTGATGGCTCTATGTGGCTCACAAGTGACAGTGATTAAGGTCTGGAATCACTTTCTGCTAGATAATGAGAGCCCATCTGTGTAAAAATGCCAACACACATGTACAAGCAGTGAGAAGCAAAACCTAAAGACAGAGACAGAACTCCAAACACAGACACATCGTTTTAGCCCAGATTCCATCCTTGACCTGCCAGCAACACCAGCCAATAAATACTGCACTTAGCTTAAGCTAGTTTAAATTGGGTTTCAGTCACTTACAACTGAGAGAGCCCTGGGGTATATAAATGTCAAACACTATTAACAGGAACACAGCTGAAACTAATACAGTGCCTCTGTGGCTTAATGATAAATGACTAATGTATGTTGCTCATAGTTTCCAGAAATATGCACTGGCCCATGCCAGTATACTTACACATGAACAATCTAGGTCATGAACATAAGAGTTATCATAGTTCGTAGAAGTATTTCTAGGTCACTAATGTCTTAATATTTATGCTATGTTAACGACTCGGAATTGTGGATTTGGGATGTGTGATGATCCATGTCTTCTTGACTCTGGAAGATTATATAATATTAGGCATGACATAACTAAATTATAAATAAAACAAATAAAGCCAGAGGTTAAATCTTATGGTTATACATAAAAAGGGTCTCATCTATCTTTTCTACCAGGTGATAGAGATTTCCTGTGAGTTCAGATTCATTTTGAAGTTGCCCTCATTTACAATAACAACTATAAAGGCTAGAGAATGCCAATTTTCCAACATCGATTGGATATATCCACAAAACATAATATTTTTTGGTGGCCTCCTATGGATCAGATGATTCAGCATATGATATGGATACAGTTTGGCAGGCACAGTTTCCAAGCTCAGTGCTGAAGTTAGTCAACAAACCCCTTAACAGATGCTAATTTACAATATTAAGCAATGTTATACAGAGTAAGGCACAAATAAGAGTAGGGAGAGATAGGCTTCCCTGAAAAAGTAGCATTTGAGAGAATATTTGAATCGCTAGAAGAAATCACACAGGGAAGGCAAAGAATTAAAACTGTCAAGTCTTGATTACAAAGTAAGTACAACATACTGAAAGGAAAAGATCAGAATCAGGAACCTCAGGTTTGGAAGAGGGGAAGTGAGCCTTGACAGACTTTGGTAAAACCTCTGAATTTCTGTACAAACATGACACTAAGTCCCTACAAGCATTTGGAGGAAGGCAGTATTGTGTGGTGTCAGTAAAAGAAAAACAACCATCATAGACACAAGGAATTGAGTCAAGGGATGGCCAGAAACTAGTCAAGGATTTCTTGCTATGAGTCAGATAAGACCATATGCTAGCTTCAGTAGAGATGAGAAAGAATAGCTTAGAAATATGATAGAAAGTTAGAGTTGAGGGGACTTGTTAACTCCCAACACAGACATGAGAGGAAAAGAAGAATCAAGAGACAGTCTGAGCTTCCGGTCTGATTGACAGGCTGAGATGTGCGATGGCACAATGCTGCCACTTATGAGCTGGAGGATACCAAAAACAGAACACATTTCAGCAAGGAAAACGAGAGAGGATTTCTATTTTCTAATTTTAAATGGAGCCTGGGGTTCTTCCTATCTAGCATGACAGAGTGAAAGAAAAAATAGCTTTAATTGTCTGAGCAAGAAAATCTGAGGTAATCAGTCTACAGTATCACCCACACCAGAATATTGCACTGGGACAGTGAAATTATTTACCTACACCCAAAGGTGATGATGATGATGATGGTGATGGTGATGGTGATGGTGGTGGTGGTGGTGGTGGTGGTGGTGGTGGTGGTGGTGATGGTGGTGGTAGTGATGGTGATGGTGGTGGTGATGGTGGTGGTAGTGATGGTGATGGTGGTGGTGATGGTGGTAGTGATGGTGGTGGTGGTGATGGTGGTGGTGGTAGTGATGGTGGTGATGCTGATGGTGGTGGTAGTGATGGTGATGGTGCGACTCAGAAGACTGAGGCTCTCAAGCTTTGATAATGTTGACAGGAGTCAACACATCAGTTGTTTTTGAGAAAATAGTAAAAACCTTGTACAACGGTCTCAACAGAAAAGAACGAAGGATATTGACTTGGACAAAAGTGGCTACTCAACCTCTCCAGATGCTATCCAATTCCCAGAAATTAAAGGAAGTACAAATCCCACTCTAGAGCATATTTGCATGAATTTAGATGAGTCAGGAAAATAGTTATAGCTGGAATTGGTGAGAACTACACAGACATAGTTGTCTGCATTGAACCAGAGTTTCACTAACTTCTATTGGAACTGAGAATCAGTGCTAAGAAAAACATCCTTAGATGCTAACAGTACCTAAAATATTTGAAGATAAGTTTTTTTTTAAATTATTCAGTGTAAAATGAGATCTACAGCAAACAGTATAACCACAGATGCTTAATGTATGTTTGGTTATTTCTCATTGATTTAGTTGTCTCATGAGATTACAAATTTTAAGACCTTATTTTTATTGCTTTTTTATTACTTTGGGTATCCACAATTATGAATCACTGTCTTGTATTCTTTAGCCTAAAATATGATAAAATTACACTATGTATAAAAATACCCAAAGTTACGACTTGCTCAAATAATAACCTAAAGTAACAACAATAATAAAATGGAGCTTCTCTTAGCTCTCTTCTCCCAATTACTTTCTTGCTCTAAATGATAGGGAATACCTGACATCAATTAGTGAGTTTGCTATTATCTTGTGAGCTCATCTTGTGTTGATACCATTTCCCACTTCCAGTCTATCAAACATAGAATCTTAAAGCAGTGTTACCAAAAGATAATAAAGAATTTCAAGGAAAACAGACCTTTCAAAGTGAAGAATTTCACATAAAAACAGTTACAGTGAGAGGTTATTTTCTCTCAGTCTATAAATATCAGCAGTCACCTGTGGAAGCTGAAGAATGACCAATCTTTCATGGGCTTTTATTTTTTATCATAAAGAAAATAGAAGAGGGGTCAGAAAGATGGTGGATCACTGGATGAAGGCACTTGCTACCAGGCAAGACAACCTGAGTTCTGTCCCTAGAACCCATATGACAGAAGGAGAGAATTGACTTGTGAAGGTTGTCCTGTGGCCACCCATGTGTGCTGAGGTACAGGCATATGTATGCACACAAACACACAATAAGTAAACATCAAACTTAAAGAAAGCCAAAAGTATACTTTTTCAGATACTTGGACAACTCTGGTGTCTTGTTCATGGAGCTTTCATGGTCTATACAATTGCTTACTACAACCTTAAGATAATTCCAAAATCGACAGCAAGCAGACACTATCTCATTTATCTGAAGATGGTATAAAACTTGTTTGTGATGTGTAAAATATCAGATACAGACAATATACAATGTGGATGAATTACACATCAGTTTCGTCCAATACGTTGTTTAAGCAATAGTCATTACAACTTGGGAGAGTTACCTATTAAAATATATATGGGCAGTATAGCTCAGGAATCTGCAATTAAGAAGAAGACTCATAAATAAAACCCAACTTTATTTCTATTATTATATATTATGCCTGCTAGAGTTTAATGTGCATGTGATTTAGAGTCTCCGTTACCCCCAAATTTCCCAATTCCTGAAGAAAACATTGGAGAATCCAGTACCAACTGTGTAATCTTGGAAACAAGTGTGACACATGACTGAATAACTTTGAGGAAAGTCTCAATGGAAAACATTTAAAAGTTGTTATTATTTTGTTTTTTGTTTTGTTTTGTTTTTAAGAAATTTGTATGTGCATTTGTGTGCATATATGTGTACATGTCTCTCTATGTCAGTGCACAGAAGGTGTCAGCTCCCATAGAGCTGGAGTTATAAGCAGTTGTGAGCCACCTAACCTGGATGCTGGAAACTCATCTCTAGAACTCTGCAATAACAGCAAGTGTCTCTAACTGCTGAGCCATCTTGCCAGGACCTATAGTCAGCTTTGTCAATCATAGAAAGTAGCGAGTTCATGCTTCTGGTTCATACTTCTTTTATTACTGGCTGAAATAGCACTCTAACTTATCTTTGCTAACCTATACTCTTGATTAAAATGATTTTGGTGAAATAATAATTCAAGTTCCTCCTGCCTTTTGCCATTGCTGCTACAGTGAGAGGTACCTGGACTTGGTTGTTCAAAATGTCTTAGATTCCCTGAACTAATCCATATGCTTCCCATAAATTCTTTTCCTTTCTTAACTTAAGCTCCAAAGAACTCCAGGGGACATAATACATGATAATGGAGATCAGGAGTGGGGTTTCATTTCTGAGTCTCAATCCTAGTGCCACAGACTCATGAGCCACACTGTCCATCTACATTTGAGGAGACAATTCTCCTGAGTCCTCATGACTATTGCTTGAACACAGTGTTGAAACAGACGAGGCCATGTGAGGCTCATCTGGAATATACATTTTCTGTATCGGCTCTTTTGTCGCACCACAAACAATTTTATATTGGAAATTCTCTTCTCATTTTTCTTGTATGTGTTGATACCATCTCACTTGCAAAGGCACTTTCTTGGGCTATGATAAATATTAAATTTTGTTCAGTCAGTGTATATTGAAATAATGTATTTTATGATGTTTAACATTGTGAAATACATTTTTTTCAGTACATAATTCATTCTGCAGTTAATATCACACACATGAGAAAATTACTGAGGTTAAATAAGTTTCTGGATCATGCAATTGGTAAGTCTGGAAAGTAGAATCAGAAACCAAATGCTCTAATTCAACGTCCAATGTTATTTCTCTTACATCATAGTATGAAGGTCCAGTAATCCCATGGCATCATGGAAACGGTCCTCTTTGTCTACTATTTAGTAGTCAATTAATTTTGAAGAGTTGACACATATCTCTGAGATGTGGAATATGGACAGGAAAAATTCAGTCTTCATGTAATTTTGTATGTTGAGCATAATTTCAGCTTGAAAGCCTAAATTTATTAAGAATGATTAAAGGCGTGAGCTAAAAATATGTCTTTAATAACTTCACAAAATTTTACTGGAACATTGCCTGCTTTATTTATTTTATCCCACTAAAATGAAATAAAAACCTGGAATCCTACACACATCTGAGGTGAACTTATGGACACATGTCTCACCCTGTCCCATGATGGAATCCTCATAAATGCAAAGCCTGGGAGGCTCATACTGGGGACCAGGTCATCAATAAAAAGTTGAGTCAAGTCACAGACTGGTGGAGCTTGGTTACTGACAAATAGCCTTAGGCTTTGTCAGTGACTATGGTGGGTATCCAAGCTACCAAGTCTCAACTTTGTATTTTATGAAATATGATGCATTACGCTCAGAGGTGAAGTAGTAGCTAAGCCATAGGCAAAGCTCTAATGAGTTTCTACAAACTCTTCATCTGCTCAAACCAAAATCTGAGTATCTGAGTTGGCATTACTTAAATTAGGGGAAGGAAAAAAAACTTTCAGAATTGTTTTAAAGATACTAAAAGTGCTAATAGCAGAACTCAGTATGCACACACACAGATACACACACACACACACACACACACACACACACACACATCAATCAATTTTGGCTCTTTTTACAAAATGGTAGTTTACATGACACGTGGCTTGTTTTAGGTAATGCTAACATGATCTCAGTCCTCTCAAAAGGTCATTTCTACCAGAAACATAGATCAAAAACAATAACCAGAGAAATACTTCACACTACCTGACCATCTCCTTCTATGCTTATTAGTAGGACTGGCACATCTTTGAGTTACCTTTCCATAGGACCTGCCAGTCTGGAACCTGATTTTGGACACTATGATTTGCTCTTGTCTTGGTACACACCTACAACTCTCACTGCCCAAAAAAACCAAAACAGTTTATGTAGATCTATTAAACTATCCCAAACAAAACAGTATGACATTTAAGTCTCAACCACCAAGCACAAAAGAGACAGCAGTAGCCAATAGAGGAATCATAAGGAAATGTCTGGGCAAGAGCTTGGATCTCTGCTGGATATGCCCATCATGGTTACATTAAGAAACTTATTACTTTGTCTGGAAAAAAAGATTCACAGCAGGTCCCCACTATAGTGGCTCAAAACTGGAGAGATTTACTGGGAAATGTGAGCTAGAGTGTGTGTGTGTGTGTGTGTGTGTGTGTGTGTGTGTGTGTGTGTGTGAGAGAGAGAGAGAGAGAGAGAGAGAGAGAGAGAGAGAGAGAAGGGAGGGAGGTAGGGAGGGAGGGAGAGAGAAGGAGGAGAGGAAGGAGAGAGGGAGAGGGAGAGAAGGAGGGAGGGAGGGAGGGAGAGAGAGAGAAAGAGAGAGAGAGAGAGAGAGAGAGAGAGAGAGAGAGAGAGAGAGAGAGAGAGAGAGAGAATATAGTCTGCTTTCCAGAGTCCTTGAAGTACACTTTCCCCAGCAATTTCCTAGCCTCTTGCAACAAGCTTCTTGAATTATGGCCACACATCTATGCCATGTTGTTCTATGAAGATAATAAAGAAACGCTGTAACCTGTTAGGTTTGGACAGCCTCTCTGTGAGGCAACACAGATGGCAAGAGAGAAAGTCTATCAATCTACAACTGAAGCAAGAGGAGAAAATTAAAATCACATCTTCAGAATAAATCATTTGCTAGGGAGTGGGTAATGACAGCATGTGACAGAGTGGAATAGGGGCTCCAGGGAGGAGGCTCAGGATCCTATTTCAGAACCCAAGTACACAGTGTCTTGTGTGCCTTGGAATAAACCTGAGCATCTGTGGACCCACCAAAGAATTGCAGGACTCAGAAATTCCCACGAAATCAAACATCAGTCCTTTCAGAGAGGTTGATCCAAAAGCTAGTTAGAAATCTACAGCCAGCAAAGATTCGTATGCTTCATTCTTCAGCCTACCAACTCGGACCTTTCCACAGGTGTGCACAGTTGTACAAGGAGAGAAAGAGTGGAGGGGACGGAAGAGGGAGAGGATGAGAGAGAGTTCTCTTGCTTGTTTGGCAGTAATTGTTATTAGCATTGTTGAAGGCTAGGCTAGGGATTCAGCACAGCCTCATGATGCCACACAAACCATCTCTACCTACAAACAGACTAGCCCCAGCTCCCAGGTTTTGTCATTTTTCAGTAAACTAAGGTTTAACCTACAAGGTTTCAGAAAACAAGAACACCACCTATCTTTCTGCATGTAACCTCTGGTACTTAGTGGACATGTAGCTGCTGAGAAATACTTCTCTATTATCCAATTAAATTTCTCATGAATTTTAAAATTCTTTGACTAAGTAATGGAAAGTATGTATGTAACCAAATATATACAAAAGGAAGGAAATACTTTTGAGTATTTTCAGAAGAAGAAAAACAAAAAAGAGTTACCCAAACTGTCAACCTCTGCTAGGCAAAGACATCTGCATTTATTTTATTTCAACAGGGCTTCAGCAGACACATGACAGGCCAAAACTTAATATTTTAAAAACACAGAAAAATACTTAGAATCAGCTGTTTATTTCTGTTTGTTGTAAGCATTGCATTTTGGTGCCGGGAAACTTTTACTGGGGCAAGCTTGTATCTTGATGTCCTGTAGCCTGTAATTGGACAACTTCATAGCAAGCGTCTGATTCAGCTGAACTTCAGAGGGCTCTGTTGAAGAGAACAATTTATCTTGCCTAAGGCACACTGCTAGAATCTAACCAGAGAGCGGCTGTGCTGGGACCCTTGAAGCAGTCCAGTTCTCTCAGGAGATGAGATTCTAGGCAGAGGGCTCTTTCATTTGCATCTTCATCACAAGGCTTGTCTGTAAAGTAGGTGAGCAACAGAGGACTAGATCAAAGGCCTCTTCTTTAGTGGCTTTACCTCAACTCTTTTGAGAGCATACATCCTATTAAGGGTCTTCCTCCTCCGCCCCTTTGTACCTCAGCTCTCACAGAGACAGCTGTTTCTACTGCTTTACATCAACCCAAAGCAGCAGCAGCAATTTTGCCCTCAGCAGTCTCTGACATGGGAGCCTCCCTTCTTATATCTCAAGATCAACTTCTCTAGCCCTGTACAGTACCTGTACCAAGAAGCTCTGACCATGTGCGGCTCTTTAAAGTTTGAGCCCTTCCCTTTTCCACCCTGAAATAGAATACATGGTAACATCTGACTATACCAAACGCCTTTAAGGAAGGACTAGAATAACCTCTTCTAAGTACAAATGAGCCAATAAAACTAGGTATGGTCTCAAGAAGTTAAGGCAGGAGGATTGGCAAGATATTTGAGGCCAGCCTGTGCTACATACTGAAAATCAAGCTAGCCTGGGCTATAGGAAAGACCTTGTATCTAAAAACAAAAATATCCTACCACCACCATCACCACCAACAACAACAATAACAAAACAACAACAAAGGAAGCCAATTGTTTTTAAGTATCTGAAGTACACAAGTTAAAGAAGCATATTTTTCTGGTAGTTTTAGACAATACAGTAATTTACTTAGGCACACTCTCTTTGCATATTGATAGAGTCCCAAGGGATGCTAGAATGTCTTTCTGGATAGTTTTAGGACTTTAAATTTAATGAACATCACAGGGACAACAGGCCTTGCAATAGCACACACCAAGTAATGTAAAACAGTTCCTTCATCCCCCAGCCTGTTGAGAGGCCAGCAGAGTCACTGTACTGCATTAACTTGCACTTCTGGGCCTCTGGATGGTAGTTGTAAAACTGCAAGTGTCTGAATGAGCACGTCACAGGCCCTGATGGTGAGTGCTTTTCACAGAAAACAATGAGTCACACAGCTTTTACAAGGGCATCTGCTTCAGGAAGAAAGCCTGGAAACCTGGAATGAAGCGTCTGCCTCTGCCAGAAGAGTGTCAGGAGGCACACAGCAACAGACAGCACGCGAAGCAGAGGAAGTTACACTCTGTAAATCAACGTTGCATTTTGCTGTGTAGAAAATGGCCCTTGGCAGCATGTTCTCATTGTTTGCAACTGTAGTAAGTGGTAGAGGGTCACCACGAAGTTCAGAACGTTTTCGTAACCCTGTGCTCTTCAGCACGTTCCTCCACGTCGGGTGTCACTGTGGTGTCACTTCTTTATGGCTATAAATCATGGAAATATTTCCGTCAACGTATCACATGGGTTGGAGAAATGGCTCAGTGGCTAAGAGCACTTGTAGCCTTCAGGACCAGAGTTCAATTCCCAGCACTCAAATCAAGGGGTTCATAACGGCATCTCCAGCTCAGGAGATCAGATACCCTTTTCTGACCTACACGGTCACCTCCTCATACATATATGGAATATACACAGACATACACATAAATAAAAATTAAAGAATTAGCTATAACTAAATACTACACAGTTCATATGCCATACTGAACTGAACCTTTAAGTCCATGCAGAGATGTGTTCTGAAGAGTGTTCTTTATGTGATTGCCAAATAGCAACTCAAAAGTTAAACAGTTTCCCATTTCCGATCCCATATGAATGCATTTCATGTAATTTATAGAACTGTGGTGCTTTTGAAGGCTTATTAAAGCAGTTACAAAATGCTAGATACCCGGTTTATTTCTAGACCTAGGTGATTAATGTTTTGGGGAGCTGCCTGAAATTAGACAATGACACTCTTTCAAAAGTGTTTCAACACATTTTTAGTTCTCATTTAGTATCTGAATTTGATGAATAAACTTTTCTCAATGACAATATATTTAGCTTTATTGGGAGATTTTGGTGTTATAATGTTGCATTTTGAAATAATTACATTGGACTTCAATAGGCTAAATGTAAGAAGCCTACCAGATAGTTAATACCCTCACTGTCTTTGCTTTACATAATGTCTCCTGTTTATTCAAATTTAATGAGAAAGTCCAGCTATGTATAGAAGCACATCTCTAAGAGTTAAAAAAAAAACTGGCAATGTTGGTTTAAAGGTAATTACTTAACAATATGTGCATTCTGCTTTCTCTGAATCTGTTCGCACATAAATCTAGATTTTTCTCAATTAGAACTAATGACAACAACAATAAAAAGGGCAATGAAAATAATTTGTATCTGTGTTTATTAGGAAATAAATTTGACTGTGAATCAAGAAAGGTTATTAGAATGTTACTCAATGAAAGTCAAATTCCATTTATGTTTTTTGTTTGTTTGATTTTGATTAAAATGTTATTGCATCGCTTCCCACTTTTTCTTTCATGTTGTCTGCCACACAATCCCTTCTTATGTTCATGGAATTTTTTTTCTTTGATCATACTTTTACATATAATATATAATAAATATAAACACGTAAAGACAGCCTGCTGAGCCATTAGTATGCCTCATGTGCACATAACTTCAAGGCTGGCCATTTTATAACAGATGACCAAATCCAGGGTTCACCTCTGGCATAGACTAGTTCTCCCTTTCTCAGAAGTCATCAGTTGCCTGTCTCTCTTTGTGTAGTGTTGGACCTGGTAAGATCTTCGCTCTCTTTATTAGTGTATCTATTGGTGTTATAATTGGTCATGTCTTGTTTTAGAAGCAATATTGTTGAGGGATCATGGGTATTTTGCCAGCATGGCAAAATATTCCTAAATATGTAATAGTGCCACTCACATCTCAGTGGTAACCAATAGCTCTCTACTTGTTAAGCCTGCTCACCATATGAGAAATCATTCCTAGTACTAGAAACCTAGCCATTTATCCAGAACTAGTGGCACCACATTTCTTAGAGCATAACTTACTACTATCATTTTAATAGACTAGCATATTTCTTAACTATAATCTAAAACTTAAACTTATAAACAAGTGTAGCTCTCACCCGACATCAAAGAAGCTTCTGTTTGCAATAAATGGCGACCATTACAGAAAACAACCACTGGTCATAATGCAGAGGTTAGTGATCATGTGGAGTCTAACTCCAGAAAACTCATTCTCAACTACTTCTGCATCCAAGATCCAGGGAACGTCATGGGAGATGTTGCCTAAAGAGTTACGAGCTAGAAGATCAGGAAGTCTACCCTGAAATTATATCTCTAATTCCATTTCTTGAAATCACATTCCAGACATCTGATATTTATTTTTACAAGATCTGTTTTCTAAAATAACACACATGATGGATAATATTTACCTTAGCTACATAGTCACAGATCCTAGCAAGTAGAAGTACCATAATGCCATAGATACAACCATCACTACTAGTGCTTATATGCCAAGTATAACAAGTTAAACAGTAATTGTCACTTTCTATTCAATATAAAATATTGTGGAGATACAAAATGTGGTTATACTATATGAGAATTAATGTTTTTCCATTGACTATATTAAATTTTATTGCTTTCTATACTCATAAGAGAATATTATGCAATTCTAGTGTATGAAAATATTATAAATATAACTGCCTTCTATGTCTTTTGTTAATTGTTTTAAAATGCTTTATCCTAAGATTTTTGAAATTCATTACTAAAAGTGCGTTTAAGACTGTAACATATGTAGCTACTGGGATAAAGGCACACTTACAAAAGTGTTTGCAGCTGGAGAGATAGACTAGGCAGCAAAGTATTTGCCACACAAGCATAATAGTCTGCATTCAATTCCCATAGACCACGCAAAAAAGCCAAGCATGGTGGCACATTTGACATCTCAATGTAGGTAGACCAAGATAGGCAAGTCCCTGAGGTTCACTGAACAGACAACCTAGCCTACTCAGTGAACTTGATCTAGTGAGAGATTCTGTCTCAAAGAAAAGGGTGAATAGCACCTGAGGAACAACAACCAGAGAGCTCTGTGGCCTACCCACATATGTGGGCACGCGCGCGCGCAAGCGCGCGCGCACACACACACACACACAAACACACACACACACACACACACACACACACACACACACACAGGATAGGATAAGATCCCTCAGACAGAGTTTCTACATTTCTTAAGGTAAAATTGTTTATGCAAGAAATCTTGGCTTCTGCTATTAAGGCCTTTAACTGATTGGAAACCTTCCCTCCCTATTGAGAGAAATAAGCTTTACTTACAATTCACCCAGGGAAAATAAAATCACATCTTAATAAACAAACAAACACACACACACACACACACACACACATATATATATATGTTTTTCCATTGACTATATTAAATTTTATTGCTTTCTATACTCATAAGAGAATATTATGCAATTCTAGTATATGAAAATATTATAAATATAACTGCCTTATAAATGTTATAAATATAACATATAAATATAACATATATATATGTGTGTGTGTGTGTGTGTGTGTTCTCTCTGTGAGCATGTATTCATGTATTTGGGGAAAAGTGTGTGGATGCATGTAGATATTTATGCATGTAGAGGCCAGAGGTCAATGTCAGGTTTCTTCCCCAGTTGCTTTTCTATCATATTTTTGAGACACTGAACTTGGAACACACTGATTAACTTAACTGGCTGGCCAGCAAGACCCATGGATCCTGTCTCTATGGCTTCAGCTTTGGTAGTACAGGAGTGTAGCACTTGATTTGTCTATCAGTGCTTAAGATCCAGATTCAGGTCCTCAGGTATTTATAGAAAGCACTGTACCAACTAAACCATCTCTCCAGCCCCCAAATACTGCTTTTTATGTAACATGCATTACTGATGTGATATCAGTACCTATGAAAGAAAATATACACCAATAAAAAGCATGAGCCAAAGACCACACAGATGCACAAAAGTACCTGGGAAATCATATGGCGAAAATATAGCCACTGGATTCATTTTCTAAATCCTAAGCATTTGTCACATAAATAACTTTTCCCAGAAAAACAAGCACCCCAGGACATTCACTCTTGTGCTTAAATGCAACTAAAATAAGTTGATGTTCTGTTGCCCCTAAACATTTTCTAATGTTTCCCGTACCTTACAACTAAATAATTCTTAATTTCGACAGAAAAGTGCCAATAACTTCTGGCAAACAAAGAGCAAAGAATGAAAACATCTCTCGAGTGACACAAGTCACTAAGAATTTTCTAGAACTGTATAAATAAATAAAAAAAAGATGATCAGAGAACAATACATGTAAAGTTAATGATGTGGATAACTTCCATGAAGAGATGGGGAAAGTTTTATTTCTACTTGAAATCAGAATATATTGTAACATTTTCCATTCCTGAAGCTAAAATACCTTTGGGATCCTTTGAAGGAGCGAGGTTGGATCCAACTCCTTCTTGTCTGGGGATGGTGCCATTTTTTGTTGAAAGCCCTTAGTAAGGATCTCTGTCTTTCTTGGTTTCATTCTTGGAAAAGCCTCAGTTCAACCTCAGGCTTACCTTGTATATGTCACATTCCAAGGAAGATTGCACTGCTAACCACATCAACTCATGGCATACTTGCAAAGGCTTGCTTGCCATTCATCCCTGGATCTCAGTCTTAAAAATCAATACCTTAGGGATATTTTGAAGGAAAAGCTTGTCAAACACATGGCAAAGTCTTCAGTTTCCATCCAGGGACCACAAACATGGGAATACATTTACTTGAATTTGAAAAGAAAATATTTGTCCCACAAACACAGACACTGACATTTCAAATCGGGAAAATTAACAGAGATAAAAGTACTGCTGACATCATTTAGGAGAGAATAAGAACCATGCAATCTTTCCCATTTATCCCCCAGAAGACTCTATCCCTCTTCTTTATCTCACCCACAGGATAAAGCTCACCCTTCCTGTGTTAATCAGATTTTCTTTGTGTTGTTCTGATTAAAATACTTCGGAAAAACAACTTAAAGGAAGAAGAGTTTACTTTGGCTGGAAAATTGAGTTCCTGGATGGATGGATGTACTGTTATAGGCTTAAGATGAGGTAGAATATCATGGAGATACAATGGGTCCTATGGATGAGGAGGCTTCTCACCTCATTACCCCTGGCAAACAGGGATGAGTGAGGGAGTTAGAAAAGGGGCAGGGACAAGAGATTGCCTTCCCAGCAGTCCTCCAGTTAACTATTTTCTCCAACCTGGAAAAGATCCTCCATCTCCTAAAGTTCCCATCACTTCCCAATAATGCCATTAACTAGCAAGAAACCGTTTTTCAGGTGTCCAATAGGAGAAACGTCAGATACAAACAATACCATTTTCCAACCTGTGCTTCTTTCAGTCCTAGAATGAGATACTTGCCTACTGCTTTCTCTTTTGCTAAGGACAAAGCTCTGTTACATTTTCTACACTTATTGTGCTATTCTACTTTTTTAGGTTTGTTGTTGATGATGTAGTTTTTATTTCTGCATGGAGGTCATTACAATAGCTACCTGTTTTCCTGGTGCCCTCTCTTCTCTTTAACTTCAAACAGATGAGACAAAGCTACCCAGCCAATCTGGAAGAATCTTAGGTCTCTGAGTAACTCAACATAGAGTTCCTGCCCCTATAACCTGCACTAAACTTATACAGAAGGAAAAGATTTTTATGTTGTTTCTGTTTGTTTGTTGCAGTGTATACTGTAATACTAGTAAATATCCTTTTCTTTTGCCTCAAATTGCTCTTTGCTTCACAAAAGTTCTATCAAATACTTCACTAAAACTACAGATAGGAACTAGACTCTGCATAAAGTGAAGTGGAAGAGCTATCCATAAACTGAGAAAATATCCTCAGCGCTCATTTGATGCTTAAATACCCAAGATGTTGTTACTGTCAAGCTACACCACAGCCAAGAAATCTATTACTCTTTGAACATCTAAAATCTTTTGTTTCGTTGTCAAAGGGTCAGCCATGGTTGAGCCAGTAGGAACTTTACAAAGTGTCTCTCAGCTGGAGTTCCTCTTTGCATCTTCCGCATTTGTGACTCATCCCATGGCCATCCTAAAGCCATTTCCTTCTTTACTTCTATAACTCACATGCTTAAGAAATGTTCTTACCATAGGATGCTGACCTTGGAGATCCACAGAGGGGCTTCTGGATGAAAGGGAGATGAGATCATTTGGTGTGGAACTTACATAACTCTGACTTCAGAAACATCAAAGTGTTAAATCAAGTTAGGCCATAACATTGGGTCTTCATAGAAATGTACAGATGCTCCACAGGATAATAATCAATTCCACAGACCAGAGATATGTGGAAGAAGAAGGAAACTCAAGTAGCCAAGTGGAATTAGTCTTATCTTGTAGCTATTACTGAGTTTCCCACATGTAACCTTTGGGAGCAGTCGGCTACAATTCTTTGGCGATTAAAAAACACAGGGAACTCATTAGACATCCAAGCCCCGTTTGACACATTGGAATTTTCAACCATTGTTTCTAACTGCAAAAGCATAAAATAATAAACTTAGATGTTCTAAATGTGGCCTTTGGAACTTTCTGTGTTGATGCTATCATAAGCACACATATTAAAAGTGAAATGGAAGATGAATAGTTTACAGGGTAAAGAAATATTTTCCATCTTCACAATCTATGGTTTCAAGGCTCCCTTAAGACCTTAAAATGAAGTCTACTTGGTGGTCTCAACTCTAACCCCTGGAGAATGTATTCCACATCTCCAACACAGAACACCTGATTCTGCAGAATTTGACACTTTTTTGCAGCCTCCACACAGAACTGGGGGACCTGACATGCATGGAAATTAAATTATCTTCCACCCTAGAGATACGCTGTCCTCCCAGGTCAGGGTTACGTGGAGGTCAAAGGAAGGAGCTCACATTTCAACCAAGTCTGCCCTAGACATGAATCAACAGAAAACACAGCTTTCTGAGTTTTTGACAAGATGCTACTTCTTATATGATCCATCATGGTATAAATCAAATAAATGCACCAAATATTTTATAGATTCAAATTAGATGGTTATCTCTAAAGTCTGGAAATGCCTTTAAACAGTTACTTTGTTATGAGTTTACAGATGTATAAAAAAGTTACAGACAGTCATAGTAGTCAGGAAGTGTCAGAGAGATCCGACCCTCATTATTTCAAAACCTGTCCAGAACCTTGGAAGCGTCATACTTGGTTTTGTTGGTAATTCACAACCCCATGGATGCCAAGTAGTTCAGAAAGAGTTAAAACAGAAGGAGTAGAAGGAGACAGGACTCATCCTCAAGGTATTCATAAAAGCACAGAAACACTTTTAAAGCGACATAAAAATTTTTCCAGTGAGGATTAATCACTGATTTTCATGAATACTTGTTCAGTATATCATTGTAATAAATTTTCTTAAATGTCCTATACATTCAAAGGACACCCATCAATCAGCATGGTAAAATAGGCGACTCTTCATTTGTGCCTAGGCTCAGTTCTTTCTAGGTTAGCATATGCTACTATCCAAAACAATGAAAAAGATGAACTTTCAGCCAAATCAGGAAAGTCAGAAACACACGCACGCCTCACACAGCACCGTAGAATGCATTCCTCTCTTTAAGGGCATGTGGTACTTCCCACACTCAGGCAAGCTTTCAAACATTTAATAAATTTATGCCATTTCTGGAAAGGAAGAAAGTTGGCGTTTCTTTCAAAGCCTCTGAAGACAACCAAATCTTTGAGTGCAGGAAATATCAAAGTCTCTCAGATTCCTCTTCTCCCTTGTCCCTTGCACTATACACTGCTCTCCTCACACTACAGGAGAGAGCAAGCTCTTCTTCATTTCTGTCATTTACAGATATGTTGTCCTATGAACTCACAGCTCAGTGCAAGACCTCCAGATCACATAAACTCCGCTGTCTTATGAAGAGCAGCAGGTAAATAAGATTTGGCCTGATTCTTCAGAACTTGGGCTACCATCTCAATAGTGTGCATGTTTGTTTAAACCACGCAGAAAGCCCCAAGGTCTTTGATTGCCTGCATTCATATTTAGCAAACATCTGCTAAATCTGTGAGACTTCCTACCACAAAAAGTTGAAGTGTAGGGAAAAATATACATGGCACTGCAACCTTCTCACTTCCAAACTCATGAAGAAAACCCTCCTAAGGAAAAGAAATACAAACAGCTGTAGAGGTCTTGGCCAAACAGATTAATAAAAGCAATAAAAGATTATTTCCCAGCTACCACCTACAGCTGCCTAATTTCATCAAATTACCTACCTTTTCAGTTATTAAACATGGAAAATAAGGATGTAACCAGTGGATGTGTGTCACATGTGAACATAAAATATATAAGACGCCAATTTTCAAAACTGTCAAATTGCATTTCAAATGGGGTTTCCATACAAGTTTTTTCTAAAGTCTCTGTCCATGGCAATCTGTTCTTACAGTGAGTCTAGATCACTGTAAGACTAAAGTAAGTCCAGACTAGTTTAGCTCACTATAGAACTCATTATCTCATGAGAGATGTGCAAAGTAAGTCCTTTTTTTTTCTAGTTAAAACTATAAAATCTTCTAGAAATGCAGCAGAACATTTCCAAGGGTACGTCAGGTAGATATAAACAACCACTTCAGAAATACGGTGGGAGCCACGGAAGCCTGTTAGACACAGCAGTCTTTGGAGAACTGGGAAGATTGGGGCACGCCAGCTCCTAGCCTCAGCTGACATCATCTGAGAACAGTTTTACTGACAGTCCAACTGAGATTATCAACCAAAGCAAAGCCACAGAAATGTTCTATTACCAAGAGGAAAATATCTATAACCAACCAGAACATATTACTCTATTTATTTTCACTTAGAAGTAATAACAAGTCATAGGTGTTGATAATAGAAAAAAATAGAGGAAGGCTCACCTACCTCCTATACCACGGCCAGTGCATTTCTACACACTAATAGAGAATGTCTCAGTCCGTTCCTGTTGCTACAGTGGAACACCACAAACCCAGTAATTTATGAGCAACAAAAATTCACTTCAGGGGACTTGGAAGTTCAAAATCAAGATGTTGGCAGATGTAGTGACTGGGAAGACCCTATCTCCCCATTTATAATTGTATCCCTTCACTGCTTCCTCTCGTGGAGAAAAACAAAAACAAGAAAGATTGTCTCTGATGAACGGCAAGTAGTAATATATTAGTAAAAACAAGTCAACAAAAATGGTACTGATTCCATTCCTGGGGTCTTTACCTTCACTACGTAGCCACTTCCCGAAAGGCCCTGCTAATACCATCACCTCAAGAGTTCAGATTTCAACCCACAAATTGGAGGATAAAAACATTCAAACCACACTAGATAATAAGATTAATAGTCACACTTTACACAGGATTACTATACAGCAGCCAAGCAGGCCTATAAATTTTAAATCACTTAACCCATGCAAGAACAGTCTCCATGAGACTTACTTTTAAACTTGCATCTTAGAAACGTTTCTAAGAGAGTGGTAAGGGTGGAATGCGCAGTGAGTTTGGAACACAGTAGCTATGAGATAATGTATTCATATTGATAATAGATTCCTGTTAAATAATGTATTCATTCTAGATAATGCATTCATATTAAACAATAGATTCATATTAGGTAATACATTCATATTATATAATAGATTCATATTAGACAATAGCTTCATATTAGACAATAGATTCACATTAGATAATGGATTCATATTAAATAATAGATTCATATTAGGTAATACATTCATATTAGATATACATTATATTAGATATACATTCATATTAGATAATACATTCATATTAGATAATGGATTCATTCATTATGATTCATGACGTCTCCAGGTTTGTGTAGTATGTTAGAAACAGAACACAGAACAGACATGGATTTCTCTTTCAAAATCCATAACATAGTTAAGCAAAAGCAGCATGATTCATACAGCTTTTCTCTAAAAGAGCACCAGATACAAAGACAAGGAAGAAATGGCAGCTGTCAACTCATCCTCCTTTGGTTTTCTGCAAGACAAAAGGAATTGCTTATGAGAATTGGTGAAGAGGAAAAGGAAAAAAAGAATCACTAAGACTGCACAATAATTTACATCCTTCCAAACTATAAAAACAATCTTATTGTATATGATGACATACATACCCATTGAAAAACTTCACAGGATCTGCCCTTTAGCTGAAGCCAGACCTGAAAACATAAAAAAAAAAGAAAAAAGAAAAAAACCCACCTGTCAGAAGACAAAAGTTTTGCAGGACTTTAGAGAAAATTTTCATGATGGTTTTCTGATGCCTAGAAAATAAAGTTGGAGTAGCATCTTTAGAGTCACACAACCATGCATAACCTACAAACATCTGACTTATTATTATTCTCACTTAGAATTTTATGTTTCCCCAAGATTCTAAAGGAAAAAGTACATTTTGCCTTCCATATTAAATTGTTTTTAGTAAACTATAATGTGACAAGAGGACTCTACAAACTGTTATTAACTGACATGGAGATAAGTTGTAAGCCAGTCAGCAGCTGGTTGCCATGGGATTCTTTGCTGTTCACCGAAATTATGGGAGTGAATTATCTGTGGCTTATCTCTATAGATTGCATCTGGAAAAGTCTAGAACTACATAAAACAATGCTTTCCTACTTAAAAAAAAATAAGCCTGGTGTACCTGTTCTATGTATTCAGTCAAACATGTTGACTAGAACAGGTGTAACACAGCGGTAGATGTATTATCTGGATAGTCCTAAAATGGGCAGCAGAGTTTTGGGCCCACAGTCAAGACAATGCAAGTCCATAAAGGGAACATGTGAGATTTCTGTTTCAAAACACATTATGTTTAAGAAGTATGTGGGAGCCTAGATTCTGAGTTTTAACTGGCCAGGGTGAACTAGAATGAAGGGGACTGCCTTCTCCTGACACACAATTGCAAAGGTGACATTAAGGGTTGGCAGTCTCTTCAAGGGACCTTAGTGAAAACGAAGCTTCATCCTTCATTCAAGATGCTGGTGCCTTTAGTCTATCTGATTTCCTGTCAAAGTTTTATTCCACAATAATACATTCAAAAATCCCAATCTTTTTTTCAACATAAAAGCTTTACTCTTACAATAAAACACTTGGGCAAATGCTACCAGGTGCTTTAGAGCCTTGAGAAGGCTAAAGTGAACTTACTAAAGGAAGAGCTGCATTGGCTGAAGATCACTGTTTGCGTCTTATCTGGCTTCAGTAAACTCCTGATTGGGGTCATCGAGTAAGTGCATCTGAGTCAAATACAGAAGCTGCAGCCTTTTCTCCTCCCCATCCATTTCAGCAGCTCCTGCCTGGAAGATTGGTATAATAAGAAAGTGAATTGAGAACCATAGGTCAAAAGACTTTGTTCCAGTCTTCACACAGTTCATTTTTCATCCCTGGTTTCATAAAGATATATGATATTTCAGATCGCCTGGCAACATAACTTTTTATTTATAAATGTGGGCAGGAGATTCAACTTCAGAAGTGACAGAATCATACTAAAGTCAAAACTCAGGTAGAAATTACACATTCTGCTTATCAGAAATGTATAGTTGGATGCTAAAGAAACCACATCTAGCAACTGCTTTCACTCTAGCTTGGGACTATAGCTCTGTTTATCATTTTTTGTACAAGACAAATGATACTTTGCAATTGCTTAGCACTTCACTTTAAACACGTTGTGTGACTAAACAAACAAATACCTGATTGCATAGAGAATGGTATTCTTGCTTGTATAATAAAATGGAAACTTGGAAAGCTTCTAAGAAAATATAGCTTTTCAGAAAAATCAGGAGCTAAGCTACACTTTCCCTCTCCTATTCAAAGATGCCCCAAGCTGTCTTATAAGTCATTCAGTCCCCATACACAAGTGTGAAAGCCACAACAGGTTAGTGAAGATTAATAGGAGACAATAATAATTTCTAAAACTACCGATTAAAAATTGTTTTTCTAACACAAAATATTCCACAAATGATTTGGTTTATAAATGTTGGACTCTCTTTATCTTGCCTCAAGTCTCCTAGGTTGAATCATGCAGAATGTCCCAGAACCCGAAATAAGATCTTCTCAGTGAGTGGGAACCAGAGTATGGGAATGAGAAATGAGGCCTTTTATTGAGACAAGAGTTCTCAGGCCTTTTGTGAGACTCTGGGGATAATGCTGGTTCTTAGCATTAAAACATCCAATAAAACGAAATGAACTTTCAAGAAGGTAGTTAGTAGCTTCCTTCACATATTTATTGGAGATACAAAAGTGTTTACATTGCCATACACTAAGCCTAAACTGAAGCAAGTGCCTAGTGTCAGGAGAAAATGAGATTGTTGTCCAAAGACAAACAAACAAAATACATCTCATGACCAAACAAAACATTTTATAACTCAAAATTAATTGTTTCTCTTATGGCAAAGTATTTTCTGGTATTCTATGCTTGAATGCATATTTACTATATTTACTCAAATGTGAAATAATTACCTACTCAGTATAGAACAGTAGAGAATGTTTAAGATGATAGGTTTTTTGTTTTGTTTTTTGTTTTTGTTTGTTTTTTTTGCATTGGGATTGTTATGGCACTATCAGCCAATGAAGGAATCACTAAGACAGTGTTTCTCAATCTCAAACCCCTTTAGGGGCTGAACAACACTTTCCCAGAGGTCACCTAAGACCATTCTGCATAACAGTAGCAAAATTACAGTTATGAAGTAGCAACAAAAATGTTATGGTTGGGGTCACCACAACATGAGGAGCTGTATGACAGGGGTGCAGCATTAGCAAGGTTGAGAACCACCCGCCTAAGAGGGTGAGCCTAGCGAGGTCCTTGGGACCTTTGAGGGCTTGTCACGGAAGGTCATGAAGATGATAATTAAGCAATTTGTGAATCTGGACAATTTTTTTCTGATGTCTTATGCATGATATCAATGAAACAAGATCTCGGCCTGAAGCACAGGGCACCCAGACATTCTCAAAGTTTTCAGATTAGGGTAAATACTACACATAATCCCAGATGCTGAAATCCTTCTGACACTCTCGAGTTTTGGCAACGTCACTTTTTGGTGAGAGGAAGCCCTCTTGATGGATGGTCCTGAATGGGAGTTATGTGATCTCTGGCCTTTGTGTGACAGAAAGCCGTTCTTTTGAGAAAGTGGTGTCTTATATAATCCATCGTGAAATGATCTTTCAGTTTATCTGCTGTGACTCCAGTTTTTCTTGCACCAACATAAACGTGCTGCAGATCATGTGAGTCTCAGCTCAGATGAAATCCTACATTTGGAAACCAACCAGCCATTGCCAGCTGGAACAGAGCCCTCTCGAGTTAACACACACATTTAACATCCAGGCTGTTATGGGACGAGATCTTTGTTGAACACGGATCATGTGTGTGAATGGAGCAGATGTGGATGAGCTTTTCCAGCCAGATCTACAGTGCACGCCGGGAAATGAAGAGGACTCACGATGACTCTCATTCTGAGAGATCTGCAGGCCACCTGGTCATCTATAGCCCTGATTAGTGCTAAATGGGTCATATGTGTTAACAAAGTGGAAATTTGGTTTCTAAGTAGCCACATCCATGAACAAACAGTTACCAAGTGTTTTCTCACCTTGTTTATGAAGGTAATAATCACAGCAGAAAGATATTGATGAGTTACAAATAAACAAATTTTAAAAACACCCTATGTCACTCGAATCATGATTTGGCATAGCAAACGTTTCATTTCTGTCTGGGCTATGATTTCACAATCTTGAAGGAGCCAAGCTGTCAACTGTGCAAGTTACTTAATTAGTTAAAACAGGATTCTTAAATCACTCATTCCCTCTTCATTTAGAAGAGCACAGAGAAAGATGTGTTTGCAATAACAACAGGCATCAAAGGCCCTCTTTTCCCCTAGCTAAGTGGATGCTGATACCAGAACTGCTGTGCTTACTTTGCACCCGAATTCCACTGTGGTGAGTATTGGGGAGATTCATATTCCAAGAGAGGATTCCAAATGGCGTTCTGGCACATGACAAAGAACACAACTGTAGTTCATTCTTGTATTAATTTATAGGCAGCCTTGTCCCAAGCCCCTTGGGCATCCTAGCAAAATTACAATCAATGAAATGTAACTGCAAACACTTCCAAGAGAAACATATCCCAATAAAACTAAGATCGGGAGCTCAAAATAAACGGCGCTATAATGAAAACCAAAATGTTCCTCTGAGCCCTCGAGGCTGAAGATACGATTAACTAATTAACAATTGCAAAGCATTTTGGAACATCAACTTCCTTTCAGTGCAAGCGCTGCGAATTTACAGTAGTGATCCTCTAAAGATGCCCTTCTCACACTGCCTTCTCCTGTCTACAGCGCGCAGGAGAAGCTCCAACTCTGCTTGCTGTTTTTTAAGTGACTGAGGTGGAGTTCAGAGATGCATGTACGCTGTTTGATGTATGCCATACTTTGAAAAATAATTTTCATAAGCCAGTAGATCTACCCCATGAAGTTCTGAACAATTTCATCTTTAATACAAGGAAAAAATGATAGATTCAAGAAGGGAAACTCAGAGAGTAGAGAGACAGCTCAAGATTAAGAATAAGTGATGTTCCGGAAGAGGACCCGAGTTCAGGTCCCAATTCCGTGTATCAGATGGCTCACAACTCCCTATAACTGCACCTCAACCCTGCACATGCTTCTGGCTTCTTCTGACACCTGTACCCTACAATAGGCACACATGTAGACATAAAATTTGTGAAGGGAAACTGGAAAGAGAAATAATGATATTAAATGAAAAAAAGAAATAAGTTTTAAAAAAATATTAACTGCAAACTTACGTGGTAGCGGAGGTAGCAGAGGATTTTCACAGGGATCCTTCAGGAACGGGAGGCATCTTCATCTCAGAAAACACACATGTAGAATACTCCGTCCGAACTTAATTCCAGGAATTAATGGAGATCTGGATTTTAAATTCACAAGTCCTCTTTGTACAATGGGAAAGGGAGGGAAAGAAACAGGTAATAAACTGCATAATATTGTTGGTGTGCAGTTGAACAATGAAAAAATCATTCATTCTGTCTCCCTACATTTCTGAGCTCGCAGATTAAGAAAGCAGCACTTCATCCATAAGCTGCTGAGACTTGAGGGCAGGCACAACTGTCAAAACTCCACAACCATGTGAAAACTGTTCAACCCTGATCCTAGCAGGCTTAGCTCTCTTGAAATGTCTTAAATTTCAGTAGGAAAATAAAAGGGAAATAAACTTCATAATGTGGTGTCAGCACATTAACATTATAACTGAATACATTGGACTCTCTGCAAACACCAGAAAAAATAAACTGAAACTTTCTTCTCTTGATACTTACATGTATATTATATATAATATATAGTATCTATATTACATAGAATAATAATATACCTATATATCTGTTTAACTCTGTTGTATATTTTTAAAATACAGTATATAAATTATAAAATGTAAATATATGAAATATGATATATTTGTAAAGGAATGGCATAGTTTAATGTGGGAGTTTCCAAATTAATACTTACATAGATGAGCAGTGTGAGTAGAAGTGTACTTTTAAAGGAAGTTTGTGACATAAGCCTCAAGACTTTATTTCTAAAGCACAAGGCCAGGAGCCTCCTTCCAAATCATAATTATTTAGTTGTTTTATTTATACGATTGAAAGCTGCAGAAATCGGCCTGCTTTGTTTCTTTTTCTGTTTCAGTAACGTGTACAGCCCTTAGACCATAATTACTTATAAATACATTTTGAGGAAATACAGGAAGGGAGAAAGGAGAGGCACATAAGCAGAAGCTTGGGGCGTCAACGTGAGAGCAGCTGCACGTGACCCTTGATGTGGGTGGGTGTGCTCTCAGCAGCCAAGGTGTAGGGTAGGTGGGAATTCGCAAAAGACTTTCCATGGTACTCTGTACATTCCTTGACTGTAACGCCGCCATCCACGTAGTACCTCATGAGACAGAATGAACCGTGCTGCAGAGCTGGCGGCAGTTGCTTCTCAGTGTCGTGTCTATGACATTCTGCAAGCACGAAAAGCATAGAATGTGCTCCCGAATATGACTATTGGATGAAACCCCTCAATATATAGTGGGTTTTTTTAAAAAACAAAGTTTCATTATAAAATTTTCTCCTGTGGTACATCTGTGCAAATATGAATTATTACATGCAGAAAAGCATACTAGGGAAATGATTACTAAATAAGCAAAATATATAATTTGACGTATCTTCATCTAAATCCTCACTTCCTTTTAAATATGATTAGTTAACATCTATTTATTTATTATTTCTATGTATGTGTATGTATGTGTACTTGTGTCAGTACGCCACTTTTCGATAGGCGTGCTCAGAGGCCAGAGGGCATCACAGTCCTTAGAACTGAAGTGACAGACTATTGTGAGCTGCCTGTTACGGCCCTGGGAACCAAACCTGAGTCCTCTGCAAGACCAGTAAGTGCATGAGGCTAACTGCTGAGCCATATTTTTTATGATCATCAAAAACTAAAAATCATCTAAACAACAAAGAAAAAGCTATTACACAACTTCAGGAGCTATTGTATTTCCATATCTGTTGTCAGCTCAGGGAAAGTTTTACACACTCACACACACATACACACATGCATATAAATCTCTCTATATACATATATTTTACATATATGTATGTTTTATATATGTTACTAAGTCTTACATATATAAGTATATGTATACACATGCATATACTTATGCTGAGAAGATTCTGTAAGCCAGTTTGATATCATTAAAATGATGAAGATTCTTTTGACCTCAAAAGTTCACAGTAATGTGGGATCTTCCTGTATCTCACTGACTTTGAATGCAACACTATTTTGTCAATTGATGACTCCCCAGTAGAATAAGAAAATCTTTCCTTCTCAGTAGAATAAATTTATTTATAGGTAAAAATAAATTTTTGTTCTGAGCCTCTGTACATTCAGCTTTTCGGGATATTTCAGTTTTCTGATTTAGAAGGCAGTCATTTATTTTTAGTACAGATTAAATAATTCTCATTTAAAGGGAAAGGAGAAAGTTTTATATAGCCTACTATGATAAAATTTTGTTAACATTCAATTAGATCTGATTGTTTTTGTTGTTGTTCTGCATATAACAATGAGTAAAATCACCTCTAACAGGCACAGAAAAATGGCCCATTAACCTTTTAAAATTCCTCACTAGTCACTGTCATTCAAAATAGGTGTATGGACCTTGGAACAGCTTACAAATCATATTTCATTATGTGTTGGAGTTTTGCTAACACACAAAAATGAGAAAGTTGCCAAGTTCCTTTAAAAATAAATCATTTTGACAAATCAAAACAATAATAAATGTTTGCCAGGAAAGTAAAGGTAGAGAAAAACAAATACCTATCATGAAGTCAGGATGCAGTACATGGAGACAGGACACGGAGAGCAGGTTTGCCAGGGAGGTGCAGGGGCATCGCCACAAGTCAGGAGGTGAATGTGAGTCAGCAATGCATGGATATTATTTTACAGCTCACAAGATAGAGGAACACACTAATGGATGCATAGCAGGCCAGAGCCATGAAGCAACTGTCCCCTGAGCATTGGTCAGAAGTCTGTGAGCATTCTCGATCCAGTTTGAGATCCAGAAAGTAAAGGATAAAGAAAGTTGGAAAGGAATGAGAGAAAAGCAACTGAAAAGATTAAAAGTTCAAATCAAAAGGTCTGGGACAGATTGGAATTTATAGAGAAGCATTTGCAAAGGGTGGATGTCCTACATGCTGAATGGTTTCCATAACCTTGGCACTGATTGAGGGGATTCTGAAACTGTCTCTTGAGTCCCTTGCAGCTTGTCAATGATAACTCTTCATGTTGGCAATGGTAAGTAAGAAGCAAAAGAATATTGGCTGTGAAATCTGTCAGTTTGTTAACAGTGAGAGAAAGCTCCATATATATCACCAACTCCAGAACAACTTTTTAGGTAGCCTTAACTTAAGTTTCCTCTATCAAAAATTTTCTCCCTCAGCACTCTGTCTGATTTAGTGGTGTGATACATTTCCAGTTACTGAAGAGTGGCTATGAGCCATGTCTTTACTTCTTCTCACTCCTCCTTTTCAATCACCTTCAATTGATCATGAAGTCTAATTGATTCCACCCACACATTACTGAATCAACCCTAGCTCTCCATCCTCCTGTGATCCCCGTCCAGATCCTCCTCATCACCTTCCCGCTACCTCTGTAATTCCTACACGCCTATCCTAACACTTCCCATAGCTTATTAGTCACACTACTTTTTTCTAAAGAACAAATTTCATGATGTCTGTCCTGTGATTTAAGATTTCAGTTGGCTCTCGTGCATCCTAAGGAACCAAATCAAAGCTCTGTAGCATGACATTCAAAAACCTTCGTGTCCCTAAATGAGTTGCTGGCCTCAGTCCTTCCACATCCCTTCCAAGTACCCTGTATCCTAGCCACAGTGAAAACAATCACTGTTTCCTGACTGTTCTGGTATCCTTTCGTGCTTCATAATATTACGATGGATTCTGGATTCTTTTTTTCCCTTTTTGGCCCTCTATTCTCTTTTCTATCTCTTGAATTCCTAGGCACTTCCTTTGGTTTCTCAAAATTCATGTCAGATGTTATACAAGAATATACATAAGACTGACTTACCAAAACCAGGTTATATGCTGTGTTGCATCTGTCTGGATAGCTTCTCATTCAAATTGCAAGCACTTGGGAAAATAAAGCACGTTATTTTCCCTGTTACACATTTGTATCATCAGTGCCTATCCATGGTGTGCAGTCAATAGATGTAAGTAAGTCTTCCAATTTGGCAAAAGTCTACGGATGTTGCACCACTAGATGTGCTGCATGAGACCATTTTTCCATATTTATCTTTGCATAATTATTAAATAAAATGTGGAAGAACAAATTTGCATCTATGACTAAACTTGAGAGGGTTTTTTTTTGGTTCTTTTGTAAGTTTCAACTTATCGGCTAACTTAGATTTTTATTATTAAAAATAATATGTTCTAGATAAATGGCAATCTTCTACAGAAGCATAATTTAAACTACACTGGCTCTGTCTGTGCTTCCACAATTTTGCTTGGAAAATGTTTCATTAATCCAATCAGATATATGCTGCTAGCAAAAGTTATACAATAAGAGTAATTACGCACGTAAAATGTATGTGGTGCTTACCTTGGGAAATCAGAGAGAGAGAGAGGGAAGAAGAGGGGAAGAGGAGGAAAAAGAGATGGAGGGAAAAAGAGTCTTAGATAAAAACTGGCCAGAGTTACAGTTCCACCTGCCATCTAAATCTAAAAAAAAAAACAAAACAATAACAGCTGCTCTTTAAGCCACTCACCTAACTCATATTTTCTCATAACTCTGCAAAAAAATACCTCTAACAGTAGTTAGCACAAAATAGATAAAACTAAATATAAAGCCAGATAAAATTTAATTTGTTCAACAAATCCCAAATTAAGGATGGGGTCAGAACTCAGTGTACAGTACTTATCAGGAAGTTACAATACCCTGGATTCGATCTCTAGCAATGCACACACACACAATCACATACACACACAAATTTGTCAAAAAATTTTTTTCAACTTTATCATACAAGAATAAATCCTTTCCGGGGACTGGGAAGATTGCTCAGTAGATAAATGCTTGCCGCATAAATGTGAGTTTTGTTGCAAAGTACAAATCCCTAGAACCTATACAAAGCTCGATATCGTAGCCCACAGCTGTAACCCCAAGATACCTACAGCAAGACCAGATCTACTCCAACAAAGCCATACTTTCTAGTCCTTTCATATAGTGCTGATCTTTGGTGGCTAACCATTCAAATACATGAAACTAGGGGATCATTATTATTCAAACCACCGAAGTGATAAATAACCAGAGTCCCTCAAAACAAGATAGAAGGAAATGACATACACCTGTGGTTGTCTACACATGCACACGCACATGCACACACACACACACACACACACACACGAGCGCGCCTTGACACATATGCACCTGTTCACACATATGAATCATCAAATGTAAGCACATGTATGCATGCTACATATATACACACATAAAAAATAGATAAACCCTATAAGCTAAAGAAAAAGATTTTTTTCATTTACCATGTCTCCTTAATTTTATATCACCCTCACTTGTAAACACTAAAATTTATTTTTAAAAACTTACTATGTATGTAATAAGTCTGTATCTATCCCTTCATTCTAATTACAAGCTGACAAAAATTGTATAGAAATAATCCTTATTCACACATTTTCAGCTAAAAACACATTTATGCTGATAAGTTCCTAAAAACCAAAATTAGCTCCTTTCTGTATGCACACTTTCCTTGCAGATAACATCCATGGAAAAACAATATTTTGTATTTACTGACACAAATGTCATGCTTCTAAATATAATTTACATCCAATAGTGCTTTAATTTTAGAATTTGTCAAACTATTTTTACTCACTAAGAGTTTATTTACCTGTGGTGAAAAGCAAAACTTCTATATATACTTTATGGCTTTTGAAAAAAATACATCTATTACATTATACTAAAAGTAATTTAAGGAGAAAGCTATTTGAACCTTTACAGACACTTCTGTCAGGATCTTTCCCTATCAGTCTACGGGCCCCTTGGTTTCTTCTATCACAGTGGATTAATTGTGACATTTTCTGTGGTTCAACTAAACGTACTTTGTGGGGCAGAAGAGATAGTTCATTGGCAAAGAACACTTTCTTTTACAGATAACTCAGGTTTTAACAATCACATGATGGCTAACAACCATGTATAAGTCTGATTCTAAGGGATCTGGGATCCAATTCTGTCCTCCCTGAGCACTGTGTGCATGTGGTACACATGCATACATGTGGGTAAAATACATGTTCACAAATAAAAATAAATAAATATATAAGTGTCTGATAAAGAGTTACTTTCATATACTGAACTTTGTGTCCATCATCTCCCCTCATAACATTTTTCAGTATTTGTTTACATTGTTCTTTCTTCATTCCTTTGTGATATATTATTTGATGACACACATGTAGTATTACATTTGTTGTCTGGCTATCAGCATAAAGCTGTATATTATTTGAGGCCAGCCTGTACCTCATTAGATCCTATATCAGAAAAAAAAATTGGCTTGCAAACATGTTGTTGTTACTTAAGGTTTCCTGAAGAAGGTACTAACTTCGATGAAAATCCTCTCTAATACACCTGGCTATGACAGTATTTCAGCACAGCCGTTACCAGAGAACAAGCTAGAAGGAGATGATCTCTAAGACCTTTGTCACAATAGCCTTCATCTATAGCACCTTGAGGGTCAGTGAACATTAAAAACCAAGTTTACATTTAAAAACACATAGCTTGCTAGTATGTGATAGTCCTTAGGTTCAATCCTAAGGACCAGAAAAAAGAAATGTCTAAGCAGTAAAGCATATTTAATCTATTTGTTCAATTTGTAAGTAATGGGGTACAAACAGAGTCATAGAAACACAAATTTTACTGAGTTCAGTGTATTTTGTGTGACATACTCCAAAAAAGGGCAGACAGTCAGTCAGTCAGTCAACCACGTCATCCAGTCCAGATGTCTCCCTGTGCCAAGCTTGTTAACACCAAGATGCCTACTATTCCCACTTCCATTGTAGAGTCTTGGGCAGACCTTCCATAGCTCTCTCTCTCTTTTGGCTACATCTCCATCACTCAAGAAAACTAAGCCTGTTCTCCACCCACCGCCACCTCTTTTTAGCTTTACTTCAAAAGATAACAAAAGAAGTTTAAAAAATAGCTATTGGCTGCAGACACCATATTGCTTCCAAGCTTATCTACTTTATTCTCCATAAGCTAATAACCTCCTACGTTATTGAGATCTCATAAAATAAAGAGAACACAGACAAGTAACTGGAAAATAAGATAAAATACATTAGACATTTTTATGTTTAGGAGCAGTCACAAAATGATATTAACAAAAAGTATCTACTAAGGAAAACTTAGTGTGCATGTAATTTTATTTGTTTTAAGCTCAGTCCATCTAATGGATAATGTTCACAATTATCCACAGAGATAGTTACTGCTATCACCTTTTAGGAAAAAAAATAAGAGGCACAGAGGTTAAGGAAAAAGGCTAAGGTCATACAGCTGGGAATCATCAAACCCAGAGACCAGAACAATGACAATCTATAAACTTTCATGTCAAATTAGACACCATAAAGGAGCAGTTTCATCAATCCTTCAAAACATAATGCTGAGACATTTACAAAATTTCTTTTCCATTTTATTTTTCTCAGATTAAAGATACAATTTCTCAGATGCAACTGCTTGACATTAGAACACACTTTCTTTTTTTATATATATAGTTTACTTTTTCTCAAATCGTAATTCATTCAACAGGGGTTATAAACACAGAAAGGCAGGATGTGGGGAAGGGAATGACACTGGAGTGTGGGTGTAGAACACACTTTCTTATTAAATTTTGTTTTCCATGCTTTCATCATGACTTCTGCACTGCTATTGTTTTTAGGTTTTTTTTTTCTTTGCAATCAGAAGTATTTCAGACAAACCATGAAGTAGACACTTAGAGGTCATGCTGGAAATGTAGTAATCAGATTTCTAAACACCACATTCAAGTGAACATTTGAAGCAGTACTGCCCCTGAACTAAGAGCAAAAATGTATTTGGCAAGATGTACTCTGCACTAGGCTGGGTGCTGGTGGACAAAGATAACTTGGACAGAAACATTGAGTTATGGGAATTTCTAATACCAGTTTCCATATTGACTCTGCCCTTAAGGAGTCTCTAGTATATTACAAGATATATAAGTTGATAGATAGATAGATAGATAGATAGATAGATAGATAGATGATAGATAGATAGATAGATAGATAGATAATTATAGACAGAGCCATATGTGTGTGTGTCTAGTATAAGACAAGTAAGTAAATAATCACAGTTTAAAGTAAATGTACTTTACATACTATTGTAAAAGTGAATAGTACTTTACATATTATTCAAGAGAAACATAATAATTGGTGAGGTAATGTGGAAAGACTCTGATTGCAATGTGGTGACTCCTAGTAATAACTGTCAACTTGGCAGTCTAGAATCCCCGGACGTAGACCTCCGGGCATGCTGTGGGGGCATTATTTTGAGTGTGTTTACTGAGATGGGAAGATGCATCCACTGTGTATGTCAACAGTCCCGGCTGGGACCCAAGACTGTGTAGGGAGAGAAAGGAGTTGGTTAGAAGCAAGCATTTCCCTCTCTCTGCTTTTAGACTGTGAACACAATGTGATCAACTGCTTCAAGGACCAGCCTCCTTGACTTCCTGACTGTGATGGATGTACCTGTAAACTGTAAACCAAAGTAATTCCTTTTTCCCTTAGTTTTTTCTCTGTCAGAGTATTTTGTCACATCAATAGAGAAAGAAATGAAAAGACATTAGTTTCTTAAAGGCCTTTCAGAACAAGCTAAGGATGTACTTCTAGAAACTGTGCAAAACATTTGACAAAAATTTCACTGTTATTGCTATTATGCAATAAAAATGAGAGGGGGGAGAGGAGGAGGAGAAAAGAGAAAAAAAGAAAAGGAAAGGAAAAAGAGAAAATAAAGTTGCGGGATAAGCATCCAGCTTCTCCTTCCCCCTCATTTTCTCTACACATACTCATGAGCCTGGATTATTTTTTTCGTCATTGATGTCCTGGATAAATTATTTTTATTCACTTTACATCCTTCCCCCTCCAACCTCCCATCTTCCATTCACATAGTCCCTCCCCAAATGCCTGCATCCCCTTCTCAGAAACCCTCCCCAGGTATCAACCCACCCAGTACATCAAGTCTCTGCAAGACTAGGCTCATCCTCTCTCACTGAGGCCAGACAAGGCAGCCAGGTTAGGGTAATGGGATGCACAGGCAGACAATGGCTTCAGGGACAGCCCCTGCTCCAGTTGGAGGACATGCATGAATCCCAAGCTGCACATCTGTGCCATATGCTTTTTGGTTGGTGGTTTAGTCTCTGGGAGCCCCCAAAGATCCAGGTTAGTTTAAGGCCAACAAAATAATAGGAATAATTTTTATCATTACTAGTATTTTAAGTTAGCATACAAATAATGAATTTGAATGGGGGCATTTGCATATATACATTGCATATTTTATTCTTACTCATCTCCTCCCTCTACAGCCCTCCTCCATGTTCCCTGATCCTCATGACTCTGTCATATCACCAATGTTCTACATAACTTTAGAAAAGCCATCTACATAGCAAGGGTGATTCAAAATATCTTCTTTGGTTTTGGAACTTAAAAGTAGAAATATGAAAACATATTTTATGTATTTGTAAAATCAGCCTCTAAAATTAAAACACCACACAATCATACATGTGCTGCTGTTCTTAAGAGAGAGCACACAAAGGTCTGTGTAGGTGGGTACATGTGGCTTTGCAGGTGTATGTGTGTCCTGAGGTTGTCATGGGATGTCTGCCTAGATTACTCCCACCTTAGTTTTTGAGATAGAATCTCTTGCAGAATGTAAAGCTAATCTAATTTGGCTAAGCTGGTTGGCCAATATCCCTAGGAATTTGCCTATTTGTATCACATAACTCTCAGCATGAGACTTCAGATGCCTGGATTTTACATAGGTGCTGGGGATCTGAACTCAAGACCTCATGCTTGTGTAACAGACAGTTTACTGGCTGAGCCATTTCCCTGTCCCTATATCAACATTTTAAGTGATTTCATCATGAACATTCATTCTCTTTCATAAAGAAATTCTCATAGTTTAAAACATTTTACTGATCACAATAAATCCAGTACTTTCTATTATTTAACTATCTTAATAAAAAAGACTAATTTCTGTTTTTTGTTCATTATCAATAAACAAATCCCCATATTGAGGTAAAAAATTCAAACTACTACTCAATTTATAACTTCACAGAATTTCTCCACTTGATCACCAAGTCAAAGATCTAAAACCAAACCTTTAAAGTGTTCCACAAGAGATGATGTATTATTCACTCACTGATTATTGGATATTAGCCCAGAACCTCAAAATGCCCAAGATTCAACTCACAGGCCACATGAAGCTCATGAAGAAGGAAGACCAAGTAGGGGTGATTCAGTCCTTCTTAGAAGGAGCAACAAAATACTCAAGGGAGCAAATATGGAGACAAAGTGAGGGACAGAAACTGAAGGAGGGGCCGTCTGAAGACCATTCCAACTGAGTGCATCCATCCCATGTGCAGTCACCAAAGGTAGATGCTGATGTGGAAGTCAGGAAGTGCATGCTGATAAGAGCCTGATATAGATGTCTCCTCAGAGGTCTGCAAGAGTCTGACATATTCAGAGGCAGATGCTCACAACTAGCCATTGAACTGATCATGGGGTTACCAATGGAGGAGTTAGAATGAAGACCATTGGAGCTGAAAGGGTTTGTGGCCCCATGAGGAGAGCAACAATACCAACCAACCAGAGCTTCCAGGGTCTAAACCACCAGCCTGGGAGCACTTAGGGAGGGATCCATGGCTTCAGCTGTATATGTAAGAGGGGAAGGTCCTGCTGGGCATAGGTGGAAGAAGAGATCCTTGACCTCATGAAGGCTGGATGCTCCAGGGGGTGGTAATTTGAGGGTGGGGAGGTGGGAGTGGGGGGTAGGTAGGGGTACATCCGCAGAGAAGCAGGAGGAGGGGTGAGGGCATAGGGGGTTCCTGGGTGGGTGGGGGATGGGGTAAGGGGACAACATATGAAATGTAAATAAAACATCCAATAGAAAAAGAGATAATGTATTGTGTAGAGAAAATCTGTAACTTGGAAGTTGGGTGTTTTTATCAGGATATCATTTTACAGAATGAATAGATCAAAGCCAGAATATTTAAATCTATATTTTCAGGTACTAACATTTGTCAACATTGTGAGAACCCAAACAAGAAAATAGATGTCTGCTTCAAATTAAGTCACCTTAATCAAATTGAATTTGTCCCAACATCAGCACTGGAAGTAACTTCAGGGAGCATCTGTGTTGCAAATCTTTTAATACCTTTTTTCACATCTTGAAATAATAAAGGCTTTTGCTTCTAGGCTTTAAAAGACTATTGTATAGCAGTCTGAGGTTCACAGCATATATCCCCCCTAGTCCCCCACTACCAACACCCCCAGCAGACTGGCACGTTACTACTGACACATCACAGGGAAAGGCCATTGTTTGCACTAAGATTCACTTTTGGTGGTATGTACTTTATACGTTTGCAGAAGTACCTAACAACTTGCTTCTACCATGACTGTGGATTCAAAGCTCATTCCACCATCCTTGAAACCAGTCCTGCTCTGAATACTGATTCCTCTCCCATCTTCCAAGCCCTCAGAACTGCTGACATTCTTTCCTGTCTGTACAACTGTACCTTTTCTGAAATACCTTACAACTGTAATCAGAGAGTGTGGAGTCTCTTCACATTGACTTCTTTATTTCTCTTCTATTTTAAGTTAATGTTTTTCAAAGGAAATTTGATTTTGAGCAGTCCTCTGGCCAAGTACAAGTTACTGTTAAAGCAAACATCAAAAACTGTACTAAATAGGGGGTAATAGCAGTGAAATGCTGACTGGAGATGCCTGGAGCGCGTCTCTCCACAAAAATGAAGAAAAAGAAACTGCTGCTTCCCCACTGGAATGTTCGGGGTAGAGCACCAGAGAGCAATGGGGGAAAGGCTGAGACTTGTAAAACACGACTCCCTCATGAACAAGAGAAGCAAGCACACAGTACTCACCATCTCATCTCAACAGTCAAAGAGAGTCCCGAAGAAAGACTCACTTTGCACAGTGGGGAATGAAGATTAAGAGGCACCCAGCAGTATTAATTAACATGGAGAATAACAAGTATTTCCTGCTGGAGGAATCTGCAAGTTCACAGGCATAAAGCCTGTGTTAGGTGTTGCTAATATCTACACTATGGCATTACTCTAGCAAAAGAGTCTTGCCCACATTATTCCTTCCCTTGTCCAGGCCTTCCTGCAGTGTTATCAAGATACTTTGCCCATCTAGCATCTAGTAAAAACCACAACTACACACTCTAGGCCCATGAAGGAGCAGGGGTCTGTCCTGAGCAGCTTGAAAACCTAGACCTTTGAGTTGATTAAACCAATTACCTTTCCAACATCACTGGAAGCTCCTGAGTGAATGTGCTTACCCCATAAGTGTTCCTATACACCTAGAGGCCCAAGAGGCCACCAGATAATCCAACATAAGGGACTTTTAGACTTTCTTGGACTCTCAAAAGTTGTTAGGTGGCATCTTCCACTCATCACTGAACCCCAGAGCAGCTATGTAGCCTTGCCTGTACAACTCAATGTACCAAGGACATGAGAAACACATGTGACTCCCACGACAAGCATTTCTTGAAGGTATTTGATATATCCAAACCTCAAAATGATCCTCTATTCTATATTTTATCATTGCTACTGTGATAAAGTAACCTACAAGATGCAATTTAGGGAAGAAAGAGTTTGGTTGGCTTACAGTTCCAGGTTGTAACTCATCAGTGTGGAAAAGTCAATGCAGAAGTCAGAAGCACTAATCCACAGCCAAGAGCAGAGAGAGAACAAATATGTGGATAGTTTGCTAGCTCTCAGCTAGCTTTCTCCACTATCAATCTATTAAGGACATGCCACATAAGAAATTATGTCATCCATAATGGGTTGGGTCTTCCTAAATCAATTACAATCAAGAGAGTTCCCCCATAGACATGTCCATAGGCCAAACTGATTTAGATAATTGCTCAGTAAGACTCTCTTCTTAGGTGATTCTAGGTGGTGCTACTTAGTCAAAACTAACCAGCATAACCACAGATATTGACAAGCATACTACTAAACACAGGACAGGACATCGACCAAGAATATTGAAGCAACTGAGGCTTCATGCAGCCCTCAAAATCCAAAAGGGACCCCATATTCATAATCATACATGTACTCCCATAAAACTTCCTAAGAGAAGTCCATCACAGTTGTCTAAGTTTCTGAGATAGCCACATGTACCACTGACATTGGCCACAGCAGAATTTACATGTACAGTGTGCTATTATGGCTCATCTATAACCTAGTCAATTGATACCCTAAAACACATCTCCAGGGACAAGTCTTTAACTCCAAAATATACTTTGTAAATTTATGTATGTGACTGATCTACCATCTATAGAAAGGCAATGTAGGGACATCAGAGAGATGGAAAATCAAGGTGGCAAGGCATCATAAGAGCATAATAACTGTAGCAAAGAGTTAAGGAATCAACAAGAAACCAAGAAATATAGATTATGCAGTAAATTTGAGGATATGACTGATGATCTGAATAAAAAGCTAACCAAAATAGAGATAATAAAATAAAAACACCCAAACAGAAATTTCAAAACTAAAAAACTTAATGAATAGAGTAAAAAACACTCCTAAGAGTCTTGATAACTGACTAGATCAATTAGAAAAAAAAAAACTTTGAGCTTAAAATCAAATCTGCTGAAACAGTCCAGTCAGAAACCAAAGAAGAATTTAAAAGGAGAATGAAGAAAGTCTGAATGATGATAATTGTGGGACATCTTCAGGACAGCAAAAGTTTATATTATAACTTTTTATATCTTAGTTTATAGCTATTTCACAAGAAGAACACATAAACCTATTAAATAATAATGGAAAAGGTATAAATATTGAAAAAACACATACATGTGGGCAAATAATTACAAAGGAATCAAAGGCAAGTGAAGAAAAGAAAGATGAAAAATTCTTTCCAAGATATAGCATAGTAAAAATCCAAGACAAATGACTCTGAAAACAATATGTCCACAATATCTCATTAAACTCAGAACACACATTGGCTTTTTGAGCCCGAAGCTCCAAAATCCCTCGCAACCCTCCCTCCAAACAATATGGTCAGGTCCATTATAGCAACATACCATGTCCTGTCTTGCTATCTGATGATATGATAAAACACTGACCAAATGCAAGTTGGAGGAGAATAGGTTGTATTTCATCTTATGGGTAACAATCATCAAGGGAAGACACAGCAGGGACTGAAGACAGGAACCTGGAGGTCCATGAAGGGGCACATGAAGGAATACTGGCTTTCCTTCCATAGCCTGTGCAGTTCGCTTTCTTCTATAAGCCAGGACCACCTTCCCAGGAGTGACACCACACACAGTGGAATGGGCTTTCCCATATTAATCACTAACATGAAAATGTCCCACAGATATGACCACAGGCCAACCTGATGAAGGAAATTCCTCAATTCAGGATCCTGTTTGCCAAGTGACTCTAACTTCTGTCAATTTGGCAGAAATAACTGTAAAATATGGCTTAGCAACTCAAAAAGTTAAAAATCATATCAAGCACTTTCTTTGACCACATGCTATAAAACTGGACATCAACAAAATAGATGTTAGAAATTGTGTAAGTACAAATACATTTTTTAAATGGCCTTGAATTCTGATAGCTATATAAGATGAGTAGCCTGAGAGACAGTCTTCAGTTCATGCCTCAGAATTTTCCCATGGACAATAAACTCATGGCATGGGTTTCTCCCTTTTGTAAACCTTGTATCGGAAATCTTGATAAATGCTTTTTGGATGGAAGTCTTTACCACCTAACGTAATTGAAGTGAGTATGTTCGTGGTGCCTGGCTTCCTTCACACGGGGGTTGACTTTCAGAAAGTACTTGGAGAGGGAATGAAAAAACAATGGGCCCTTAATGGCAACCCAGTTATCCTTGAGGGACTTACAAAAACCAGAGTGAATAATTTTTCTCATGGTTATACAGACAGTGCCCGAGCATGCACTAATTAATGAAGCCACTATTTAGCGGTTACTATGTCACTTGAGATCTCTCTGTGACTTTCTGAACTACAGGATTTGATTTATTTTGCCACTCTGAAACAAAATAGCCCATTTATGTGATGAATCATCTATTCAAATATAAATCACCAGGATTTCTCAAATGGTCTTGTAAGTAGGAAAAAAACATAAACAGAGTATATAACAGGATCCTTCTCTGGAAGAACTAATTATGGAAACTTTTTTCACTATCCTGTTTTAAAAACTGGAAAGTTTATTTCCAAAATGACCCCTTTGGCAAGCCTCAGAACCATTATTTCCCAAGACTTGATTTTTTATATTGAAGTGTAACATACACATATACTCTAAAATACACAAGTTCAAAATATACAGATGCACACATTTTTATAAAGTGATCACATCTGTGTGACTGCCATTACATGAAAACACACAGCATTATTAGAAACTAAATCTTGCACCCCAGTCTCCAGAACCTAAGTCCTGCAACTCAGTTGTGGCCTACTCCAATTAAATAAGAATGCTTATATTTGGATTGTATTTTGAACAGAATTAGTATAATTTATTTTTGCTGTTACATGTTCAGAAGTTGATCATCTTTCACCATGTTATTACACTGTGGCAGGGGATATATCGTGGTATGTTATACTTTTCTTCGACACTTGAGTCATTTCTAGTGGGATATTTTGAATCATACAATGAATGTTCTGGATCCTATGTGTTCTGGATCTAATACTGATTTAGAGAAGAATCTTATACATAAAGGAAATAAACCTATTGCCATGTATATGCATGTATATGCATTTCTTAATTCCATGATTTTTATGCTCGTAACAGTATTATTTGGTGACCAACAAGTGATCATCTTAGCAAAGTCTAATGTACCTCTCTCTCTCTCTCTCTCTCTCTCTCTCTCTCTCTCTCTCTCTCTCTCTCCTTTTTTTCTTTGCTGATTCACGTAATCCTTAAGAACTCAATGCCTATCCCTAAAAGCACATTGATACTCTCGTTGTAGCACTGAGTCTATTGTTTTGTGTTGGTACAGTTATTATTGTAAAGCAGATGTTTAGATGGATCTGTTTCTATACTCCCTGTTCTGTATTTATTCTTAGTTAAACAATATCTTGATTGCCATAATTTTAAAATAAATATTTTTATCTAGAAATTCAGTTTCAACTTTTGTTCTTTGTCTTGATTTTTCCTTGGATAGTCTTGGTCTTCTGCATTTCATTTATTTATTTATGTTCTTTTTTTTTCCTACTCACTGCAATTCAACTGCATAGTAGAATTGCTTCACCAATTTTTCTCAAAGTACCTTGAAAGGGTTTTATTGGCATTGTTTTAAATATGTGAGTCAACTTGGGAAATTTACAACTATATAGTATTATCTCTTTTAACTGGTTCTGTTATATGTTTCTGTATACAAACCACCCTGAAATGGTAACTTAATAATAACTGTTACTTTTTCTGATGAATCTGGGAATTGGCTGAACTCAGCTAGGATGCTTTTGTTCCAATTTTTAGGTATGTGTAGTCAGATTCTGGACAAGGCAGAGGTCACTTTCTCAGTGACTTCTTCATTTGTCTGCTGTCAGGGTTGTACAGACACAAAGAAGCCAGGTTACCAATAGTTAGGCAGAGCTGTTCATGACTTTTCTGTTTGCCTGTGCTAGTTTCCTTCTATGTGTACATGTGTGCATATTAAATTAGGTATATTTGGGGAGAATCGAACCCAGGACCTCACACATAGTAGGCAAACACTCTACTACTGAGCTACATCTCACTCTCTATTTTATGATTTTTCTGACTTCGTTTTCACTGTCTTCTTTCTACTGTTCTTTTCTTTCATTTATTTTATGCATATATGTGTTTTACTTACATGTATGTATGTATACCACATAACTGTCTGGAGGCCAGTAAGGGACATCAGATCACCAAATATTTTCATCTCTAGAGATTTTAATGCATCACATTTGATTTAACAGTTCAAAGAATTTAAGAATATTTAGAATTTAAACCTTTTAAAACACCAACATAAAAATAAAAGTCAGGGTAGAAGTAAGAAAATGCTTTGAACTGTTAAATGACATGGAAGCTTTCAGTGAGGTTTGTATTTGGCTTATTAAGCTTTTCATTCCCAATATCATTTTAGTTTGGGTCTTCTTCATCAACTCTATAAGTATTTTCATATACTGGATTTGAATCTTCATCTCATTCATCTCATGAAGTTTGCTCATGTGTTCTTTGACTTGACTTAATGTGTTTATAATCATCCTTATTGATTCTTTGTCTGGTAGTTCTTTACGTCATTTTTATTGGGTACAGCTCTTAAGGTATTGCTAATGTGTGCAGGAAGGACATATAGTCTTGATTTTTATGTTGCTTCTGTTTCTGTGCTTGGACTATCACATGTGAGGCTAGTTCTTTGGTTGGTTTAGCTTTTTGGTTTTGCTTTTCTTTCTTTTGTATTTTCTTTTCATTCTAATTGCCTATTTTTCTTTACTGGTGGCATTTGCAGTGATTGGTAGAGGACTAAGTCAAGAAGGGTTGAGCTGTCCTTCCCTTCTATGAGACTGGTAATTAAGACCTAAGTCAAGTCTTCCTCTGAGAGTCAGGTATTGTCTTGTGTAAGTGTAGGACTCTTACCCAGGTGTGATGCTTTCCCCAGGTTTTGTGAAACTTTCCACATATTAGTCAGTCCTACCCAGCGTCAGATCTGGTCTCCACCCTGGTTCTTCAGTTACTACTGGAGCTGTTGAGGCACCAAAGAGTTAAATCCTATCCTTACCCTGAGTCTTCAACTTTATCTGAAGCCATTACAAATATGAAACTCCCCAAATATCAGTAGATCTTATCCTGGTTCAGAACTTGTCTCCCTGGGTCAGCAACAACCATCAGGGCTATTGAAAGTTGTAGAAATTCATAATAACCCTTCATCTTCAATTTCGAGTAGTATTTTCACTAAATATAGAAAACTACATATCTCTTATTAATGGCTAGTTTTAATTTTTAGTCACTTAATACTGTTTCATGACATGTCTAATAAATTCATATTGAATACTGAATACCATCCTATACATACACTAGATATCATACTCTATACATTGATATAGACCATATGCCATAAATATATGTCTTAAGTAGGGTTTCCATTGCTGTAAAGAGACACCATCACCAAGGCACATTAAATTGAGGCTGGCTTGCAGCTTCTAAGGTTCAGTCTATTATCATGGCAGGAAGCATGGCAGCATGTGGGCAGGCATGGTACTGGCGGGGCTGAGAGTTCTACATCTTGTTCTGAAAGCAAACAGAAGATTCACATCCTCAAGCAGCTAGGAAAAAGCTCTCTCAAAACCTACTCCCACAGTGACATACTTCCTCCAACAAGGCCACACCTTCTAATTCTGCAACTCCCTGGGTCAAGCATATATAAACCATCACAACTGCTATATTACACACACACAACACACACACAACACACACACAACACACACACACAACACACACACACCACACACACACACACACACACACACACACACACACACTGGATAAGCTTCTACTTTCTCCCAGGGGGAAAATAATGACAAATCACCCAGATCTACTTGAGATGTGTCTACGTTCATTTGTAAATACCACAAGGTTTCTCTTAGGTATTAGTTACTCCTAGACTCTAGTTATTTCAGAAATAAGGTTCTGCTTTCTTGAAGAATCCTAACCCTCATTTCTCTGCCTATACTTCTACATTTAGAAGAGCCAAGAATTGCTTTGATAGAAAATTATATGTCATTCTAAAATTCTCTTGTCTTCAAGATCTTAAACATTTGTTCTTGGTTTTCCTGGCATTCCTAAACTGAAATTTAGGAAACTCCAATATTTTTCTCTTCATCCATGTTGAACAAACACACAATCTGCATCTGTTTGTCTAGAAATCTGTCCTGCACTAAGAATTGTAGGATACACCTCATTGTTGCTCTGTCTTTTTTGTAATCTTGATAATCAAAGCCCTGGTTGCCTCTATTGTAATGCATACTCTTGGAGCATTTGTTTGTTTTGCTTTCTTGTTTTATCCATATTCTACATCTGTCTTTTATAAGAGGTTTAGCTTGGTGAATTATGCCATCATGACTGAAAAGCCACTAGAGACAATTTCAGTATATTTTCACCTACCACAATTTAGAAAAAAAAGTCAAGAATATTGTATATTTAATTATGCAGTTTACTTTAAAATAATCATTTTAACATGTTAATTGACCTAAATATCAAACATCTTACATACACAAGGGTTTTTGTAAGTACTTTCTTCAATGTCTTGAAGAATCCTAAGAAAATATCCTTGGTATTAGGAATGCTGTGTTTCTTATTTAGTTTCCATTCCTAGATCCTTCCTTATAAAAATTATGTTTCCACCATCTATTCAGCCCTCAGCATTATGCCAGAAATATCCAATGCATCACGTTATTTCTTGCAATAATCTTTTGTAGTAAGTACACCACTGCTTACACTTCAGCCGATAAGAAACCGGGACACTAACAAAGTTCTATGAATTACCTAAGACTGATCACTTTTCTCCAATATGTAAAATCAAAGATTTCCTTTAAATTTGGAGACAGGTTAGTAAAGGTTGCACTACCATGGTTTTCTACTAAAGTATAATGTAGATTTAATGCTATAAATATATAGTTGTGTTGCCTACATGTTGCACCCTGTCAGAGATGTGTTCCACCATGCCTTAGTTAAGATTTCTATTGCTTTGATGAAACATCATGACCAAAACAACTTGGAAAGGAAAGGGTTCATTAGGTTTAGATGTCCAAATCACTGTTCATCATCAAAGGAAGTCAGGACAAGAAACTTAAACAAAGTCAAAACCTAGAAGCAGGAGCTGACACAGAAGCCATGGAGGAATACTGCTTACTGGCTTGTTTCACATGGATTGCTCAACCTGCTTCCTTTTGAGACCCAGGGATAGCACCACACAAAATGAGCTGGGTCCTCTCCCAAAAGAATCAGATCCATGCCATCAGAAGGGCCTAAAAGGTACCATTCTCTCTGTCCCTGGCTTAAAATGGAATCCATTGTTTTCTCTTACCTGAACTCTCACCCCTGATTTCTGCCACTAATGTGAGATGAACACCACCAGAACAGAGCCTGTGTGGATTCATACACATCGCTGAACTGTAACAGAGGTGACTGTTTTATAAGTAGTCTGTGTCAAATAGTGACAAATCTCAACTAACACAGAAGGTAGCTCCACAGTGATGCACACAGACAAAAGAAGAAGGGATTCAGTATGGTCTAGCCTGCCAAAATTCACTTCCTAATTTTCTATGAAAGATTTACTTTAAAATGCATTTCGTTCTTCTCTACAGAACTCTGAGTGTCCTGAAACTGAGTGCTGACTAATCAGTTAAGTTAAAAAGGTTATTTGCTAAAAATAAATAAGAAATTTTGGCCAATTTTGAAGAACAGTATAACCAATATAACCCTACGTTACACAACTGAAATGTAGAAAACAATCATTATTAAGAACTTTTGCGGGGCTTGAGAGATGGCTCAGTGGTTAAGAGCACTGACTATTTATTCTTCCTGAGGTCCTGAGTTCAATTCCCAGCAACCACATGGTAGCTCACAACCATTTGTAATGGGATCTGATGCCCTCTTCTGGTGTGTCTGAAGACAGCGACAGTGTACTCATATACATAAATAAAGTCTTTAAAAACATATTTAAAAAAAACAAAAACTTTTGCTCCCTGCCTCCAGCTGTGGCTCAGGGCATGAGCTCTCAGCTGTTTCTGGTGCTCTGTCTTCCCTCACCATCACAGAGTCTAAGGCTCTGAATCATCACAGGAAGGAGGTCACAAGGTAAGCTTGTCATAAAGGTTCACTATCACCAACATGCAGCTTTTCCTTGTCCCACTGTGCCTATTTTCATTTTTAACTTATTTACTTGTAAATGCCTAGTACAGTATAGAGGATAATTGAAGTTCTATAGCCATAAACATATCCATGGACAATTATCCAAAATCTGCTGCATTTCTTTTTGCTGCATCCTTCTACTTTCTTTTATTAAAAAAGAAAGAAATTATGCATTGGAAAAGGAAGGTAAATACAAGCGTGTTTAAGAGAAAAAAATGATAGTAGCATAGAAATACCACCGAATGTTGCCCAGAGTCTTCAGAGTGAAGTGGGAAAAGGGTAAACTCAGCCAGCGGTCTCTGTGAGCAGAGGAGACGACAGGAGTTCTAGGAAGTTGGTGATAAAGGGATTGCTTAAAAGAATTTGCTGCCTTGCAGAGACTCTGAACCTGGTTCCCAGCATTCACATGGTGATGGACAATTGTCTGTAACTCCAGTTCTGGGGTCTCTGACACCTTCATCTGGCATCTACAGACACTGTGCCCATTTAGTGCCCATATACACAAATACAAACAAAGACATCTTAAAAAGAAACTCAGAGAAATCAAAATCACCTTGATTAACAGAGAGGACGATCAGACAGGAAAGCGTTAGCTGGATATTCAGCTGAGCACTGAGCGGTAGACACAGGTGAGAAAAACCCCTAGAACGGGATAAGAACCACACATCACTGTTAGACGAGACAAGCTCCAGGACACTCAGTCCTAGAGAATGCACAGAAAGACAGTATTGGCAACTGCAGATATTCTGTAAGAAAAAACACAACCTGTGTGGCTAGGGAGTAGAGCTATAGAGAGCACTCGGCCGGCCTGGGACCTGAGTCGGGTGGAGGCGTGTCTAAACTCTGGAAATCTTGTCCTGAGATCAGCAAGAATAGAATCTCCACCGGCACCCCAAACTCCAGGTCTGCACATTTGCCCCACCAGAGGAAGTCTCAGGGAATTGTTAGCCCAGTTAAACTTTCTTTTTCCTTATAAGGCTATGTCTAGAAGCACCTGGAACTCCTCTTTATGCAAATGAGGTATTCCCAGGACCTTGGCCCTGGACCAATGATGTACACTCACTCCTGAGCTTCTTCCCATTCCACAAAGGTTTAAATAGCCTTTGTTCCCCGCAATTTAAAGGAGCTGCTCAAAGGTCCGCCTTCTGAGAGTCAGTTTTTGTTTTGCTCACAGAGGCCTGAGGTCTCCATCATCCGCCAGCTAAGCCATTCCTGCCTTGTTCTCCCTCTCAGACTATGGTCATAATTGCAGGCACTCACGCCGTTAAGGGAAAGACATCCCATAAAACAATGAAGAAGCTTTAAGGTATACTGAATGAGGACGAAACTGAGAAGTGCTTCTGAAGCTCAATGCCCATGGCACAGGCGCACGAACAGGCTAACATCTTGACACTGGAATGGTCTCTGTCCCCACCATGCTATGCCACATCATCACTAAAGACCCGTTTATTACAATTTCCTTTAAAGAAAAAGTTACAAGGCATTCTAAAAGGAAAAAGAGGGGAGTTAGAGAGATGGCTCATTTGGTAAAGCACTTACCTCACAGGCATGAGGACCTGGTTCATGTCCCCAACACCTACGTGAAAATCCAGGTACAGTGGGGCATACATGTTGTCACACATATGGCAAACTGGGAGATAGGCAGATCTCTGGAATCTGGCTGGCAAGTTAGCCTGGCCTATGTGGTGAGGTCCCAAACCAACGAGAGAGCCCGTCTCAAACAAAAGGTGGAAGACACCTGTAGATCAAAGCCTGAAGTTGTTCTATGACCTCCTCATGTGTACCGTACACACACACACACACACACACACGAGTTTGAAGAGGCAAGTGTCTGAACAAGGTCATCTGTGATGGGAATGTTGAAATTCACAGACAATGAACACCAAACAATGATACATAGTGTGCTCCATGGTCTGATAGAAAATTACACAAGAGCCAGGTCTGATGGTGCACACATTTAATGTCAGCATTCAGGAGGCAGAGGCAAATTTAAGGATAACCTAGCTATACATTATATATATACATATATACATATATATATATATATATACATATACATATATATGTATATATATATATATGGTGAGTTCAAAACCAGATAAACATGCATAGCAAGATCATGCCTCAAAAAAAAAATCAAAACAAAAAAAAAACAAACAAAAAAATATAAGAGTGCATCTTGGTGAGAGAGGATTTGTCTAACGCTAAATTCAGTCCTCATCACAACACACACATACACACACACACACATACACACACACATGGACATACACAGAGACATACACAGACACACATACTAAGAAATTCTCGGGATCAAAATACTGTAATAGAAATGAATATTTTCTTTCCATGGGCTCTGTACATGAGAATACTGTACATGCTTTTGTTAAAAAGAAAACTGAGGAGGGAAAAGAGAAGATTGAAAAAAAAGGATGATGGGGAAAAGGATCAACATTTATATATGATAAAAAATAAAAAATGTAAAAGAACACTGTACATAAATGAGCAAGTTATCTTGAGCTTGAAAATATGTCAGTAGAAACTTTAAACTGAAGATTGAAGAGAAAAATATACACTGAGAAATATGTTCCCAGTGGATGGCTAGACCTCCAAGAACTATGGCAAAACTACAAAAGATGTCATGTACATGCATTTTTCTAAGTTTATAAAATAAAGATATAATTATATCATTTCACCTCTCTCTGTCTTGCCTCCAAATTCTCCTGTATCTCTTTCTCCTAAATTCATGTCTCTCATTAATTGATACACACACACACACACACACACACGCACACCATCTTTGTGAGGGTTCCCGACAACTGGAGCAGTGGCTGTCCCTGAATCTGTTGCCTGTCTGTGGAATCCATTCCTCTAACTGAGCTGCCTTGCCTGCCCGCAGTAAGAGAGGATGAGGATGTGCCTAGCTCTATGGAGACTTAATGTGCCAGGGTTGAGGGATACCCAGGAAGGACATCCACCCTCTCAGAGAAGAGGGAGTGGCAGGGGGACTGTGTGAGGGGGGAAATGGAGATCGGTAATCTGGTTGTAAAGTGAAATGATTAATTAATTAATAGAGCTAAAAGAAATTAAGGAGAATTATATTCTCAGAAAACAAAACTTCAGATAAAGTACAATTTCTTTACAAAGAATAGTCTAAGCTCTCTTATGCAGAAACTGGCCCAATTGCTGAGAGTAGGTTATAGGTGTGCTGGGTTCTAAATAGACTATCTGTATCATCACCTCTAAGACTCAAAGACTATTGCAGAAGTAAGAGTGGAAATAGTAAAAGAGGTTAGTAATGTGGAGGTGAACAGCGAAGAGATGCCTTTCAGAGATGTCATAGCATTTATAAACTCACTGAAGCTGTGGCTACCTATGTAAGACCTATCATGTAGAGAATTCACTGTAGATGAGGGTCTATGAGGCTCTATGCTTCTCTTGGGGGTTTGTCATCTCTCAGGGTCTGTCTTAGTTTCTATTGCTGTGAAGAGACACTATAGTGACACACTTCCTCCAAAAGACCACGTCATAATAGTGCCTCTCTACTGAGCTTATTGGGCCATTTTTATTGAGACCACCACAGAGTATATTGGTAATGTATGTCACATTGGGGAAGAGTATCATTTTTTTTCTGGTGGGATAGCCACTGATATGCTACCCATGATTCAGTTGCTAGCCTGTCAATGTTCAGATAAGCATCTCTAAGTCAATCCAGCAGGTCACACTTAGAAGGGGATGTACATTTTCTAGTGTACTCAAGGCCTTCCATTTGATCCCTAGCATCAATACACACACACACACACACACACACACACACACACACACACACACACAGAGGGGGGTTCTAGAGCAAAGAAAAGTAAATAAAATGCTCTGATTTACATAAAGAGGATTAAAACACCATAACTGACAGTTTAAAAATTAACTTTGTTTTTCTTATTCTTCTAGTTCTAAGAATGGCTTGTTCCAGATAGTAACAAGGCAGGGATAGAGGCACACACATTTAATCTTAGCACTATGGTGGCAGAGGCAGGCATAGCTCTGTGACTTCCAAGCCAGGTTGATCTACATAGTGAATCCCAGGACATCCAGGGCCATATAGAGAAACCCTGTCTCAAATAACAAGTAACAACAACAACAACAAAATACATTGAATAATGTGTGTTTATCTTTAGATTATGTGCCTTCATGTGTATGTGTATATGTGCATATGGGATATGATAAAGGGACTGCATTTTGTCAGTTATTATACTGTCCATGAGTGTATGTCCTTTACAAATTCTAGGACAACTATTTAAAAATGAAAGAAAATGATTTCCAAAATGCAACTGCTCTGCTAAGTGAAAAGAGGGGCAGAGGAACCATATGTCAAGCTCAATTAAAATGAAAACCATAAAGGAAGCGAAAAGCATAGAAGGAAAAATAGGAACAAGAGCTGAAAGTAACAGTGACATATGGAAGTTAATAATCCAATTATAGCAATTGCTGTGGATGCTTATGGTTTAAATATTCCAATCAAAAGATGGAGACTGTCCAAGTAAATTCTAATTGTATGTTTTCTTCAGTGTATAATGACATAGAAACACATATTATATTTTTTCTCTTATATATGGGAGCTAAATCAAGTCAAAGTGAATGCATAGAATGGTAATTACAAGAAGTTAGACAGCAAGACACAGAAAAGGGGAAGTTGTATTTAATTCATGTGTGTTATATGCATGTGTGGAAGTATAGCACACAGAGCTTCACTAATATATACAATTTAAACATGTTAACAAATTAAATTTTGGAAATTTCTGTAATCCCAGAAGTCAAAATAGTACATAAATAAATATAGATTGAACATACAGGAACATATATATATATACATATATACATACATATATATATATATATATGTACTGTGCTAATACTTACCAGAGAAAGCTATTAGAGATAAAAGGGGGTACAATATATTAATAATGGAGTCAATTCCCATGAAGAGGTAACCCGTAGGGTGTGCATAACTTTTAATAGTGCATCCAACTATGTGAGACAAAATTCACAGAACTGCAAAGGGAAATGAGTTACCCCACTATTGTAGTTGCAGATTTCAACACCTCCCTGTCAGAAACAGACAGATCCAGCAAGCAGAAGAACCTGTAAGAACATAACTGAAATCAGCAACCAATCTAACAACTGGACACAATCGTCCAGCAATGGCAGACACATATGTTTCTCAAGCAAGCATGGGATATTCACTCACAAGAGATTGAAATCCTTGACTATGAAACACACACTCACAAATCTCACAGAATGAGAGTCAAGTAATGTCTACTCTGATACTGAAAATAAATAACAAAAGATATTTGGAAATTCATAAATAGTTAAAAATTAAACTATATTCTTCCATATAACTATTGGAGAAACAGAAATTTAAAAAATAGCTTGAAATACATAAAAATAAAAACATGGCGCTGGAGAGATGCCACAGTGCTTGAGAGCACTTGCTTCTCTTGCAGAGTACCAGAGTCCTCTTCCCAATACCCACAGGGTGACTCACAACCATTTGTAACTCCAGGGAATCCAATTCCCTTTCTGATCTCCACAAGCTCACACACAACATTCACACACAGAGATATATACATAATTATTATTATTAATGTAAATTTTATTATATTATTTTAACAAAGTATGAATTTACTATTTTATTAAAATTATTATTATCATTATTAAATACTGTAAAAGTAAAATAAAAACCTAACATCAAAATATGCGGGGCAGCAAAAAACAGTGCTTGAATGTAGCTGCCTAGCACCGAACATAAACAAGGGTTCAGAAACCTAAACCCCGCCTTAGAAACTGGAAGGAAAGGGCAAATGCATTTCAAAGCAAGCCTAGGAAAGGTGAAAAGTATAGAAACTAAAGGCATTACAAATAAGAAGAAAATATAGAACTTTCATAAAATGATTCAGAAAACAAAAGCTAGCTCTTTGAAGAGGTCAGTTAAACCAACACTTCTACCTATTCAAGGTGAGGAAAAAAGAGAAGACATGAATTTCTAGTCTCAGAAATGAGAAATCCACTCAAATTACCAGTATGATAAAAGAATATGCATGCTATACTCCCAAGTGCGACAACATAAAAGAAATGGACTGATTTCTTGAGAAACATCTTTCAAAACATATCCAAAGTGCTGAATAAGACATTTGTTGTTGTTGTTTTGTTGTTGTTGTTTTTTATGTTGTTTTGTTGTTGTTGTTGTTGTTGTTGTTGTTACCAACTTAATAGAAAACAGAGTAACCAGGGAAGAGTGGACTTCAGTTGAGGATTGTTCAGAGAAGACTAGCCTTTAGCCTTATCTTGACTGAAGATTGATGTGGGAGTGCCTCACCCTTTGATTTTGAAATGTGATCCCACTGTGAGGAGCACTGTTCTTAGGCAGGTGGGCCTGAGATATACAAGAAAGCCAGCTGAGCTTGAGCCAGGGGAAAAGGCAATAGGCATCATTTCTCTGTGGTTTCTGCTTCCGTTCCTGTTTGAGTTCCTGTCCTGACTACACTCAATAATGGACTGTGATCTGGAAGTGTAAAAACTGAAATAAACCTTTTTCTTCCATAGCTGCTTTTGGTCATGGAACAGGAAATAAAACTCAAAACACACAACAAGAATATTCGTAATCCTACTAAGTTCATTATATATTGATTTTAATAGTCATTGTTATATAATAACCATCTTAAAATGGAAACCACTAGCCCCAAATTTGCCCTCTAGTGAATTATATACTAAACATTTAAGGAAAAAAAAAAAGCACACTAGTTTTTCTACACCATCTCACAGATCAGAGAAGCAGAATATTTCCCAATTTACCATTGAGGCTAGAATTAATCTAATATCAAAACAAGATATGGTTGTGTAATTAAAGAAAAGTATAGATCAATTTCTTATGAATCATCTTCTACAAAACATTAGCAGATTAAGTACTATTGTTTAAAAGAGGCCATGATTTTGAGAAGGTACATGAGAAGGATTGAAGAGAGGTTTGGGAAGAAGAAATAATGTCATTTATATTTTAATTTTAAAAAATTAAATGTTAATAAATATATGCCATGACCATATGACTTTATTCAAGATATGCAAAGTTACCTTAACATTTAAAATTGAATGTAATAATATCATATCACTATTAACAGACTAAAATTATATCAACAGACTAAAAAACAAAACTGTATACTCATGTATTGACTGACTCAGAAAAGACTTTTGATGAAAATCTAACAAGAGAAAAAGGAAAACAAAGCTCACAGAAAACTTAATACAACAGATCTTCTTAAGACTCATAATGCCATCTATTGGCTCAGCTGTTAAGAGCACCTACCACTCTTGCAAGAAACGGGAGCTGGGTTCCTAGCACCTACACCAGGCAGCACCTACCCGTAGGTAAAGGTGGAATGAAAAGGAACAAGATGAAAGAAACACACAAGTGTGGGAAGAAAAAAAGTATGTTCCCTACTGTGATGGGAGAAATGGCTGTATGGTGTATAGTTGTCAATTTTTATCATGTTCTATAGCTTAGATGTGTGCAATTTATTGTGTGTCATTATACCTCAATAGGGCTATTTAATTTTTTAAGTATATGGATACTTTAAGGTGTATTTCTCATTTGAGTTCTCATTTTAAAGTTTTATCATCTCATAATCTTTCAGAAAAGAACTCACAATGGCAAGAATCCACTAGACTTATCAGGGGTAAGAATAAACAAAGTAAATATACAGTAGCTAACTAAAATTTGTACTTCAGTATCATAAATGTAATTAAAACCTTAGGTCTATTTAGCAGTTTATAGTTAGATATGATTACATAATTGTTCAGATGATAACCCCTACATATCCATTGTCTTTAATACCTCCAGTCTATATTACCAGAGAAGCTGTACATGTGTGCATGTGTGTGGGGACATACATGTGGTGTCCAGAACACAATTTCAGTTTAAGTCTTCAGATACCATTTACCTTTCTCTTGAGATAGGGTCTCTCATTGTTTTGAGACAGGATCTTTCCTCGACCTGGACATTACCAGGATTTCAGTGTCTGGCTAATGAACCTCAGAGATCATCCTGTATCTACCTCCTAAGAGCTGAAATTTCAGATGTGGTCCACCCTGCCCAGCTTCTGTTTTATTTGGTCAATTCTGATGGTTAAACTATGTTCTTTGTACTTTGAGGACAAACCCACTACTGACTGAGCCATTCTCTGGCCCAACACTTAAGAGCCAGAAAACACGGGTTTCCCATATTTTTGATAGCTGTTGACCAGTGGCTTCTAAGTTTGTGACCCTGCTGAGTGGAAGATTTTGTGAGGTTCAGTATTCTCTCCTGAGAAATGGGAATAGCTAACACATGCATCTTTAATCTGTTCATATTTAGTTGAGCAATGTGCAGATCAAGCTGTTTTTAAATGCAAAGCGCCATGCACACTATAGAATACTGTTTATCTGAATTGTGGAGACAACAGAGGAATGGGTTCCTACTTAAAGCCTGCCTAACTAGTCTTAGCTAATACGCTCATTATTTATCTTCCTAAAATAAAAGTAATTTAAAGATTCCTGTTTTGAGGTGTTTCTCTGTATTTATTCAGATGTGAAGAAAATTAGTATTTACTATTGACTCAGTTTGTCGAATTATCACAGGGAGACTTCAAGAGGACTTTCTCGGAGTATTTTCTGAAACTCTATAGCTAATATGAGTGATGTTATGTTTACTTGACATCACGACAGGAAGGGTGACAAGATAAAAGCTGCATGATCCAGTTACCTTGGCATCAGTCACCCCGAGAATTAAGTCAGGGATGGTGTCACATAACTTTCATTCAAACCATTAAACTGTCTGATGGGTTCTTTTCCCCATTTGAAAAGAATTAAAGTTCCATTAATTTCATCACATGAGTTACTCTCTCAGACATTCATTTCCTCAGTAATTTTTCCATTTGAGCACCATGGATCTCACCAAGAGCACAAACCACGTCAGCACAAACACAAAGGCTTCTGCGAATAGAATTGGGTAGTTAATCATATGCCAAATATCTGAGATAGAGTGCAGATATGTCAATCAAGGACTAAACTTCCAGGAAAGGGCCATGAAGAGTACCAGGAAAAGCCTAAAAGAATGTACCCTTTACGTTACAGCCTCACCTACCCACTAGCATATAGAAAGAAGTCAGGAAGAACTGAAACTATTTCATTAGAGGTGGAGATGTGTAAGACCAGAGAATTAGTTGCCCAGAGACCTAGGCTAGAATCAAAGACAACTACAAAAAAAATTCAATGAGATGATTCCCAACAATGTTCTACTATATTCATAGATCCATGCCTAGTCCAATCATCATCAGAGATGCTTCCTTTGGCAGCTGATGGGAGCAGATAAAGAGGTCTACAGCAAAATAGTAGACCGAGAGTGAGCTCAGGTTAGAGTTCTCTGTTGGGTCCCTAGACTACAGGCTCAGGGAACTCTGCAGAAGGTGGGGAGGAGAAACTGCGGGAGCCAGAGGAGTCAATGACATGAAGAGCATCCCTATGGAATCAGCTAAGTAAAGCTCATGGGGTCTCACAGAGAATACTGTGGCAATCACAGAGCCTGCATGGGTCTGTGTTAGGTCCTCTAAATATATATTGTGTTTGTTGGCTTGGTATTTGGGAGGTACAGTGGGAATGCAGTTATCTCTGATGTTTTACTTGCTCTTGAGTCCTTTTTCTCCTGCTAGGTTACCTGACCCAGCCTTATTGTGAATGAAGGTTTGTTGCTGACTTCATTGTATCTTGTTGGGTCATGGTCAACATATGCCCCGGCAGGCCTGCTCTTTTCTAGGGGTGGGGGAGGAAAGAAGAGTTGGGAGAACTGAGAGGAGTAGAGCAAGGAGAAACTGTGGTCAAGATGTGGTATGTGAGAGAAGAAGGCATTTTGAAAAAATTAAATAAAATATACTGCATAAAATTCTCAAAGAAGAAAAGAAAATGAGAAATACAGTGACTAGAAAGTATAATTTATGCATGCTTTACTTTTTTAAGCATCCTGAAGATATTGAATTAAGCTTGTAATATAGTTTTCTTTTACAGAGGGAAAACAGAAACCTACTAAACAGTATTTGAATATGCATCAAACACAGACTCCTTCTTATGTACACTGTCTTAGCTTCACGGTTTCTGCCTGAGGCTATAGGGCTAAGTATTGACAGAACATTTGACAAAGTTCTCCTGACTTGTGAGAGCCCCTTCCTCTTACCATAGAAAACCAAACACCTGCAATAACCTGTGTTAAGGAATAATTACCAGAGCTGCTCAGGTAATGTCATTCTACAGACTTTGTTTGCTAAAGAAAGAATGTTTTAACTGTTTATGTTATGCAGAACATACTTGGTCCTGCAATCATGTCTAACTACAGTGGAAATTTCCTCTGATGGGCATGGGACTCAATGACCTCCCTCTACATTGAACTGGTAACCACTTGGACCACCCTAACCAGTCATTCTAAAGGAGGGCTTCTCAGGTCTGGTACATGGAGGTGTATTAATTTATGCTTCTTGTGGGGAGAACTATCTGTCCAAGGGGATAAATTTCTGTGTCTGCGTCTGTGTCTATGCCTGTGTCTGTGCCTGTGTCTGTGTGCGTGCATGCGTGTGTGCATGAGTGCGCACCTGTATGTATGTTATGTATAATTTTATGCAAATGTAAAACATTATGATTCCTTCAGGTTTTATCAAATGAAATCATCAGGAGCCCAGCCGCAGTAAATTCAACTACATCACAGCTCCTGCGTCTATGGTTCAGAGAACATTATAGAAAAGGGGGGAAAGATTGTAAGAGCCAGAATACCAAGAAATCTGTTGTGAAATAGTCTTTTCTAGAAGAGACTGAACAGATAGGACTGGAACAATAGCAACATCGGTGGACATGTTAGCAAGGAAGGGGGAAACTTCAAGGCATCTCACCCACAGAAAAAGAACTACAAGCAACTAATGACTGCTGTAGGAGAATTATATAGGGGAATTATATATAGGAGAATTAGTCTCTTCCAGGGATGATCCCCTAAATAGTTTGTTCAGTGTAGAGTACTCAGCTCTGAAACTATACATATGCAACATATATATATATATATATATATATATATATATATATATATATGCATGTAACAACAATAACCAAAGCTAAGGAGATTATTAATTTGAAAATGGGGGACATGGAAGAAGTTCAAGGAAGAGTAGCTGGGAGCAGGAAAGAGGAAAAGAAAGAGGGAAAATGATAAAATTCTATTCAATTAAAACATTAAAATAAAAATTAAAAATTAAATTTTAACCTGTTTTATCTTAAACAAATGTGTGTATTAATTTAATAAATATTGACAAAACTGCTACTTGTAGAACAGCAAATAAAAATAGTAAATGACAAAAACCTATAATAATCATCAAAATGGGCCAAGCCAGAACACACCAATAAGCTCATTCATGCCCCAATTATTTTTTTTGATCACTATGGTAAACTAAGCAGCAAACTACATGCTCATTGTTGAAATAGGTCTTCAAAGCAAGGTGGTTAAGCACTGTTGTTCTGTTGCTGAAGGGCTGCTCTATCGTGTCTCAGAGAGATTCAGATGGATGTGATCCCTAGGAAAGTTACTGAACCTCTCTCAACATGGATTTCTTCATCACTAGCAAGCAGCAATAACAGTATCTGTCTCTTAGCATGTTGTCAAAATTCTTTTGCTAGTATAAATAAAACGATTAAAAAAGTCATAAATGATGAATGGTCTATGTGTTTTATGTGTTATAATAAACAACTTAGCAGTGTAAACTCTATGTAAAAAGACTTTGAAGATCTTGTAATGGAAACAATATCATTTCTCTTTAAACATCACAGCACCATATTTAGCCATCGTCATTTTTTTTGTTTAATTTGATGCACATTCTGGTTCCATTGACTGTGACTATAGAAATCACCAAAGCTCAGTTCTTTTCCTTGTTTTCCTAAATCTATCAGTACAATGGTATTGAATGCAGAAGATTGAAATAAAAAGAGTGAGGTAAAATAAAGGTCATGGTCATCCTCCATATACAGAGTGCTAGCACACTAAAAATATAATGTTTTAAACTAGACTTTTGTACCCATCAAATAAACTAACAATAGTTTGAATTTGTGTTTACAAATCTTTGCAATAAGAAGACATCTTTATTTGAATATGGGCAATGGTTAATGAGGAGATGGAGCTAACTGGTGCAATTTGTGAGAAATGTATACTTACCTGTTCCACTTTCAGATTCAGGGGTGACCACTTAAAATTATCCAGCTTATTGTTTGTTTAATAGAAATATCTAGGGAGTCTCCAAGCATCTACCCAACTAGTCTTCCTATTTCTACTTCTATATGTCACTCTGTTTCCATCTGCCCACTTGTATGTTAAGTATACGTACTCACACTGATTAATCTGTTTTTATACGCCTACTCGTCATACCTACATCCAACAGCCCAAACCCGCCTCCATCTGTGTGTATTTATACCTACTTCTTAACTTGGCACCTGGGCATCACTCCATCAATGTTGGCAAATGCTGGAAACTTCTTTGGTTACAGTTTTGCTTTGCTTTGCTTCACTTTTCCTAGAGTGGTAGTTGTTGACCATTCCCCTTTGAACTGGAAGAAGGATGTTAAACAGAAAGAACGAGAAGTATGAATATAAACTTCATAAATGCAATAAATATTAAATGGCACCTTTCCTTTTTTAATTTTTTAAATAAGGGTACTAGTGAACAAATTTAGGTGCTTGGGGTTAAAAGGTGTCTTTCTTACAGTTTCCATTTCTTTTTTCTAATTAATTAAGTTATTTATTTATTTATTTATTTACTTACTTACTTACATCCTCCTCCTGGTCCCTTCCTCAGAGACTCCCTTCCCCAATCCCACCCTTTATCCTCTGAGACAGTGCCTCCATCACCATAGGTATCTATCCCTGGGAACTCTCAGTGTCTCAACCACCAACTAAAGAACATACAGGAGCTAGAATGAGGCCCCCAGCACATTTGTAGCAGACAGGCACCTCAGCCTTCATGGCTGCCTTGTCTGGCCTCAGTGGGAGAGATGTGCCTAATCTGGCATCTTCCTTAGAAAGAAACTAAGGTGTCTTTGACAGTCTCTACCCAGTTCTGGAAATCTAATCTTAGCCTTCTACACTCTTAAAGTTGTATTTAAATTCAAGTCCACGGTCAACATGTGCACCTCGAGGGTTACAGAGCTGATCATTGATGGCCTCACAAATTCAGTTGGTCAAGAACTAACTCAGGCCCATGGTTTTTCTCATCGTTAACTCACTTAGGATCACAATTGTCTATCTCACTGTGTTGGAAATATTCTATTGCTTCTGTCAAATCTGGACCTCAGGAAAATCAGTGAAACTTGCTCAGGGAAATCTGTGCAGACACTTTCCACAGGACTTTGATTCCCATGCCCTGGGACATGTGAAAGCTGATTACTTAGGACCATTCTGTTCTGAACGACTGCAGTATGTCTGACTGTTACTAACACCCTCCACTTTCTTTCAAACTACAACATAGACATTTTCACAGAACCCAACTAAGCAAGATATTGCATTCTTGTGTTCTTTTGTCCTGCCTTGGGGATAAATTTTAGTTATATAAAAATATTTGCTTTTATAGCATAGTGTACTTTCTATTTTCTAAGATATTTAACACTTAAAGTTATTTAAAACTTGAGATTATGAATCTTCAAAGAGTTCCCTTTCATTTTTGCTTCATTTCGTACATAAGACAGTACTTCCAAGGATATGAACAAACCATAAGAGACAGAAATACATTAACTCCCAAGAACTGTAATCTCATGCAATAAAAATCTCAACTATCAACCAAGGCTGCCTTTATTTACTTTCTTGTATGACAAAGGCAGAAATCTCTAAAGATAATTACATAACATATACTTTATAGGTAATTGTAGTGTCAAGAGAGGAGTTATGAAGAGTTTGTGCTGAAAAAACAAATGGGTTTAGGTCCAGGAGTGTCTAGTGTAGAATGTGACCTAACACCTGTATCATCAGGGTCTAGTTAAAGAGACAAGAATAGCTATAGAACTTAGACAATAAGCCAAAAGAATAAAGGAAAGGAGGGAGAGTGGGGGAAGGAGAAGAGGGGAGAAGAGGAGGGAGAGAGGGGAGAGAGAAACTTGCTTTATATATTCCATATGTAATTTCACCTTTTTCTTTTCAGCTTGTGAAATGAGTGAGTGTATATATCTCAAGGGCTACATAAAAGCTGAGTCTTTTGACTTTCCATTTTAAAAATTGGCACTAGAGGATTAAATTAAGATCTAATCGGGAATGTGAGCCAGCATAAAGATTCATTAAATGCTGTAGTTCAACGATGTCTTTGAGTAGTTGAGTAAATCTCAAATCAAACCCTTCCTTGATATCTACTTTTTCTGGACACATTCTGCTTCTATTACATTCAAGGTTTTTGTTACCCCTTTCTAAACTTTCTCAATATTTCACAGCTTGTAACTTCCATAACTTTGTAAGAGGATAATTAATCATTTTGAGCGTGAAATCAATATGTTATTGCACTTCCCCAAAAAAGAAATGTCACACAGAGCATTCTAAATGAAAGAACTGGTCCTGAGCCCATACTATTCCAAAAGGAGGATTCGTTCAAATATATCTGTTAATCTTTCTCACAAAAACAAATTTTATAAGAGTTGGCTGAGGACAGACAGATAATATAACATGGAAATCCCCTACACAATCACAGAATTTCTCTAGGGCATGCTTACTGTTAATTTATGACTTTGCGCCTTCCACAAGAACTATTGGGAGGAAATTCTTCTAGGCATAGTTACTCTTTTGAATGTAAGTTTGTAAATCAAACAATGTACTCCTGGAAAAATTAAGGGTAATATACATTATTTCAAATAATTACTCGATTCTCCTTGACTTCAAAGGGGTTTTAAAAACCAACAATTAGTAGAGTAAGGGGTGTTTCATCAGAAAAATTAAATCTGTGAAAGTATTTTTAAAATGGTGTAGCAAAACAGTCAAAGAAAATTAGTTAGCTAGTCAAAGATCAACTCAGAAAAGACAAAAGCAGCAAGCAAACTTAAAACTTCAGGGACAAAAATGGAGAAAAGCCTGGGGAAAAGAGGACCAGTGACAGGTTCATATTGGGATCCAGCTCAACGGGAGGCTCCAAGGCCTGACACTAATACTGTTGTTATGGTGTGCTTACAAACACGGGTCTATCATGACTACCCTCAAGGCCCAACAAGCAGCTGAAAGAGTCAGATGCAGATATTTACACTCAACCAATAGACAGAAGCTGGTGACCCCTGTGATTGAATTAGGGAAAAGCTGGAAGAAGCTAAGGAGGAGGGTGACCCTATAGGAAGACCAGCAGTCTTAACTAACCTGGACCCCTGGGACCTTTCAGCCACCAATGAAGCAGCAAGCACCATCTGATATGAGGCCCCCAACATGTATACAGCAGAAGACTGCCAGGTCTGGACAGTCAGAGATGTATCTAACGCTTGAGAGACTTGGGGCCCCAGGAAGTGGGGAGGTCTGGTGGGGTGTGGGTTGAGGGTGGGGACATCCTCTTGGAGACAGGAATGGTGGGAGGAGATGTGGAATGGGAGCAGTCAGAGGGTGGACCAGGAGGAGATAAAGTCTAGACTGCAAAAAAAAATGATTAAAGAATAATAAATAAATAAATAAATAAATAAATAAATAAATCCAAAACAATACCTTCAAAAGGTGAAAATAGACTTAAAGTGTTATCAAATGATTATAAAAGAACCGTATGTAGAACAACTTAAAAATCCTGCTGTATAAGATCCACGCTAGCTTTAGGTAATAAACATAATGTGTGGACTCACCATAGTAACTGCAAAAAGTATTAATCCTATTCTATACCTCATTTTTAACTTTAAAAAATAATATTTCTTTTTAGCCCGCATCAGTTCAACATCTACATCCAATGAGCTATATGGAAGTTGTCCTCGGCAATGGGCTCCATGGGCAGGTTTCGTGAGTGACTTTCCATCTTAGCATCAGCCTGGGTTAGTTAGGAATCTCCATAGTCTTTCCTCTTTAAGAAAGACACACAATAACATTTAAGTCAAGCAGAATGACACGGAAGATGACCATATTTGTCTTGTAAGCTTTTTGGGTAGTAATATATGATTTTGTCGCTTACTAGATCTTCTTAAAAACCATTTACAATCTTTTCTAGAATATCATTTTTTGACATTGACTTAGTAACATAAACAGTTTAATTAGGCACGCACACATTGAAATGAAACTTAAAAAAAAAACCCACACCATATTAATTGTTTAAAGGGAACGCAGCTGCATTTGGAGGCAAGGAAATCTGGCTTTTAATTCTAATGCCCTGTAACTTTTAATCTTATTTGATTGTTCTTTGGGGGGTGGGATCAGGCCTCAAGCATGCTGCACAAGTGATAGTTCACTGAGATATAACCCCACTACTATATAAAGCTTTTTCAGATGGCTATTTCTTCAGCTATAAAACAGAAGCAGCGTTAAATTAGATGCAAGACTGTTAACTGTGTGTATAATACATTTGACCTTAGCCAAAACAGCCCAGAAGGGAAATGTTATAGTGTATAAAACAGAGCAAAATAACAAACCAGAAATAATATTCGCTAAACATTGGTTCTCTCTAACTGTGTTCACCTTCTATTGTTGAACATAAAAGACATCTCTAAGGAAAAGAAAAAAAAATCTGACTCCTTTTTCATATCTAGAAACAAACTCTTTGAACACCTGCTTGAGTTTTTTTGGAAGATAGAACCTGAAGCAAAGCTTAAATAGTGATAATGATTGGGAATCTTCAAGAATAGCAAAAGAAATGCATGTCACAAAAGAGTGTGAGGCAAATCGAGTGCTTATGATTCAGAGGTCTTTGATTCAAAAATGATTAAGCCTTCCCTCTGTTGCTGGTAACAACAGCATACAGACTATAGGGAAACATCAAGGCCAACGATGCACCTATAAGGAGAGGTGAGAATAGACCTTATCTGTTTCCATCATCTTCTATTGGTTTATACTTGGGGAGTTTCAGTTTACATCTGGAACTGTCTGGCTGCACCTTAAGAGTGGGTTTTCTCCAAAAGTAGCTGGATTAAGGGACGAGACAAGACTTTCAGAAGCAGGTTAACCCCCAAAATACAAAACAGTACATACGTTGTATCAACCAGTGTGTCCGGAGTCACTGAAGCTGTTGTGTGGCTCTTTCCTCTAGGCTGAGTATGGTCACCTACATCCTTACAAATGGAGCCTATTAACAGTTTCATCTGGAGAGAGGAGGAAGGACTATAGAGCCCCATCCAACATGGGGAACATATAAATGGTAAACAGTTGCTCAGAGCAGAAAACTCCAGTAGTTTATCTGCCAATAACTTCCCTCAACCTGGAGCCCTCAGCCATGTTCATGTGAATAGCTCCAATAAATGTATTGTTTCACTAAATGTATTGTGTCCAGACTGGACACAGGCAGAATCTTTAATCTGTGGCTGTCCTCTCCATTTGAAGTGATAAGCTCCCAAGGAACAGTAACACAGCAGACTTTTCTTCAAAATATATTATATTTTAATTATATAGAAAAAATTACATCCACATCAACTCATTATGTTTCAAAAAAAAAAAAAAAGCAGGCCTTCCTGCGATATCCCGGTAGGAGAAAACGAGTCCCAGGCACAGGCAAAAGTCAGAGATACCCTATCCCTCACCCCTACTTTCATTGTTGGGAGTCCCACAAGAATACCAAGCTATAAAACCATAAGGTATATTATGCACAGGACTAGCTCAGACCCAGACAGGGTCCATGTTTGTTGCTTCAGTCTTTGTGAGTCCATATGAGCACTACTTAGTTGATTCTATGGGTCATGTTCTCATGGTACCTTAACCCCTCTGTCTCCTACAATTCTTCCTTCCCTCTTCTGCCAGGTTCCCCAGGCTCTGCCTAGTGTTTGGCTGTGGGTCTTCGCATCTACTCCCATCAGTTGCTAGATTATGCCCCTCTGATGACAACTAGGCTAAGCACCGATCTATGAGTATAGTAAAATATCTTTAGGAATCATTCCATGAGCTTTTTGCCATTCATGTTTGGCTTAATGCTGGGTCATAGAAGCTGTTCTATGGTTATTTTTTCTAAGTTGAACATAATCAACAGGCATCTGAGAAGCTTTATGTAGTAGTGAAATTGTATTTCAGTGAACTATCACTTGTATAGTATGCTTGAGGCTTGATCCCCAGCACTGAAAGAACAACCAAATAAAAATAAGTTTTAGATAATATGTTTAAATTCTTTATTAAGTGAAGTCATTGGGATTAAAAGCCAGATTTCTTTGCCTCCAAAAGTAACCGTGTTCCTTTAAGACAATCAATATGTTGGGGTGGAGGGATTAAATTTAGCTTCTCTCTCTTTCTCTCTCTCTCTCTCTCTCTCTCTCTCTCTCTCTCTCTCTCTCTCTCTGTGGTGTGTGTGTGTGTGTGTTCAATTAATCTGTTTGCACTATTAAGTCAATGACAAGAAATGATATTCCAGAAAAGATTTTAAGTGGTTTGTAAGAAGATCAGTCTCTGAACTGCCCTTCCTCTAGTCTCTGGCCATCCTGGCAATGTCACGCTGGAATCCAAGATAGTAACCCTAACCAAGTCTCCTACTAATGAGGGATACAGATCTTGAACTCACCATCTTTTATAACCAGGCATGTGAAATCAAACTTCCTTCCTTAAACCATTTAAGCTCTTACTGTTGGGTTTTTAAAAGGATGAGGATAAGAAGTGTCTTCAAACATAGGGATCTCTTCAAACATGAGGAAGGCCTTCAAGCATGGGGAAGGCCTTCAAACATAGGAAAAGCCCCTGAGGTGCATAGATTTATTGTATATCATATATACTTAATTATTCAATAAAACGCTATAATGTTTTGATGAGTCTGGGTTCCATGACTAACTGTGATATTCTCAGCAAATGGCCTCACCCCTTTGTTTCCTCAGGTTTTTCATCTACAAAACTGGAGGCAATAATTACTCTTCTGATTGGAAAAACTAACTAGAATAGTTTTTAAAAGTAACAAATTTTATCAAGTGCTCAAGAAAGGTGAAATATACAGAGGTAGACTTCATTGCTATTTGATAGTATCAGGAGCAGAAAAACTAACAATACAGAACAGTTCGAGGTAAAATTTGAAGGACACATAAAATTCACTAACAATAATTTAATATATGGCATATCCATACATATGCATACACATAGAACTGTGCATATGTGCAAAATCATATCAGCCACCCCCAAAAAAATCAGCTTTCAAATTAAAGTAATCCTCTGTTTTCTCATCTTAAGTAAAATGTTCTACTTTATTATATTTAACTGTAAGAAGTCAGGGAATGAAAATAAATGCCTAAACTGTAGGCCTTTTGTCAGAAATGCAGGTATGTTTTCTGACACTAAGAAATAACATTACAAAGGCAATGAACAGGTTTAAGTCATTGGGTAATTTTGGTTTGCTTTCTTTTGTTGCTTTTGCTTTGAGATATTATCAAATATAGCCTAGGACAAAGCAAAGAAATAATCCTACAGTATTCCCTTCTCTCCTTCCTGTGTTAATTTTAAAAGATATAGTAGTTCTCCTATATTGTTTAGGTATTTTTTTTAAATCTCACATGTAGTCTACATTTAAATGAGCTAAGTTTTATCAGTTCTGGTTTGGTTTTATTTTACTATTTTGTTGCTGATGTTTCTGTTTCTATAAACAGTTTTGTTTTATATCGTTTCCTTTGACCACGATTCCTGCACTTCAGTTTTCCCTTCGAGGTCTACATTTTATTGTCAAGCAAATCTTTTCAAAAGGGGATCAAGTGTATTATATTCCGCTGCCTTCCCTAAATGTTCACTCTTGCATTTATCCTCAAAAGACAACTTGGCTTGGAAAGCAATTCTTGAGTGCAGCTCACCTTCTCTCGGCATGAGTTTTACAGCCATTGCAGCCATGCTCTGGCATTAAGCTTGGCACAAGTCAAACCACAGAATTCCCTCTGTTCAAGTCCTGATGCCTGGATTTTATCACAACTTCCCCCCTTTCAAGGAGGTCTCTCCATGCTCTATTTCCTTGAATCTTCCTGTCCCAAAATATCTGCCAGCTCCTTCTATACTTGCGTGACAAGATGATTATGTATACTATTACTTAGTCACACTTTCTTTGCCACAATACTGAATACATATTGCATTATTATCTTTTGTTTATTGACTGTTAGGGTGTAATCTAAGGCCAGTCTGTCAGAGGGAGTAAAGAATTATTCCACTGTCACAGCTCAGAAACCAAACACAGATATGTAAAAATGTTTACTTGAAACATGACATAAACTATCACATAGAACTATTTTTCTTTCAAGAAATTATCTTCAATCGCACCTTCCTTGAATTACCTAATTCAGGTGCACAGTTTTCTTGTGTTGGATAGCTTTGATCTTCTCCCATGTTCTAGAATAACAGAATTTGCTTCAGTAGCTGCTTAATCTATGTTCCTATAATTATACTGAATGTATTAATATTTACTATTTCAGCCATCAAATTGTGTCAACTATTTCTAACTTGTTTCTTAATCATATAATAACGCATTTTAGTTTTGGTTTCATTGGATAGGGTGTCATTATATATCCCAGCCTGACTTTGAATGCACTATGAAGCACAGGCTTGTCTCAAACTCATAGCCATTGTCCCGCCTCATCCTCATGGCTGCTGGGATTACAGCTAGGAACCATAGTGTTCATAGCCATTGTCCCGCCTCATCCTCATGGCTGCTGGGATTACAGCTAGGAACCATAGTGTTCATAGCCATTGTTCCACCTCATCCTCATGGCTGCTGGGATTACAGCTAGGAACCATAGTGTTCAGGAACAATACTATCTTCAGTCTCATATTTTCCTACCCTATTTATAATCTGCACTTTTTAGCTATACTTACTATTTATTGTTTGGTTTTTGAGACTGTGTTATTGAATCAAAGTTGCATTATTTCTTTCTATAAAACAAACTCCTAAAAATATGTTTACATCTCATGCTATATTTTCAAAAATTAAGTTCTCTCTTTTTTAAACACTGTATTTCTTATTTCGTTTCTTCTTTTCTTGTTATGCTTAACCCAGACAACTCTGCTAAACCTGTTACTTACTCTTATAAGTGTTCCTTTTCTATATGATTTCCTTTCATCTTATACAGTCTGGCTGTGCTGAATATATTAAAGAGAAAAAAAAAAGGTGAGGAACAGAATGGGAAAGTTGCTGAGATTGTTCTTTTCTTTGTTAGGTAATGTGGACTCTCTCCCATTTTTTTTTGTTGTTGTTCTTAATGGTGGTTGTAGTGGTGGTGATAGTAGTGGCGGTAGCAGTGATGGAGTGTGTGAGAGAGAGGGGGGGCTCTATGTAGCCTTGGTTGTCCTGGAACTCACAGTGTAGGTCAGTCTGGTCTTGAACTCATAGAGATCTACTTGCCTCTCCCAAGTTCTGGGACTGTGGTAGTTTGAATATGCTTGGCTCAGGAAGTAGAACTATTAGGAGGCATGGCCTTGCTGAAAGAAGTGTGTCACTGTGGGTGTGGGCTTTAAGACTCTCATCCTAGCTGCCTGGAAGCCAGTCTTCTAACATCCTTCAGATAAAAATGTAGAACTCTCAGCTCCTCCTGCACCATGCCTGCCTGGGTACTGTCATGCTCTTGTATTGAAGATAATGGACTGAACCTCTGAACCTGTAAATCAGCCCAATTAAATTATGTTCTTATAAAAGTTGCCTTGGTCATGGTATCTGTTCACAGCAATAAAATCCTAACTAAGACAGGAACTAAAGATGTGCGTTATCACACTCAGCTCTCTCACACATTTTCTGGAAATACCTTACCAAGTTCTTCATACTTGATGAATGCATCTTTTCTTTTTATGGACAGAGAAGAGAATTTAGGCATGGGTTTCAGAACTCTCCTCATTTCAATGTGTATCTCATCAGGAAGAGTATAACCCTATAATTTGCACATAATAGTTCACTTTTCTCTTCTCTCAGTAGCTATTTTCTTACCTTCATCTTATCTCTTAGTAATAATTCTTATTATTGTAGGAAAACCTTAGTTCGAATTATCAATGAACTTTACCTGTCTCCTTACTCTGTCTTATCCTGTCTACCTGTGTGTGTGTTTGTATAGATAGATACAGATGTATATATTTTGCCTTCTCTTGACTTCATCTGCTCATTGGTCTATAATCAAGAACTGATTAAAATACAAAATTAAACAGAAGTATAGCAAAAGCAACATAAATTTCAAACCAAAGTTAGATTGCCACTCATTAGGTGACTGCAATACCAGCAGACATCAATTTAATGAAGAAAGATGATATATTCTGAGTTTGAAAGAGTAGGCAGGTGGAAAGACTATAAATGATTCCAATCAAATTCAATTTTTAGAAAGTCACACTGGAACTAATGACTTTAGCTACAGATCTGAATGTTTAGCAATGAAGTTGATCAATCAACATAATGCCAAGGAGCCATCAGTGCCAGTTGAGATTAAATTGAGATGAAATTATCTATATTTGCAACATCCAAGACAGTCTTATCAGGAATCTCATGACTTGAACAGCAACAATGAGAGTGGAATATGAAATAGGAACCACTCAGTAAGTATCTAAGAGACTAAGTACAAGCATCAGGCACTGGGAAAAAGGTCAGTCGGGGTTTGGGTTCAGGAAAAGAATCTTAGTAAAGGATAGTATGTACTGGCAGAACATTAATCAAAACCCACATCACTGAAGTTCTCAGACTGTGAAGACGGAGTTGAGACAGGATAGGGATGACAGCAAAGTACCTGAGCCACATTCCCCATCCTGGCATGCTGTTAACCACATTCAATAAGTCACTCTAGCGTTCTAATACTAATTTTACCACTCCATATTGAGAAAAATAACCTTAGGAGGACTGTCATAATGCCCATATAATCTGAAACTAGAAGTAGCACTGGCAGAAAAAAAGACTCTAAGACCCAGTTGCTAAGTTTGCATACAAGTTTTGCAAAGAATTATCACCAATTTCAAGGTCAATATCTTGGTTCAGTAGAGGCACAAATAAAGGGGCCTTAAAAACGATTTGCAAAGATTGCTATTCTCCCACAATTTACCCTGAGGTTTCTTCTAAGTACAAATGCAACCAGTCATCAGCATAATATGTTTAAAGATGTCCATGTAGTCAGTATAATTATGGTATGTCTAATTCCCACCAAAATTTCCTACCCATCATGGCTCCAGCTCCCTCACTTCCTTTAACAAATGGTACTTTTAATAAATGTTACTATCTAAATATTTAGTTTTCCTACTCTAAGTATGCCATTCCAATCACACAAATAATAAAAGAAACAGACCATAATATATCTTAAGTATGCATCCACCAAATATTTATTTTTGTTAATACATAAAACATTCTTTAAAATAAAGAGACCTATGCTCAAAAAGAAAATTGTCAAGAGAAAAGGCAACAAAGAATGTATTCTTAAGATGATATATAGAATATCATCAAGGAGATCCTATTAACACACAAGGAATTAGGCCATTTTGTAAAAAATAAATAAATTATAAGTAGCTGTTGAAAATATGCATTTGTATGTTTCTAGGAAGTTCTGTGAGGAGGTGCACAAAATATTTTAAAGTATAAATAGCCTTAAAACCATATATTGACTTTTAATAATTTACTTGCTTAAATAAGATTTCAAAATTCTATTTTATTAACACAAAAGTAGAAACCAATTAAAGTAAAAATGTCCTTCTAAAAGTATTTTGTGCCAGTTGTTGCAATAGAATGACATATTAATTTCTCTTATACACTGTCTAAGTTTTTTGGAAATTTTGCTGAACATATTCCTAAGTTGGATCATCAAATAGCATATCTACTTTGCATGTAGACTGTACAGATTCCCAGGGTAGAGCAAAGTCTGGAGCAGCTACTTAGTTTGTGGGAGGGATATATACATATTTCCAAAACATACATTGTGCACTTGTTGTTCTCAAAAACATTTTTTTAGAAATACACACAAACCTAAAGTTTAGAAACATGCAAATTTATCTTTTTCTTTAATATAAACATTTTTAGGAAATTTAATTAAGTATATCTGTTTGTATTAATAATTGAAATTTTAAAATTTTTCCCTGTTGTACTCATGGGAACAAGGTTGTATCACATGACTGATATTCTCTACCCTGGGAATCTGTACAGTCTACATGCAAATTAGACATACTATTAATCAGTGAAACCTAGGAACGTGGTCAATAAAATTTCTGCACAACTAAAGACAGTTTACAAGAGAAATTAATATAAGAGATCTATTACAACAATATTTTATTGGCATAAAATATTTTTTAAAGTGCATTAATCCAGACCCCTCAGAGCTCCCAGCGACTAAACCACCAACCAAAGAGTACACATGGGCCGGTTCATGGCTCGTGCTACATAAATAGAAGAGAACTGCCTCATCTGGCATTAGAGGGAGGGGAGGCACTTGGTCCTGTGGAAGCTTGATGCCCCAGAGAAAGGGGAGGCTAGAGAGGTAAGGCAGGAGTCATAGATGGGTGAAGGAGTACCCTCTTAGAGGCAGAAGGTAGAGGTTTGTGGAGGGGAGACTGAGAAGGGGATAGCATTTGAAATATAAACAAATGAAAGTATTAATAAACTTAAAGATGCATTAATACTGCTACATTAATACTACTGTATTCATATTATGACTTTATGTAATTAGGAATATGATTTTAAAAAAAGCTGTTCCCATGAGCACAACTGAGAAAGCATTAAATCCCCAATCAGTAACGCAAATATTATCATTCATTAAATTGCCTAAAAATGTTTATGGAAGAATGTAAACAAGCACTTTTTTTTCTGAGAGAGCACTAACGTTCATCAGACTTTCAAAGCAGGCTTCAGACACCATAAATACATTTTTTAAATAGTTGTGATCTTTGTATTTTTTGTTACTTAAAATGACTTTTAATTTTAAATATATTTTGACTATATTCTTTCCTCCTCCAAGTCCTTCCAGTTCTTCTCCCCATCTCTACCTGTTCACTTTAAGGTCTTTCTGACAAAAGAAACAAAAACCCAATACAACAACCCCCAACCAAAAAAATAAAAAATAAAATATCATCCCCCCAAAAGCAAAACAAAACAACAAACTATAACCAAACAAAAGAATACCAAAAAATAAATAAACGTGTGGACTCCATTATGTGTTGGTCAACTACTCCTGAACCCAAGGCATTCCCTGGAGTAGTTGATCTGCCCAGTGTCATTCCATTGGAGAAGACTGATTTCCCTCTCCCAGCAGGTGCAAAGGAGAGTTCAGTTGTTAATCCTTACTCTAGTGGTTAGGTTTTTAATCATTCATTGATTCATTTTTCTTTAAAAAATACAAAATAAAAAAATAAAATATAGTAAAATAAAACAAAAGCTATTATATCAGAGTTACAAGACAAGCCAACAGAAGAAAAAGAGCCCAAGAAAAGGCACAAGACTCAGACCCACTAAACTGTTTCTCTTCAGACTGTGTAAATCTTTTGCCTCTCACGTTAAATATCTTTAAAATACTGTTTATCACCATTTAGTTGTTTTCTTTAAAATAACATTCAATTGAGGTGGCTAATTATATACACTATGCCAATGTTTTGAAATATTCTTTGTCAGTAAGGTTGTTAAAATTAGGTCTCAGTTTAAGATTCTTCATTTTTCTCTGTCTTCTCCATATGAGGCTGTGGAATGTCATCACAACTGTCCTACATAGTCCACTTTAAGGGACGTCTGAACTTCAGAGAGTGATCAAAGCTTCCAAAATAAACAAGGTAAGTGAACAGCAGATACTGTTCAATTGGGGATAACTCACATTCTTTTAGTGTTTATCTTATAAGAAAATGTTTAAAGACAATATGGAAAGCAGCTGATTAAATGAATAGGATTTATGATAATGTGTATTTCATTAAAGTCTTAGTATTCTTTTCCTAAACTTCAAATGTGTCCTCTAAACCCAAAATAGGGCATTTCCTGTCTTTTTCAGCTTGGGACTTACAGTCAAATTTTCCTCTATTTTTCTCTCTAATGGAAAAATTATTAAACTAGAATGCACAGAGGGGCATTTTTCAGCACAGAGGAAAACCAGAGGTTACTGAGAAAAATGGATGTACTTAATATCCCAAATATTTTTATAACTATATGAAAAATCATTTTAAAACTTTGGAGAATTGTTATTTATATTAAATACAATAAACTGAAAAAACATATATCTAGTCAGTCCATCTTATAATATTATAATGAGACAAAAGAAACTTTATAGATATTATAGGGCACATTTTTCAATAGGAGGATCAGATACATAATAGACATTTTCCAGTTATAGAGACTTAAATAATACACTTATTTTTCTCTCATGGAAAAGAAACTTAAAGAGACAAGCAGTGGTGACCTCTTAAGTTGATCATCATGGAGAGTAGCTCCACTTAGCTTTCCCCTAACCATCCTTGGAGTATAGCTTTGACTGCATTTCAAGAACGACTATTCCAACAGTCCAGGTAGCAGATTGAGAACAGAATGAGAAAAGCTAGATGCCTCGTCCAGGAGATAAGTGGTCTATAAATCTTAAACAACAGCTCAAGTTCCTTCATAACCCAGAACTTCATAGTTACTAACGTTGGAAGTAGAAGGATTCCCCCAAATACCAACATCCAACCCCTAGGGCTTCCTGAGTATGCTACGTGAATGATAGAATTTTTCATATGAAATTAACATATAGAACTGAAAACAGGGAAAATATACTGGGTTCTCTAAAAGGGCCAACTTTATCACATTGAATCTTTAAAAACAAAGAATATTCTCCAAGGCGGGGGGGGGGGGGGGGAATTAAGGGGAAGTAAGAATCCAAGCAGATTCAATGCCTGCACCTTTCCTGGTCCTTAACATGGAGAGGCACAAAAAAAAAAAAAAAAAAAAAAAAAAAGATCAAATTGACCAGGGTATCTCTTGGCCTATTGCATTCAGAAAATAGGGGTTTCAGCCCTACATTTAAAAAAAAAAACAGATTCTATTAATAACATGAAGGAAATGGAAGGGGCTGTATGCCAACAAAGACCTCATAATTAGCAACTTGATTTCAGTTTTGCAAAACCCAATATACAAAAATTAAAAGTAGGAAAGCTAACCCAGAGTGCTGACCCAAAAAATAATGTTATAGTAAGTATATATTATTCTCAGTTATTGCATATATACTAATTCATTATATAAGCTGTTGAAAAATTGATATACAAAAATAGAAAAAATGATGTACAATAGAAGTCAAGGTGTATAGCCTTTCTTACGTGTGATAGCTGATAACTATGGGTTAATTTGTTGAAAAAATAAGGGAGTATTTGTTCAACTACTTGTCTTTCCACCATACAAGGGTAAGGAGAGAAAAAGGTTAGGCTTCATATATTCATCATTAAACCAAATTAATGAATATAACTTCCAAAGACGTTCAAAACTTCTTAGAGGTGTTTTTGGAAAATCAAACCTTTCCAATTTACCACTCAATGTACTGAGTTTTAAAAACTGAGGAAAAGGAGGAAGAGGCCATCAGAATGCTAGTCTGTTTCTTGGTGGTTCTATATATGAAGAACCACATACATTTTCTTTGTCAATAAATCTGTGTTGTCTTGAATGTTGGCATTTCTTACAATTTATTTGGCTGAAGTGCCTCAGAGGTTCTAACTGGAGTTTACAGTCTTTGTTTCATCTCTCTTGCACGGCTTTTATGCATTTTCAAGATTAACGTTAAGAACACTGGAATTTTAAAAGAAAGGTTTGTGGTGGATGAAAATACAGCTTTGGGTGAAGAATGGAGTATTTCAAACGTGAAGTACATAAATAAATTTAAGACTTTTGTTTAAATTTGTTTTCCATTGTATTTATTTACTGTTACAAATCCTTTGCCGAAGGAGTTTTAAATACAAACATATTTGCAATAAGTTTTTTTTAAAAAAAAAAAAAAACATGTGTGCAAGCACTCTCCAAATCTATGCAATAAGCCCTAGGCCCAGAATCAGCCAATTTCTCTTAAGTTTGGCAGGTTACAAAACTGATTTTTATGGTAGAGCTCAGCAGAATCACAGACTCTGTTGTGTTTGACAGGTTTATTATCACTCATGTTCCAAGCAAAGCAAACACCATGGGCACGAAAGAGGAGGAAGAAGGAAGAAAGGAAGGAAGGAAAGAAGGAAGGAGAGAGAGAGAGAGAGAGAGAGAGAGAGAGAGAGAGAGAGAGAGAGAAAGAAAGAAAGAAAGAAAGAAAGAAAGAAAGAAAGAAAGAAAGAAAGAAAGAAAGAAAGAAGCATGCAGGCTATTCTGAGGACCACAAGCAAGTCAAATGAAATCCACCCATAACAGTGCCTCTGAGATCCCATTGCTGCAGCTTGAAAGTCCTTTTTGCCTTATGTCGAAGCTCATGCTGGCAGAGGTTTCAGTTGGCTACATTTTATTAGGCTGTTGTCAAATCTAAAATTATTACTTTTTAACATATTGGGCTCCTAACACACCACAGTTTATAATCAGAGGACATCCAACTGACCATCATTAGGGGAAGAGAGATAGTGAATATAAAACCGTGAGTGTTGTGGATGGAAGGTGTGACGTCTCCACATTATGTTAGACCTAATTTTATGGATGAGCTTTAGCTAGTTTCTAACCCAATGAAAGCTTTATGTGTGTTATTTAGAACAAAAATAACGCATGATTAAAATTGAATTTATGCAGCTCAGTCTCATAAATGGATGTTATGGTAAACCACATGGTAAACCAGAAAAATCCACTAATGTTGTGTGACTGTGACTCTGTGTGTGTGTGTGTGTGTGTGTGTGTGTGTGTGTGTGTTGTTTCAGGGCAGAGCATAAAAGATGGACAGCCAAGGCATTGTGAGAAAGTGACATCATGCTGGCTAATCTAGAACCATGGCTTCCATATTCTGAAGCCATTTCTTATGATAAGGAGACACAAGGGTATGCTCCATAGGTGAGACTGATGGTAAACTAGACATAGATTAATCATAAGCCAACAAAAAAGTAATTATTTCCAAAAGAAAAGAAATCAAAGCTATCTGGTGGAGTCTCTTTTGTTTTGTGTAAGAGTGAGAGTTGATTTGAGAACCTCACAGATGCTAGGCAAATACCCTTCTACTGAGCTATAGCAAAATAAATACAGTATTACCTGATTAGAATTCTCTTCTCTCCATCCCTCCCTATTGAGTCTTACTTCGATTCCAACCTAAACGGATAACTCCTCTTCTGTAAACCTTTTCTCACACTCTGCCCATCTCATGTCCTTTGTGTTAGTGTCACATTTGCTACAGTGGATAAGATATCTCAGACCTGCTAAGCCCTCTGTCTCCTGAGGACAGAGAACAGGCTTCCTTATCTGTTGATGCCCCCACTGCAGTACTTAACCGATTTCCCATATTTAGGTCCCTTACAGCCATAGCCACCAGATGGCAGCAGTGCTACCTTCCCGAGCAACAGAGGACTTTACCAATACCTCCACCTTTGGCTTGTTTACAAAAGCACCCTACCCTTTATTCCACCCCCCCATCCCCAGATCTAATCCCTCAACTCCTGAGTGTCAATGCTCAATCCACATGCCAGCAATTTATAGGCCTCTCTGATTTGCAAGTCTCTGTGTAATTTCATAAGAAAATATGGAGGTGGGAAATTTGAAATTGAATAATCCCACACCCTTCTTTCCTAACACATACGTTTAGGGATTCGTGGTTTAACACAATCGCTGTTAACACAATAGATCACTCACATGTGATGAGTACAGCCTGTTCTTAGGTGGGAAAAAAGTATTCTTAATTCATCCCGTTTCCATCACGGGAGGCATTAGCTAGAAAGAAACCTTTCAACTTTTCTTTCTGCCCTTATTTACACCTCCTCTAGAGAGATGAATTAATGAATCTGATAGGAACAGAGCACTTGACGGCAGCCTTTCCCATTTTCTTCATGGGGCCATCCATCCACAGACCCTGGTCTTAGTCTCTTCATGCAACCTACGAACATCCCAACAGGAAGAGCGATCTGCAAGTATCGGTCATTGATTACACTGGTACTTGGAAGGAAGAAAACTACAGTCTTCAAGCAGCCTTTGCTTAGCCATAGAGTGGACACTCCAGTCTCCATCTACCGGATTGCTTTAAGGAAACATAAGATGTCTCATTTGAGGTCCCCAAAACGCTAACAAGTGACACTAACACTGCTTTGTATTTTAAAATTTAAACATTTTTAAGAGTCTCTCTCTCCCCTCTACCCACTCATTTTAAATTACTACATTTCATGGTCTCTTAGCTCTGATTAACTGCTTAACCATATGTTGATATTAAAACCAAAGTAAGTCCCTCAGAATTACTCACTTTCAACCAAAGAACATTAATTGACCAAAATTAAATAACATGCTCAGAAGTGTTTTCCTTTCTTTCCTAGCCAACTTTACAGCTTTATGTACGGACTACTTCTTACTGAGGTCTTGGCCAACTTATTATTGCAAAGGCCTAGAATAGCTTTTAATATTCTTGACATTTTTAGCTATTAACCATTTACAGCTGATGGGATAGGTCAAAGATATATACGTTTTACATTTTAGTGCCCAAGGTTATCCCTTTTCACCCTTCAAATCAATTTTAATCATGAGTCGGTCTTAAATTGATATTTAAGTATGGAGTTCGTAACCTCTGCTTCACTCTCTTTAACATCTTTGGGAGAGGAGGGCAGCACATGAAGAAAGAACAGGGGCTGACCTCCTCCTCTTGCTGTGATGCTCTCTCTGCCTTCTGACTCTGGATCATCTTTCATTTTTCTTTGTTCTTATGTCACATAGAGAGAGCTGAATTAAAGTACCAGAGATGGAAGCAATAGATCACAGAGGGCAATACGGTGATCAGTGCCAGTTTCATTTCAAAAGTGTAAATTAGGTAAAGCCTGGGAGAAGAGGAGAGCATGATTAAAGTGGGTATTCTGGGAGATATTTTTTCATATAAATCAACATCCAAAGCAAAGATCCCAAGGTGAGAATTCTTGATGTCTCTGATGAACAGAATGATCACATGATAGCAGGAGACTGAGAAAAAAAAGCGGGGGTTGGGGGGAAGGTAGTAAGACAGGAACCACGGAGGAAATGGATCCTAGCCTTGTGGCCACATAACAGAGTTCAGCTCTTACCTTAAGTAAGAAAAAGGGGGAGGCTCCTTCAGAAACTTATACAAAGGGGTTCCATGACACAATTCAATTTTCTGAAAGCTCAGGCTGGATGATTTGTTGACAATAGATTCCAAGATGATAAAAAGAAAAGGAGATTTAACTAAGAATTATGTTTCAGTCAAGGCGGTGAGACATAAGCAGACTTTGGGCAGATTTTGAAATCCGAGCTAAGAAAGGCAAATGTAGGCTGTGAAAGAATAAAGTCTTTGGTGATGGTTTCCTTGTTGTCAGGAACACTGGGATGAGGAAGTTGCCTGGACACAGATTAGAGAAGCAAGACTAGGCCTGTGTGAGAAAGACAGACACATTAACTGTAGACATGTGGAGAACATGAAGTTGTCTGCTTCCAAGTGGAGCTATTACTGGATCATTCATGTTAAATCTTAAAAAGACAGGTAGTCCTAAAGGTGGGTATATGGAGCACTTAAGAAATAAATACTTCAATCTGTGAGTGTCGATAAAGAAATCTATTATTACAAAATTTAAAATCACAAAGAGAAGGAACAAGCTAGCAAAGTGAAAAGAAAACCAAGACTATGAATCCTGGAAACTGATTACCAAGGGATGAGTGAGGATAGTGTATCCAAGATGCTGGCAGGCCATTTAAGATACAGACTGGAGCCCTTCTTCTTCTTCTTCTTCTTCTTCTTCTTCTTCTTCTTCTTCTTCTTCTTCTTCTTCTTCTTCTTCTTCTT
>NW_021621323.1:9389659-9408884 GCF_004785775.1 Grammomys surdaster | reverse complement strand
TTCTTCTTCTTCTTCTTCTTCTTCTTCTTCTTCTTCTTCTTCTTCTTTTTCTTCTTCTTCTTCTTCTCCTCCTCCTCCTCCTCCTCCTCCTCCTCCTCCTCCTCTTCCTCCTCCTCCTCTTTTTCCTCCTCTCTCTCTGCTTGTGAACCCTTCTCTCTTTCTCTCTCCCTCTCCTACCCTCTCTCCTTTCTCTGTGGTAACTTCCTGGGCCTCAGCCCTTAAGGCCAGGGAACTTGTCCTCCGAAGAACAGCCTCCCAATAAACCTGCCTTTAGTATAATCTAAAAGGAAAAAATAAAAGATACAAACTGAGAATTCACTACAAGCATTCATTGCCTTAGGAAGAGTCTTTGTTGATTTCTTGTTCTACTTTATTCTGGACTACTGATGGAAGAGTGGTTAGCATGAGAAAGGAAAGAGAACTGAGGGAATACAGATTATTCTGTTGCTCTAAACAAGAACCAAGGAATGGAGTGGTAGATGGTACCTGAAGCAAAACAAGAGAAATACTTTAAAGCTGTAGGGAAATACATATTTATATATTCATAATAACTTAGGAGAGGAAGAAATTCTGAAAACAAAAGAGAAGAAACAATTGCTGTAGTCACATGCTGGAGTAAGCTAGAAGGACCAGGATATGAGTGAGATTCCAGACAGCATGCTATTAGGGTTGTCTTTGTGTGAGCACCAGAATGAGCTTGAGAAGTTGAGGAGTGGAGAATACAATAGAATGGCAATGTCTAGAGTCTGTGGAACATCTTCCTATTTATCAAGCTGTCATCATTTATGTGTGCAACTCTAAGTCCAGTGCCTAACAGTTGATGTCCCACACTAAAGACTATTCAAGGGGTTTCATTCTACATACTCAGTCTCCCGAGAATTAAGGGAAAAGAGTAAATTTTAAAATCTATGCCTATTTGGAATATCGATACCAAATTATCTCAGGTCAAAATTAGGTAGCAAGAAGTTATGGTGATTTACAAAGTCCCAGAGACCAGGGATGTGAGAAGCTTCCAGGACACAATGGGGTGACTTAGCCAAAGTGCCCCATAGTGGGGAGATAGAACCTGAAGAGACCACCTCCAGTCAATAGACAGGGCCCCTAGTGAAGGCATGAGGATACCATCCCACCTTCAAAATTTTTGACCCAGAATTATTCCTGTATAAAAAAGAAAAAAAAATTACAGGGACAAAAATGGAGCAGAGACTGAAGGAAAGACCATCCAGAGACAGCCCTAACTTGAGATCCATCCCATGGGTAGGCACCAAACCCTGACACTATTGCTGATGGCATGTTGTACTTGTATACAGGAGCCTGGCATGGCTGTCCTCTGAGAGGCTCTACCAGCAGCTGACTGAGACAGATACAGATACTCACAGCCAACCATTGGACTGAGGTCAGGACCCCTATGAAAGAGTTAGGGGAAGGATTGAAGGAGCCGAAGCGATGGCAATGTCATAGGAAGACCAACAGTATCAACTAACCTGACCCCTGGGAACTCCCAGAGACTAAGCTATCAACCAAAGAGTATACATGAGCTGGTCCAAGCCCCACCCCACCCCTGCTTCCCAGCACAAATATAGCAGAGGAGTGCCTTGTCTGACCTCAGTGGGAGAGGATGTATCTAATCCTGTAGTGACTTGATGCTCCAGGGAATGAGGGTGCCTAAGGGGAAAACACCTTCTGAGAGGCAAAGGGGAGGGAGGATGGAGTGAAGAACTCCATCTGGGAGGGGGAACCAGGAGGGGGCAACATTTGTGATGTAAATCAATAAAATAATTATTTTTTAAAAGAAGTTATGGCAAAAACATACCTAAGAAGGTTCTTCACTCTGCATACTGAGGCAGGAGGTCATACACACAACAAAATATTCTGAAGATTTCACTCCCTTATATCAGTTTCATCCTGCATTATCCTACGTCGTCAGATGTCCCACAATTCTGTATGCACCACTCAAAGTTATTTTTTAATTATTTAAATAGAAATCTGATATCGCCAAAGAAGTATACGAGAGCCAAAGAAGCTGAAGGAGTCATTTCTGCTTATTAATTACAAAATCTGTAAGAATCCATGATAGCAGAGCTTGTGGCAAGAAAGCACTTTTTTTTCCCAGAATGTCAAGCATCTGTTTACATGCATACATTAAAACAACATAAGTCCCCAACAACTTTAAAGCCAGCTACAATGTGGGACTTGTAAGAACACGAGGGTGTCTGTACTCTCAAATCTAAAACCTTTCTAGTGTTTTCATGGTACAAAAAGCTCGTTATGCTAATACACCCAGAATTGTATCAATATAAAATTCAAGAGAACATCAGAGAATATTCCTGGAGAAACATTCAGCAAAATAACAACAGTCCCTTCAGGCTGGTTAAAAGGTAACTGTATTATTTTCAATATTTTTCTGTATTAAATTACCTCCAATTTTATTGTATAATCAGAAAAATAAGACCATCAGCATTCTCAATACAGGGTAGCAATGATCATGAAAGTAACAGAGTCTTTAGGAGTGTTAGTAGTATTGCAAAAAGATAATAGTGATGATTCCAAGGGTGTGGCAGACTGACTAAACCAGGGTTTGCAAAGAACTCTGAGGGGAGTGATGGCAGTAATTGCATTTCTTTTAATTTATAGATAAAAGACTGTTTAATAATAATAAAAAAAACAGAACTCCAAAGGCTTCCAGTTCCAAAAACCAAATTCTGCCCTCAGTTATGTGTGTGCAATTAGTTGCGTGTGCATAATTGAGGGCAGGATTTGGCCCATAAAATTTGGAATAATCTGGAAATTCTTACAATCTGGAAAAAATTAAAATCCCTTTGATAAAATAAATTATGAAGTGACCCAATTCAAATGGGCTTTGATGTGTAAGGAAATGGTGTTTTCACTTATGTGAGAAAGTTTTTTTTTTTTTTAATCATTTAGCCCAATCTAGAACAGAAAAGAGGGAAGAATGTATCTGCGCCGATCTTTCCTTGGGGTCCCACATAACATGCTTGTGAGAGACGAGATGTTTAGCCAACCACTAAGAAGTGTCCTATACAACAAAAGAAAAACAGACAGGGAGGCGAGTGGGCACAGATTTAAGCTCAGAGTGCCCATAGCTAAGCAGCAGCGTCTGCCTGCCTCTGGTCCACTTTGAGGATTCATAATGTGCCATGTGCCCTGCTCACTGGTAGAACGAACATTTCTAGGAAGAGATGCGTTCCAAAGTCATCCATCAAGTGTAAGATCCGCCCAAAAAACAGACCCAGATCTCTTTTGATCCTACTTCAATCTTCCCTTCGCATGCCACCTCAATGGGACCACCAAAGTTTTGCCTCTGATGATTTCTGAAACTCACTTTCAATTTTTTTTTCCGTTTAAAAAAGGAAATTGGGAGGGGAAAAAAATTCAATTAAGTTCCACAGCCACGTCTTTATCTTTTAAACTTGTTCTTTCCTGGGTCATAATTTAAAATTTTAATTTTTCCTTTTTTTTTTTCCTTGCTATGCTCACTGAGTGTGACCTTGTCACTGAGAAGTAACAAAGCCCACAACCTTCTCTCTGTTTCTGCCTTAAAGAGGGAAAAGAGAGAGAGAAAGGCTGGCTACACAATATGCATAAGGTTCACACTTTTGGCTCTATGTGCTGAACAATTTATCAACTCACAAAGTCTGATCTGTTTCTCCTTTATAGCCTTTTCAGCGAAAATATATATATTGGCCTTGCATGTGCTGCCCCCCAAGAGCCCCATCTGGTTTATTACCACACTACCCACGGGATCAAACCACTTGTAAAGAACTGAAATCTTTTGCATTTGGAGCTTGAAACTTTGAAAACAACCTTAAGCCATGCTCCTAAAAAACGTTAAAAGGAACATTTTTGTGTGCTCTTCAGGCATCTTTACAAGTTCTTGTGAAAGGATAAAAGTGGCCTGTTCGCAGTTTATATGTTCATTATTTCTAAATCACTTTGTCCGTCACCATGCACATGGTATGGTCATCAAATCATACAAGAAAAGCCACGGTCTTCTCCATGGCATAGTCTATGAACCGCAGGGAAGGCACTTCATCATTAAATATTATTACAGTCTCTGCCTCCTCTCCTTAAATAATCAGAATTAATGTAATTGGTTGAATTTGCTGTTGATGGTCCCTTTCCTAACCTAGGAAATGACAAAAGTGGCAGATCAGCTTAAGTGTTTTAAAAGTCTGGTCTGTCTAGTCAAACTCTAAAATAATATTTGTTTGGTGCTTTTTCACCCTAGTTTTTTTTTAGCACTTGTTGTTGTTGCTGCTGCTGCTGCTGTTGCTGTTGTAGCAGGATTTCTCTGCATAGCCCTGTTTGTCCTGGAACTCACTCTGTAGACCAGGCTGGCCTGGAACTCAGAGATCTACCTGCTGAGAATAAGGTGTGCACCACCAGCTTGTTTGGTGCCTATTAATGTAGAGATTCTCCGACTCATTTCAGCCTGTTCAACGAACGGGGTCTAGTTCTGGGGTGAACTGACACGCTGGGAGGCTCCTCACGTGGACATCATCTCTTTACTTAGAGTAACTGAAAGTCCTGTTATCAGGATGCCAGCAAGGCGAGCCTGCCCTGTGCCTCTCCTCCGCGGGTCAGATGGCAGCCATCTTCCTGTCGCTTCACAGAGCTGTCCCTGCGTACACAAGTTCCCGCTATATCTCCTATAGAAGTAAACTGGCCCTGTAAGGCTACGGCCTCGTTTTCATTTGATCGCCAACTTAATGAACTTATATCTTCAAATGTAGTTACACTCTGAGGTAGTAAAGGCTAGAATTTCAACACATGAATTTGTGGAAAGTCACAACTCAACTCATAAAAGAATAATCTAATTCCCTTATATACTCTGTTTTTGGAGCTGTAGCCAGACAAAATCAGGTTAGGCGCACCTGGGAAAACTTTATATTTTAAAAGTATATGCATTGATATATTTTTAGGAAAAAAAAACTTGAAATACCACATGATATCAAATATAGATTTTTTAATCTTGAGCTACTGAGTTAATAAACCACTAAAAAATTACTTATAAAACAATTAATGAAATAATATACTTTGTTCATTTATTTCTGGCATAACCTGTGGTGGTAGTGATTTTATACCTAAATGAGCCTTTTGGAATTCTACCAGTGAAAAGTTTTACTTAATATAAACACATCAATAATTTTTAATTAGAACTTTTGTCTGGTATTCATGTATAATAATAGAAGTCACAGGTTCAGTGAGTTAAATAAGTTTCCCCAAGACCCTCTGTGCTAGCTGGCCCTGGCAGGGAGGAATTCCTAGGTACCACTCATCAGCTCTGCTCTGGGTCACTGGAGCATCCTTCTCATGACTTCACCTGCCTTATGATTTTACTTTCATCTTGTCATTGAAATTCCCAAATCTGTAATTCCTCCTCCATACCAAAGCCTATAGCTCTAGTGGCCTTTTGCATTTCTTTGCAGTTTTAAAAGTACTTCATGTAGAAATCATGTTCTTCCCAAAATATAGTTAGCATATAAAATATTAAGAACAAGATCCTCAGACTGGAGAGATGGGTTCCATGGTTAAAAGCACTGACTGTTCTTCCAGAGGTCCTGAGTTCAATTTCCAACAACCACATGGTGGGTCACAACCATCTGTAATGGGATCTGATGCCCTCTTCTGGTGTGTCTGAAGATAGTAACAGTGTACTCACATAAAATAAGTATATCTTTAAAAACAAAAAAACAAACAAACAAAAAAACCTCCTCTACAAGTACAAGTACAGCTAGCGACATTGGTCCCTCCACGTGTATTCCCAGGATAGCTATTTAGACCCAGGGAGCTCTGGTTGGTTGGTTTTGTCTCTCTCCCCATGGGGCCAGAAGCCCCTTCAACTCCTTCAGTCTTCTCTCTAAATCCTCCACTGGAAACCCTGTGATCAGTTTAATGGTTAGCTGTGAGCATCTGTCTCTGTATATGTCAGGCTCTGGCAGTGCCTCTCAGGAGACAGGTATATCAGGCTCCTGTCAGCAAGCACTTCCGGACAACCACAACAGTGTTTGGATATGGTGATTGCATCTGGGAGGGATCTCCATGTGGGGTGGTCTCTGGATGGTCTCTCCTCCAGTTTCTGCCCCAAGCATTGTCTTATATTTGCTCCTGTGAGTATTTTGTTACTCCTTCTAAGAAGGACCGAAGCACCCACACTTTGGCCTTTCTTTTTCTTGGGTTTCATGTAGTCTGTGAATTATGTCTTGGGTATTATGAGATTTGGGGCTAATATACACTTATCAATGAGTGCATACCATGTGTGTTCTTTTGTGATTGGGTTACCTCACTCAGGATGATATTTTCTAGTTCTGTCCATTTGCCTAAGATTTTCATGAATTCATTGCTTTTAATATCTGAGTAGTACTCCATTGTGTAAATGTACCACATTTTTTGTATCCATTCCTCTGTTGAAGGACATCTGAGTTCTTTCCAGCTTCTGACTATTATAAATAAGGCTGTTATGAATGTAGTGGAGCATGTGTCCTTGTTATATGTTGGAGCATCTTTTGGCTATATTTCCAGAAGTTGTATTACTGTATCCACAGGTAATATTATGTCCAATTTTCTGAGGAACCGTCAGACTGATTTCCAGAGTGGTTGTACAAGCTTACAATCCCACTAACAATGTAGGAGTGTTCCTCTTTCTCCACATTCTCACCAGCATCTGCTGTCATCTGAATTTTTAACCTTAGTCATTCTGACTGGTTGAGGTGGAATCTCAGGGTTGTTTTGATTTGCAATTCTGTGATGACTAAAGATGTTGAACATTTCTTTATGTCTTTGACGGGCATTTGATATTCCTCAGTTGAAGCTTTTCTTTAACAACATCAATATGTTTGCAGCTAAATTACAGGGCTTGAACCTGAAAATGGACCCCCAGACAGAGTTATTAAATTAACAGGCTGGCAAGCCAAAGATGGGTAAGATTCTGCACAGAGCCTTACCAACCTAAGACAGAAGTGCATTGCTTTTAATAATGCATATTCCATGACAGGTAAGGAAGGCATTCTTATCAGAATGACCTAAGACAGGCTCAGTTTTGTTAATGAAATAAAAAAGGGGGAGAGGCAGAGAGCCTTTGGGGCTGCTTAGCAAGAATCTGACAGGAACGAAGGACAAGAAAATGGGCTGCTTGGCAGGAATATGACATTGGCCAAGGACAAGGAGGTGGACTTCAGGCAGAAATCTGACATTAGGCTATAACAAAGAAGTGATTTCAAGTAGGAATCTAAATCTTAGGCTAGAATAAAGAAGTAATCTCATGTAGGAATCTAAATTTTAGGCTAGATCAAGGAAGTAGGCTTCAGACATGAAAAGGACCTTGGGCTAGGATAGAGAAGTAGGCTCAGATACTTTGGTCATCCTAATAAGCCCTTAGAAACAGTGATCACAGGAGTGTTCATGTAATTGGGTTATTAAACCTTGCTTTTTCTTTGACTATTTGTGTTTATTTACTTGCTTGTTCCTTGACTATTTTCATTTATTGTATTGCTAGACCCTCAACCTAGAACTGACCATAATACATGCATGCAATTAAAATGGTATAGAAGCATAAAGGAAAGGGGGGATGGGATAGGGGGTTCGAGGGAGGGGAAATTAGGAAAGAGAATGACATCTGTATTGTAAATAAATAAAATATCCAATAAAATATTAAAAAAGAAGAAAAAATCAATTCATCACAAAAGCAAAGTCCAATTCCAAACAGTTAATCCTAAACACATGTATAGTTGAACAACAGTAAATAGACTGACACTAAAGGATATAGACAAACATGTTTCCATATATATGTAAAAAGAATACTTAAAGAGAGGTCATAAATTTGAGAGGGAGTAAAGGAATGGGAAGGTTTGGGTGAGAAGAGGGAATGGTGAAAATAATATAAATATAGTGTTCATATATAAAATTCTCAAAAAATAAAATTTTAAATTAAAAAAAAAGAAAGCAGAGTATGCCTCTCTTGAGGAACCACTGTACAGATTAAATGAGACAATAATTAAAAGGCAGATGCTCGACAGATTAAATTACTATAATTCTTGGGAAAGAAAGGAAAGGAATAAAAGAAGGAAGAAAGGAGAGAAAATAAAGGAATAAAGACATAGAAAATTTTAAGAGTGTGTGTGTGTGTGTGTGTGTGTGTCCTTTCTTGCTTGGTTAAAGAAAATATTCTCCTAATTCCTGTGGTTTGAAACTGTCAAACTGTATTTCAAGAGGATCAAGGTTTGATTCCCAGTTCCCACCAATCTAGACCTCTAGTTCCAGGGGATCTGGTGCCTTTCTCTGGCCTCTATAAACACCAGGTATGTGCATGGTACACAAGCATACATGCAGACAAAACATCCATATGCATAACTTTTTTTAAAAAATCTCCCATGGCTCTTTCTTTTGCAGAATAGGAACACCCTATTTTATCTAGTGTTTTCTCTATTAAAGCTCTACCCATAATGCTTTATTAGTCACAAACTCATACTGCAGAAGTGGGCATCCCTTGGCAAAACCCCACCTATTGTTCTTATATAAGAGCCAACTCCTCTTTCTCTTCCATGTGCTGAGGGGTGACAGATACCAGACACAGTAATCAGGAGATGCATGTCTATTAAAACTGCATTTAGACATTGTCAAGATAGTATTATTATTTGTAAGTAATTTTCTACTGGAAAAAGCTGATCCTTCCAAATATGACTGGGTCTCCAAATTTCAGATAAAGAATCTTCCTTCTAAAAAGAGTTAGGAGAGCAAAGCAGCAGCAGTTATCCATAGTTATCCAACTGTTAGGGCAAGAAACCAGAGATCAGGCACCCTCAGACATGACTGTAGAAGTCATGTATCCTGGTGAAGAGCCTAGCTCTTCAGAGCATGCAGAGCTCAAGTGTGGAGAAAGGAAATCTAGCCAAGCGAGGATAAAGGCCTGTGGGTAGGAGGAATCCCTGCATGAATGAAGTCCTAAATGAACGTGTACTGGTGTCCTGATCATGTCAAGAACTCCAAAACATTAGGCCCATGGGAAATGCTGAAGCCTCGCCCAGAGGAAGCTAAGAGGGATGGCAAAGTGTTATTTCCTAGTCTAAGAGCAAATGTTAATAGTATGTGCAGAATATTTCCACCATAGCTCCTCAACCCAACTCAACACCAAACATGTTCAGTGCCTAAAGACTGCTCTCCCACAGGGACTGGTCCAGTAGAGATTAGGTAAACCTTCCTCCTTCTTCAGCTCTCAGCTTCATCAGTCTACTAAGTCAGTCTTGTGGAAAGGGCAAGACAAGAAAGGTCAGTGGAAAGAAGGCTGTAGCTTCTGTGCTCCACTGTTTATGAAAGGGATCACGTTTTTTACACCTCTGAAGTCTAAACAGGGATCCCTTGAAGAGAGGAAATGCTGTCCCCATCTTCCCGCCATCTACCTGGACCTACCTTTGACAATGAAGATTTAAAAGCAGAATAATGTTTTAACTTGCCGTCTCATAGAAAAGTTGATAAAACTGAACATACAGAAATGTGTTAAAAGGGAAATACTGAAGTGAGAAAATTGAATAGCAAAAGGAGAAGCTTGAAAAGTCAGTAGCCAAGATGGAGCTAGAAAAGAACAAATTATACAGAAATTAAAAACCATGCAAACTTTGTTTTTCTGATTATCAAGGCATATGGAGCTAAAAATTAAATGTAAAAAATTGTATATATTTAAATACATGCACATTCCTAATTCTCCTTGGTGGGTTACATAATAAAGCATTTTTTTTTTGTTATTTAGTTGCATTGTTTTAATTTCCTGAAGTAAAAAAGACTACTTGACAGGAACAAAAAGACTTAGTGTTTTTCCTCAAGATAGTCTAAAATGCAGAATTATAAAAATCAGAATGGTTTTGTTGCTGATGGTGCTATGACATCACAGTTTGACTGTAGAGGAGAAAATTTACAAAGAACTGAAAGCAGGTAGGTGGCATTTCTCGTCTAAGAGAAAATGTGTGTGTGCACACACACATTCACACACACACCTACAAACGCACACACACACACACACAGATGGGGAGAGCAGGAATTAGAAATTTCAGCCTTAAGGGTGTGTGAGTATGTGTGTGTATGTGTAAGTGTGTGTGTGTGTGTGTGTGTGTGTGTGTGTGTGTCTGCTCACATATGCACACATGCTTACATGTGTGTGTTAACATGTATTCAGGTGCACGTGGAGGTCACATGTCAACACCAAATGTCCTCCTCAATCACACCTCACCTTATGTTTAGAGTCCGACTCTCTCACTGGACCACGTGCTCACAGGCTGCCCCAGGGATCCTCCTGTCTCCACCTCCTCTCCACCTCCCAGCACCAGGATTTACTCTAGCCACCACTGGTTTCTTATGTGGATGCTGGGGATGAAATCAGGTCCTCTGGTTTGTGAGGTAAGCACTTTCCCTGTTGAGCCATGCTTCTCGCCTCTGAAATTTCTCTTATTTACTGTCTGCCACATATCAAGCATAGATACGGGTGGTCTCATGGTAATGAACAAAAACAAAATTTCTAGCTTTAGTGGACCATATATTTTACAGAATGATAAATTATAAATAAAATAAGTAAAATATGCAGCTTGTTTTTGAGTGCTAAGAATAAAACATAATGTAGAAAAGCCGACATGAAATATGTCATCAGAGGGAAAGATAATTACAGCACTAGACTCGTCAGCTCCAATTGCCGTTTGAACAGTTTCTAGGCTGCAGAAGCTTTGATCCCAGACCTTCATAGGTCTGTCTGTGTCAAGTTAAGAGAAGCTGAAGGAGAATTCTTGAAACTTACATTTCTTGGCCTCAATAGTACCACGCCTGTTGAACTTATCAAATGAGTCTTGGGATCACCCTCTAGGGAATCAGATCAATTCTCTATTTCATAAATGATCGAACAGACCACAGTACATCTACAAGAGACTCCACAAGTTTAGGTAGAGACATAGTGAGTACTAAAAGATAAGCTCACAGGGCCATCCTCTAACACCCTAACACTGTCTGAGAGTTCACAAAAGTAAAAGTTGAAGAAAAACACATTGAGAAACTTTTCAAGCATTTTGACAAAGGAGTTTTATGTCCTTTTCACCTAGAAAAGAAAAGAAAGAAAAAAGAAAGAAAGCACTTGGAGTTTGTATTTTATTTGGTCTATTTTACTTTTTTAAGCTAGTTTGTTGAATTTTTTAAAAAGAATCAGCATACAAGAGTTTAGAAATCCAGGAATACATTGATTTTTTTCCATAGTTACTTTGAAAAGCACTGGGCAGGAATATTGATCCCTTGACTTAGTTCTTCCGAAAGCTTCCTCCTGCTGTGCTTAAGTGTCTATTGAGCACTGAATAGTGTATGGTGGAAGAATCAGTGCAGAATCAGAAGTCATATGCACCCTCATGAAGCAAGCAAGCTTTGGGCAATAGTCAGTGCTTTCCTTAAACTCGGAGCCTGCCATGCTCAGCCTATTACGTTTCAGGAGGGACTGAAACAAAATATTCAAGTGGCTCCTCAACACTACTAGCACTCAGTTGCAAAGCAGTAGTTAGGAACACATGATGATGAAGCTTTTGAGTAAGCACTGCTGTTTACCGGAGCAAGACCTAGAAGGACAGACTTGTCTTCCTATATTAGAAATATTCAAGTATTCTAACATGTTGGATACGAATAGTATACAGTTCCAGTCTTCTGGCTGAGATTGAGAGAGGAGAGAGGAGAGAAAGAGAGAGAAAGAGAGAGAGAGAGAGAGAGAGAGAGAGAGAGAGAGAGAGAGAATGATTCATTCATGTTTATTACTTTAGTCACTGGTCTATAATTTTAATACATTTTAAAAATGTTGTTTCACTCTTGAGTTTAGACCCCATAGATTAAACATAGCTCATAATTAGAACGAGCAGGAGGGACAGGACTATGATTCAGTGGTAGAGCATGTGTGAGGGGCCCTATGGGCAACCACGGTGCTGCCAGTTAATAAGTAATTAATTAATTAGGAATTTTGTTCTGAAAGATAGCCTGAAAGCCTCCAAGTACTTTAGCCTTGAAAATGCCTCATGCATGTGAAGATGTTGCAGCCTGGGTTGGTGATATTTACCTTGAGTTTTTATCTTTCTTGTTATTTTAATCATTGATCGGTGTGCACGGAAATGATAAAATGTTGAGATGAAAAACATTGGGAAGAAACTTGTGACAAGCAAGGGCTGTTAAAATGTGCATCCAGTAGGCTCTCCTGAGGATCCTAGAGTCACTCACCTGGCAGTGTGAACTGATAGAAGGCCTGTTTCAGAGGGGCACTGAATTAAAGTGGACAAGGTAAGAGAGAGCAACAGGTGCAGCTGATCACTGAATGAATCAGAAAGCAAAAGAAAAGGGTGTGGCAAAATTCCCCGTGGCACAATATTGAGAAAATTGTCAAGAACAAACAGACATTTGTATTCGCTTGTTATAAGAACCAAGAATTCAGTGTGTCTCTAGTGTAATCCTGACACCTATCCTATACTGGGGCAGCAGAATCTCTTCATTTTGTTTTGTTTTTTTAATAAATTTTACATTTATTTATTGTTCCCTTATTTAGTGTGTGCACACATAGGTACATGACTGCCCAGCCTATGTGTGGAGGTCAGAGGACAATTTTCTGGAGTGTGTTGGCTCTTTCCTTCTACCATTTGGACCCAGGTGACACACTCTGGTCTTCAGGCTTAAAGGCAAATGCCTTTATTCACTGAGCAATTCTTCAGCCTTCATATTTTGTATTAAAGCTTTATTTATAATGCTTAGGCTTCCCCTCCTCTTTCACATTTTCCCACAACCCTCTCCTATAATAACATGCCATGGGGGAGAAATGCAAAAATACTTCAATCTTGGAGCTGTACAAATTAAGTCTAAGTGTGATGTAAGCTGCTCAGACAACCATCGAATGCACTTTGAGTTTCCCAGGCAGCTTTGCTTCCTCAGGGACCAAGGGATGGAGGGATGGAACTGTTCACACATTCCATTTGGCATTCTATCCCCACAGTGATCATCATCCTCCCCCTTCCTTGGAGTCTAGTGACATCGGTCTTTGGAAGCTCACTTGACTATTTTATCACAGTTCCTCCCTCGATTGCATTATCTTACTTTATCACAAGGCCAAGACATTTTGTCAGATAAGTCAGTCTTTTCACAAGCTCCCTGTGTCAGTTAGACGCTCCTCCCTCAGCGCAGACAATCTACTCTGGAATGTTAAGTACATTTGCTTTTTTTTAATGGATCACTAAAATGCTGAGTCTTAAAAGGAACTTGATTACCCATTTAATAAAGAATGTTATATGTCAATTGAGCCATGTGGCTTTATTTTATATGCTTTTGAAGAAAAAAAACTAATTAGAAATTTATTTCTGGTATTATCAAGATTAACTAGTTGAAACTCGCCTCTGAAAGTATGATCCACCAAGACAGTAATGTTGTGCCCATGAGCTCTCAGCAACTTTCCGCATGTTCAAGGCTTGGAAAGACCACTCCAGCCAACAAGCTGACAAATATGGAGGATAAAAAATTCACACACAGGTAGTCAATGGCTACTGATGGAGAGAAAAACATTTTATTTTTTGTTTGTTTACATGCTTGCTTGCTTGCTTGCTTGCTTGCTTGGTTTGTTTCAGCTTGGGTTGGTCAGTTGGTTGTTTGGTTTAGGTTGGTTGGTTGGTTGGGTTTTGACTTGGTTTGTTTTTCAAGGACAAGCCCCCAGTCATATACGGTCAGCCCTAAATACATATGAATAATGGCAACACTAACTGGACTCGGTAATAGATGAGGTCATGAATTTGAGGGGACTAGTTGTGGGGAACACAGGAAGATTTGTAGTGGACCCATCGCAAATACAATGTGCTTATGAATACCGTCCTCAGATTAAGACGTAAACATATGATCCTGGTGCACTTCAAAGCAGCAATAAGAGTTTCATCAATGAGTAAGTTCAGGGCTGGAGATGGATTCCAACAACCTCTTTTAGAAGACATCCAGTGTGGGAAAGAAGCAAGGAGGGCTAGATGTAAACGTGAAGGAGGCTTAGACTCGGGCTTCTGTCACATGCCTTTACAAAGACGCCCTTCAGGCCTTCCACAGTAGAGCTCTCCATGGGCTCCCCATTTCCATGAGAATGATGGATCAGCCTCCCTGTGACTGTGCACTGGACACCTCCACATCTAAACCCCTGCCCTACTAAACTCCAGTCATACATGCCTTTTACGGCGTCTAAATGAGAGTGCCCCTCCCACCACCATCGACCATTTGGTCCCCATTTGATGGGTGCTGTTTGGGGGAGGCTTAGGGGGTGTGGTCTTCTAGAGAAAGTATATCACTAAGGGGCAGGCTTTGAGAACTTAATGTCTCTACTCTCAGTTCTCTCTCTCTGCTTAGTTTTGGGTTCAGCATATGAGCCCTCGGCGTCTTGTTCCAGCCTACTGTTTGCTACTGTTTCCCTGCCAAGACAGACTCTTAACTTTGGGCAAGCATAAGCCTAAATAAATTCTTTCTATTATAAACTATTTTGGCCATAGTATTTTATCATAGCAATAGAAAATTAACTAATGCATGGTCTTTCTTCTCCTAGTCCCTGAGAAGCTCATTCCCACACCTGGGTCTTTGAACATGGACCCCTTTCCTATAGCACAACATTCACCCAAAACTGCATCCCTAAGGGTCTTCATCCAAAGAGCTGTTTTCAGTCAATACTAACCATGCTGTGGCTGAAGGTCCCTGTTTCTGTCCCATCCTATTCCCCAGCCACTCTGGCCCTTTTTCATATCCTATCTGAAATATTATTTATCATATTTTCTGTGTTTCTCCAACAAGATGTAGACTCCACAAATAAAGGACTTTGACTTTGAGAGCTAATACTGCAACTTGGAGACTGAAAACACTTGCCACTGAGCCTGATGACCTGATTTTGATCCCCAGGACCTACACTGGAGAAGTGACTTCCACAAGTTGTAACCTGATTTCAAGACATTTCCTGGGCACATGCCTGCCCCTCTGCCACACAGACGTATATAATAGAAATGTAATTTTAAAAATGATTTCTCCTCATCTATAATATTCCTAGCAGAGAAGCTCCTTCCCAAGTAAGTACTGGATAATTATTTGGTAATTTGGTACATATATATTTATTTGTAAGAAAGACTGAACACCGCTTGTGGTAAGAACAGAAATTACTGGCAAGTAGAGGTGTAACCTCTACTCTGCTGTCCTGAAGAAATAGTGCCTCCCTATGCATGAAACTTCAGCCCTATGATTAACTTGTCCCCCTTCTAGTCCTGTACAAGAAGGCTTGTCCCGAATGGAGCCATGGAAGGAACCTACCTTTCTTCATTTACGTGAGAGGTTTCTTGATGTTTCTTAGTCATTTGCAGTACTCTCCCTGAGAGGACTTTAGATGTGAATTTTCTCCATACTGGAGCATTTCTATTGATGTCTTAACAACCACAAAGGCTGCCCCGCTGACCAGTTTTTCCTCTGATTTGGAAGACCTTCTATAAAGCACAGGATGACTCAGTAACATGATCTTCTTCCTACAATCTGGAGGACACTCATTCATCCCACACATACACTATGAGCAAAAGGCACTATGTCCCAGGCACTATTCTAAATAACAGTAATAAGCATTCCAAATATTGATTAGAATACTCTGTTCTCACATGAATCCCATTCTAGTAGAAGTAGAGAAAGGTGGAATCATTTGAAGTGACTCTTATATTCTCAGTGTGATAAATGCTACTGAGTAAACTATAATGAGATATGGGGACATGCAATGCCTCCATGGAGAAGATTACAATTTTAACAGGATTCTCACAGAAACTCTTCCTGTGCCAATAAAATTCGTTTACATTTAAAATAGATGTGAAAGCAAGCCATGTGATTATCTGAGGGACGAATGGTCAAGACAGGAGTAAAACTGAAAAACAAATTGCAAAGGTGGAGTGGGGGGAGCTGAGGTGAAATAAGCAATGTCATGGGGTCAGTGGGTCAGTGTGGGGCAAGTGGAACTGTGTCACCAGACAAATACTGGGAAGGCTGACCTGATTCAGAAACCCCTGTATTCTCATATCTCATACCAGTAGGTGTTCCATCTGCTCCCCAACTGGTTTTTGTCCTGGAACATGTGACCTTGACACCCTACATAAAGAAGTGGACCACTGGGACCACTGGTCTTGTAGCACAGAGTTCTCCATGTTAATGAGGTATTTAGATGGCCCCTGAGGGTTTAGCTAATAAGCTTCCTTTCCTGGACCTTCCTACCTGTAGAAGGTATTTAATCTCTGGTCCACCCTAGGTAAGTCGAATATACCCATTTTCCTCAATGAACAATAATGAATAAACAGTACAGCCAAGCAAGGACTGTCTCTCTCATCAAGAACCATCATAGGGGAAGCCTTTATAACACAAAGTGGCTAGAAGGCCCCCCAGCTGGCCCAGACACTCGCCCCCAGGCATCACTCACTCCATTCCCGAGTTCTCAGTGATATTTGGGAACCTGGGAGTTAGGGAACATCAGCTTAGGCCTCAGCCTGCATTGTTCCTCACCCGGGCTGGGGCCTCCATCTTAGGCTGTGTTCTCCCAGCCTCTGAGTGCTGTATCACGCTTCTCGAAAGCCCAACACCCAATGGCGGTAGAGGGTAAAGTGCAGCCTCATATTTCTTCTGTCCGAGTGGAGTTTGCACACCCTAGCGGCTAAGCAGAATGTGGAACCACAAGTCAGGGGAAGTGGAGGTTAGAAAGGCAGAGATGAGAAGGGGAGGACCACGTGGCTGTAGGGGTATACCTATAGGTTTTCTTACTCTGAAAGAGAAGGTCTTCAGAAGAGTTAGAGACAAAGGGCCTTTTTTGGGGTGTGTAGGGGGGCTAACTCTGCTGACAAAAATAGACTACAGAAGAGCAGCAGCAGGAGTGGACAGGCCAGAAAGTATGCACTGTCATCTAGGAATGTGTGCAGGAACTTAGAATGAGGATGGCAATGTGATGACAGCCAGTGTTTGGGTTTTGGAAGTTAGTTGACAGATCATCCAACCTCATGAAAGAGGAAGCCCATGTCATAGTGTGGGGAAAGCACAGTGTCCAACCCAATGCTTAGTTCAACATCTTCTCCATCTTTAGATTTATGAGAGCTAATAGCATTCTCTAAATCTCAACTTGTTTTCTGATGAAAAATCGGAGAATGAATGACTGTTCGCTGAGTCATGCTAGGTGTTCTAAGAGACACAATCCTTCAAAATGGCTCTAAAAGGAGACACTCAGAAGGCCGAACTACTTTCAACTCATAGGTCAGGCATTGTTCAAAGCTTAGATCTGAGGTCTTCCTCTGTATGCATTCCCAGGCAGCACATTAGAGCAAACAGGGAGGTAGACTGGGGGCAGTACGCCTATCCAGCACATCAGCACAGATGAAGTCATTACTCAGTCTCACAGTCACCCCAGTGCAGGCTGGGATGCTTGATGTCACCTGCACACAGAGGAGATGGGCATAGAGAACAGTTGTCCCATCATTATGGACTGCAGGGAGAATGAGGCACAACAAAATTTGTGAAGGTCCAGAACTTTCACGGCCTCCACTTGTAAAAAATTCAGGGAAAGAAAATGTCAGATGCAGCTCCACTCCTGCCTCTTCTATTTTCCAATTCAGAGTAAATTTTGCCTGTCTTGTTGAATGAAAGCTCATCTTACATATCATAAAATTTGCTCATTTTACGTGTGCAACTAATAAATGTTAGTAAATGTATACATTACAGCTACCAAACCCAATTACAGAGCATTTCTCCTAGCTAAAAATGCCCCTTAGGCCCATGTATAGCTATCCCCACCTCACACAAGTAGCTGCAGACATCACCACCATTCTTTCTCCTCTCAGAAATAAGTTCAATTTTTAATGTTTTTACATAAATTAAACCACATAATAGATACATGGACTTGCTTATCTCACAGGGTTCTTTTTCCCCACAAGATTCATCTCTGTGTGGAATTTATAGGTCATACCATGTGCTTGTTGTAATGGAAATAAGACACTCTTGTTTATTAATTTGTCAGTCAGTGAACATAGGGACTGCTTTGAGAATCTGGCCATTGTGAATCGTTTAGGCAATGCTACTCGTCTTTGCAATCATCAGGTCTTACTCTCAAAGAGACTTTGTCCAAAGATACCACACAGGAGAGTAGGAAGATCAGATTTGTCACTGAAGTGATTCAGACTTGTGTCTTGCTTCATTATTTTAGCTGTCTAAGAATAACTTGCCACTCGCTGTTGGGGAGAGCCTATAGTGGTATCTATTACATTGGTTCTCTGATAGTTGAGTCTCTGACCCCCTGACTTTCAAATACCTCCTATGCTTTTTGTAATAAACTTAGAATCTCTTGTTAATCTTTTCACAAGACTGGCCCAAACTGACCATATCTATGTCACCAACACTGTTAAGAGTGTCTCAATGTGTAGTTTGAAAAAAACCATTTTCCCTCTAAAACTACCCTTTGCTATTTGCCCACAAAATTGAATTTCTTCTCTTTCAGAAGCACTGGCTGGAAAGAGCTGTCTTTCCTTCTAGATCTTATATGCTCTTCTCCACAGGAAGTTTAACTGTCATGTTTCTCTAGTGATCGGCATGGTAGCCTACTTCCTCTGAGTCTGCCATTGTAGGCTTTCTGAAGTGACATGGTGAGGTGATGCTAGTTGGATAAGGAACAGCTCCTTAGACCTCACTGCTTAAGTGAGTGCAAATATAACTGGAAAAAAATCAGGATGTCTAAATAGAGAGCATTCAAGTTCTATTCAGCACCCTTAGCTTTCTGTACAGCTGGCATTTAGACTTTCTGACTCCTACATTTAGTTCTCAGCTGCCATGAAGACTAAAGGAGTAGCTAGATGATGCTGGCATATGCCTTTAATCCCAGCACTAGGAAGTCAGAGGCATATAGATCTCTGTGAGTTTGAGGCCAGCCTGGTCCACAGATCAAGTTCCAGGACACTCAAAGCTATACAAAGAAACCTTTTCTTGGAGGAGAAGTAGAGGAGGAAGAGAAGGGGAGAAGAGGGGAAGGAAAGGGAATAAGGGGACGAGGGGAAAAAAGAAGAAGGAGGAGGAGAGAGTGTGTGAGAGAGAAAGAGAAAGAGAGAAAGAGAGAAAGAGAGAAAGAGAGAAAGAGAGAAAGAAAGAAAGAAAGAAAGAAAGAAAGAAAGAAAGAAAGAAAGAAAGAAAGAAAGAAAGAAAG